>NC_052053.1:63098319-63464088 GCF_903992535.2 Arvicola amphibius
CCTCCCTCCCTCCCTTCCTCCCTCCCTCCCTCCCTTCCTTCCTTCATTACACACTTAAGAATATCAATATATATTTGTCTCCCATAGGTGTTAGTACATGACATTTTTACACTTCTTCTTCTTACTCTTCTTACCCAGCCTTTTCTTATACCCATGAGTCTGCAGCACCCTTAGTGAGGTCCTAGCTATGGCTTTGATTAGGGTGTTGTCTCTTCTTCTTGGAAAATTAGCAGGAGATGCATCTACCTTGGACAGTCTTCTTGCTTATCCTTTTAAATTCCCTGTTCATGATTCACCAGGAATCATTGCCTGGAGATCTAGCCACCAGCAGCACAAGGCTTGAAAAAACTCACAGAGTAGGCGAGTATTAGACATTTTTATTTAAGAGGGGTTGCAACTTAACTCTCTGGGAAAGTCAAGGGAGACAAAACTTAATTCTCTGAGGCCAGTTGAAAGGTATTTCAATAACTTATTTTTCTGTAGGGTATGTTGCATTATATCTATAATGAGTCTTTTTATTTAGACTCATTATGACCCAATTTTAAAAAGTTTTATATCTATAGAGAATCTTCCTTTAATTCTTTGTGGCCCATGACTTAACATATATTTCTTAACTTTTAACCCCACCCTAGTTCCTGGTCTATCCAGGGACCCTGTAAAACACTTTGGATGAAGTCCCACCTTACAGCCAGTAGATTATTGCTGCAGTTACATGATCTGGACACCAGTTGCTGGAAGCCATCCCCAATAGTGGACAGGTCCCAGCGGAGGATGTAAGGATTGGAAAGGAAGGAAATGAGTCAGGCCATGATTGTTGAGAAAATCTTGTATTCTGACAGATTGGATACCAGAGTGGTTCTTTATTTACACAGAGTTTAGTAACTAGGGATATATTCATGTTGTTTCAAAGCATAGATCACATCATTTCTTTTGTTTTTGAACATGTGTTTTAGTTCCTTTTGATTATCTTTTAGTCATCATTAATAAACGATGACAGGATAGAGTTATCATTTCCAATCTTTTTTTTCTCAAGTTTGACATCATTATGTCAGACAACTGTGTTATCATTTTTACTTATTAATCCCATAACCAAAATTTTTAGAACCTACAGGCATATGGCAAGTTGTTCTCAGGCTGGTTACTACTGTTACTACAAGGACATTTGAAAAAACAATCTTCAAGCCATCCCAGGAAATCTTCCATACACCAATCAGTGTATTATTAACTCTTAATGGTCAGAGTGCCCAAGAAAAATCCTCAGGCAAAAGCTGCTACAGTTATTCAAATTGTGGCATAATACAATGTTTATGTTTTATATCTTTATAGAATATATTCATCACCTTTCTGTATCATTTTTCCCATCTAAGTCTCTATGTAGGACAGAGGTAACTTCAGCTAATCCAACTTTGTTGTAGTATATGCCACACAATTGCTTGACTGTATAGTGGGAAGAGGCTTATAATCTGAAATGTGGCCAACTCCTATAGCCCACCAAATCTTACTGACCTTTCAAACTGACTTTGTTTTGATTATCTTGTTCCAGAGTAAGTATATATGTTTCAAAAATGTCTCATAGCCTCATAAAGAAATGGCTTCTTTATGTGTGTCACAACACTCAAGATGTAAAGAAGACCTTCAAGTAGATAAGAATATCTCCCTAAATCAGGGTATAGTATGGTCAGAACTGTCCTGAGGAAGCTTAGAGATAGCATTTCTTGGAGAAGGCATAGACAACTCTTATATTAGTGTATTCTTCAAATTAAGAACTGGCACTATAGATCCACCAGTTCCTAAGAAGCATATGGTATCAGAATCTGATAAGGAAGTTGTGAACTGAAGGAATTCCAATACTGTCTGTGGATTTCATTTCCAACATTATTAAATCCAGAGACTGTATTGTAGTTGAAATGTGAGATCTTTATAATACAACACTTCCAAACTTTTTGTTTAATAAAACCAATATAGAAGGTCAAAATGGAATATATGAGACAAATTAGAATCTTATAGCTACTAAATAGAAAACTAGGTTGTGAAACACTTGTTAGTACAGGTTAAGGATATTTCTGCATCAGGACCGTGGAAACAGTTTTGGGGAAATTGTCCCAGGATTACCCAGCTGACAACACCCGATGTTCATAGTTCTGCTGATCACTGGTGTGGAATGGACAACTGTGCTGTCCAGTGTTCTGTTCCAAAATCTCATTAGGGCAAGATAATCAAAGCACCTTCAGGGAAGGTGATTGACATAAAGGAGGATATGATTGCCATAAACCACTGACATGCGACTCACGTTAACAAACATGGGTGTAACAATATGGTTCTTAATGGGATGAAGGAACTCTGTCTGCACAGGTGCCAATATAGACTGGGAATGCATTCCTCCAGACAGGTTTGGAATTTGGAACTCACTACCCCACTGAGTAACACAGAAAAACTTTACTTTTTCTGTATCAGACAGATTCCTGTTTTGATCTAAGTAATACCCTTCCTCATTCATGTGTAAATTACAGAGATAATATTTGTAAATACAGTGATGTCCCCATACCCTACAACTCCATATGAATGAACTCTCCTGTTCATTGTCCCTGAGTACCCAGGTACTAGGCCTGGAATGAAGCTGGATCATCCTCTACCTGGTGGCAGAAGCTATAGGTAAGTGCATTCCTAGAACCCAGTCTGAGCAGGGAGCCAGAGACTAAAAAACAATAGTGTCCTTACCACAACTGTAAGGTCCAGGTTCCAGTAGAGCTGTCTATGGCTGAAATGAGGAGTCTGGGAAGAGCAGGAAAGGTGTCCTTCAAGAATTTTGACTCAGATAATTTCTCTACTGGGTGAGGCAGAAAACTGGATATGGGCTAGAAAGGAATGGGTGTATACTCCTAAGCATTGGTAGAACAAACTATAGACAGAAGTACCAGGACAGAATCACAGTGGATGAAGACACAATATCCAATACAGGCAACAACATGTTCAGCCTATGAGGACTCTGACATTTCATACTATGTAAGACACAGTTTCTCAGTACACATATGAGGTGTGTCAGAGACTCCAAAGTTGCAGGAAGCTGCCTTGAGGCTGAGAGGACAGGACAAAATAACCTGAAGTTCAAAACTTATGGTTAAGTATATAGGGAAGGAACAGCTAGACTAAAATATAATTCTCATTGCATAAAGAAATTTCTAGTAACCCTGAATACAAGGTTCAGAGAGCAGATAGTTTTAAATTAGTAAAGTCGATACACATAGTCTCATGTTGATTTCAACGTGGACACACTTGTCTATGAAAATTGGGTCAGTACTTGAAGGAAAAATATTTGATCACATATAAAATTAACATCAAATTCCTAGATGATGACAAAAAGTCTGTTGGTTTACTATTAACATAACTTGTCCAGCAATACATTTAATATTCATGAAATCGATCTGAGGGGTAGGTTAATAAATTAATCATTAATCACTGACTCCAATTTCATAGTCTACTTCTGTTCCAATAGCCTTCACTAAAATCATAAGCTTTTCATAGAATCCTGACACACAAAAACACAAGATGATCTCCTACAGTGTTTGGGATACATGGGTGTCACAGGTATCCTCTGTGCTTTGCTGAGGACTGCCTAGTTTGAGTAAATTTCTTAACAAATTACACAATGATATGTGAAGCTATGATTTCCAGGATTGTGTTGTTGAAGAGTATAGCTGATATCAATGCCTGACTTTGCATGTCCCTATAGCACAAGTTCACCTCCATGAGAAATCTAAATGCTTTGGTTTGATTAATGCTATGATCTTAGGTATGCCTTTTGGCAACTGTAATCATCCTCTCAATTCTAAGTAAGAATAAATGCTACTGTATACTTAATTAAAAAGAATGCATGAAGGAGCAGTGAGTTTCCAAAGCACACTCCTATCTTCTTCCTCCAGTTGCAAAGTGGTGGTTGATCAACATGAAGAATTTTTGCCTTCTTAAATAAGAACCAAATAGATTATTGAAGTATAATGAGGATAGTTGCTAATTAGCAAGTGCTCTATTATACACATTACCAAGAAGAACAGATAAGATGAAATGCTGAGATAAGCTCATACAGAACACTAAATTTTATGGAGATCTGATCCTCTATAATGGGTAGTAGGTGTTGCTTTAAGGGTGTTTTGCTGTGACCTGACATTCCACAGGACACAGTATCAATCCTGAACAGTGATAGAAGAGAATCCATGCATCTGGTGTTTTCCCCTTGCAATATTAAGTTCTTATAAAAAAATCCTGAAATAGGAACACGACAGGCTGTCCACTCTCTCCTTATCTCTTCAATATAGTGCTTGAAGTTCTAGCAATAGCAATAAGACAACATAAGGGAATCAAGGGGATTCAATTTGGAAAGGAAGAAGTTAAACTTTCATTATTTGCAGATGATATGATAGTATACATAAGCGACCCCAAAAACTCCACCAAAGAACTCCTACAGCTGATAAACTCCTTCAGTAACGTGGCAGGTTACAAGATCAACTCCAAAAAATCAGTCGCCCTCCTATACACAAAGGATAAGGAAGCAGAGAGGGAAATCAGAGAAGTATCACCTTTCACAATAGCCACAAATAGCATAAGATATCTGGGAGTATCTCTAACCAAGGAAGTGAAGGATTTATTTGACAAGAACTTTAAGTCTTTGAAGAAAGAAATTGAAGAGGATACCAGAAAATGGAAGGATCTCCCCTGCTCGTGGATTGGGAGGATCAACATAGTAAAAATGGCAATTCTACCAAAAGCAATCTATAGATTCAATGCAATCCCAATCAAGGTCCCATTAAAATTCTTCACAGAGATTGAGAGGACAATAATCAACTTTATATGGAAAAACAAGAAACCCAGGATAGCCAAAAAAATCTTATACAATAAAGGTTCTTCTGGAGGCATTACCATCCCTGACTTCAAACTCTATTACAAAGCTACAGTATTGAAAACGGCTTGGTATTGGCATAAAAACAGAGAGGTTGACCAATGGAATCGGATAGAAGACCCGGATCTTAAACCACAAACCTATGAACACCTGATTTTTGATAAAGGAGCCAAAAGTACACAATGGAAGAAAGAGGGCATCTTCAACAAATGGTGCTGGCATAACTGGATGTCAACCTGTAGAAGAATGAAAGTAGATCCATATCTATCACCATGCACAAAACTCAAGTCCAAATGGATTAAAGACCTCAATATTAATTTGAACACATTGAGCTTGATAGAGGAGAAAGTGGGAAGTACTCTACAACAAATGGGCACAGGGAACCGTTTCCTATGCATAACCCCAGCTGCACAGACATTAAGGGCAACATTGAATAAATGGGACCTCCTGAAGTTGAGCAGCTTCTGTAAAGCAAAAGACATCGTCACTAAGACACAAAGGCAGCCTACTGACTGGGAAAAGATCTTCACCAACCCTGCAACTGACAAAGGTCTGATCTCTAAAATATATAAGGAACTCAAGAGACTAGACGGTAAAATGCCAATTAACCCAATTAAAAAATGGGGCGCTGAACTGAACAGAGAATTCTCAACAGAAGAAGTTCGAATGGCCAAAAGACACTTAAGGTCATGCTCAACCTCCCTAGCTATCAGGGAAATGCAAATCAAAACAACTTTGAGATATCATCTTACACCTGTACAGATTGGCTAAAATCCAAAACACCAATAATAACCTTTGCTGGAGAGGTTGTGGGGTAAGGGGTACACGCATCCATTGCTGGTGGGAATGCAAACTTGTGCAACCACTTTGGAAAGCAGTGTGGCGGTTTCTCAGGAAATTCGGGATCAACCTACCCCAGGACCCAGCAATTCCACTATTGGGAATCTACCCAAGAGATGCCCAATCATACAACAAAAGCATATGCTCATCTATGTTCATAGCAGCATTATTTGTAATAGCCAGATCCTGGAGACAGCCTAGATGCCCTTCAGTGGAAGAATGGATGAAGAAACTGTGGAATATATACATGCTAGAATACTACTCAGCGGTAAAAAACAATGACATCTTGAATTTTGCAGGCAAATGGATGGAAATAGAAAACACTATTCTGAGTGAGGTAACCCAGACCCAAAAAAGATGAACATGGGATATACTCACTCATAATCGGTTTCTAGCCATAATTAAAGAACATCGAGCCTATAAATTTGGGATCCCTGAGAAGATAATAAGGTGAACTCCCAAAAAAAGATATAGTAATCCTCCTGGATATTGGAAGTAGACACGATCGCCAGGCAAAATTGGGAACTTGAGGGTTGGGCAAGACTGGGCCAAGGGAAGATGGGGAGAGAAAAGTGTGAAGGGGAGAACGGGGGGAGCTCGGAGGAATGGGGATGCTTGGGATATAGGAAGGGTGGATATGGGAGCAGGGAAGCATATATCTTAATTTAAGGAGCTACCTGAGGGTTGTCAAGAGACTTGACCCTAGAGGGGTTCCCAGGTTTCCAGGGAGACGCCCCCAGTTAGTTCCTTGGGCAGCTGAGGAGAGGGAGCCTGAAAAGGCCAGTTCCTATAGCCATACTGATGAATTTCTTGCATATCACCATAGAACCTCCACCTGACGATAGATGAAGAAAATGACAGAGCCCCACATTGGAGCACCGGACTGAGCTCCCAAGGTCCTGATGAGGAGCAGAAGGAGAGAGAACATGAGAAAGAAAGTCAGGACCGTGAGGGAACAACCATCTGGCGACAGATGGGGAAGGTGACTGAGCCCCACATTGGAGCACTGGACTGAGCTCCCAAGGTCCTGATGAGGAGCAGAAGGAGCGAGAACATGAGGGAGAAAGTCAGGAACGAGAGGGGTTCGTTCACTCATGGAGACGGTGGGACAGAACTAATGGGAGATCACCAACTCTAGTTGGAATGGGACTGATGGATCATGCGACCAAACCCGTCTCTCTGAATGTGGCCAACAGCGGGGGTTGACTGAGAAGCAAAGGACAATGGCTCTGGGCTCTGATTCTTCTGCATGGACGGGCTCTGTGGGAGCCTTCTCAGCTTGGTCGATCACCTTCCTGGACCTGGGGGGAGTTGGGAGGACCTTGGTCTTAGCATAGAGTGGGGAACCCTGATGGCCCCTTGGCCTTGAGAGTTAGGGAGGGGTGGTATGGGTGGAGGGGAGGGGAGGGAAGGGGGAGAAGGAGGGGAGGGAAGGGGGAGGAGGAGGGGAGGGAGGGGGGAGGAGGAGGGAAGGAGATGGAAATTTTTAAATATAAAAAAAATAAACCATGAGAAAAAAAAAAGAAAAAAAATCCTGAAATAGTAGTAAAAGGTAATAGAATATCATTTCTGTGAATCTTTTTTTGTTTTGATATAGTTAACTACACTTCACATTTTCAAACAAATGCATACAAAATTCAGCATAGTGCTATCATCTTCTCAAATATGTGAGAGTATTTTTCAAAGGTATTCATCATTGGTGGAAATGTTTAACTCCTTGAAAGCTTTACTAAAATGTGTTCTGTCTAGGTCGATGGACTTGAAATGGCAGACAGAGAGAAAGGGCTGTGTAAGAATCCTCTATACATGAGGGTCCTTTGCAAAGAGATTTCCTTTCTCCTCTCATTTCTTTAAATGCATGCAAATGTGGTTTGTGAAACAGATTAAGTCACAGCAATTGCTGCCTTGATTTTTTCTGTTTTTAAGTCCATTAATTTGGCTCAATGGATTTGTTGACACACACATATCAAATATCACTCCACTACCAAGATAAGGCATACTTGGTTATAATGGTTCATATTTTGATGTATGCATTTGATTTGCAAGTACCTTGTTTAAAAATTATGAACATTTTGCAATTATTTTACATTGACTACAGTTTCCATTCTCTCATCTCCTCTTGTTGCTTCCCCCATCTCCTCACTGTCCCTCCATTCACTCCTCATCTGTTTCAGTTCAGAAAGGTTTTTTTGGTTTCCATCTCCTCCTCAAAATGAATATATTTTTCTAATGTGATATCACAGTGGTCCCTCATCTTTCAGCTGACTCCTGTATTTGAGTGTGCCAGGAATTCATTGTTGGATTCATGAGGGGCTGCATTTGATATCAAGACGCATTGTGCTTCTGACTTCTGGTGCTCTGCCTCAGGTGTATCATGATGAAGGCAACAAATACCCTTTTCTGTCCTTCTATCACCTGTTTTCACTTGGGTACTGTTAGGGCTGAAACCAGCTACTACCAGAGATACACCTGGAATTGAGAGGACATTGATATTTACATAAGCAAACCTTAAAATCAATCTTGGAAGCATACAGTCAACCTCTCCAGATAAACAATTGCTATGATGCTTGAATCTGAGCTCTGTGAGCAAAGAAGTTTCAGG
The DNA here is from genome assembly GCF_903992535.2 of Arvicola amphibius. Taxonomy (NCBI): domain Eukaryota; kingdom Metazoa; phylum Chordata; class Mammalia; order Rodentia; family Cricetidae; genus Arvicola; species Arvicola amphibius. The sequence goes on from NC_052053.1 coordinate 63,106,656, forward strand.
GATATATTACTGCTCCAGCCAGATTGTACAACTTCAGTTTAAGCCATTACAAACCAGTGTTCAGGGGAGTTCAGGACCAACAGGGGCACCATGGAGATAAGAATGCATAGTACAGAGATGAGGTCGGTGTGTAAGGGACTCTATATCTCTGTATTTTTTCTTGAAGTCTACTAGTTGACCTGCACCTGCTGTTATTGATATTTCCATGCTCAAGCACAGAATCTTTACTAACTCTTCACAGGTTTCTGGTTTCTTGTTCATATTATTATTTATATTTAATTTTATAGCTTATTTTTAAAAATTCAAGTACTATATTCTGATCATTGATTCCCCCCATCACCAAGTTCTCCAGGTTCCTTCTTACATCCTTACCTTCCCAACTCTATGTAACATGAGGGCCTGCTTGTTGGGGTTTTTGTCCTTCCCAGTTCCTACAGCTTGTATGTCCCAAAGAAAATCACACAGAGGTCTACATAAGTTATAAACTGATTGGCCCATTAGATCAGGCTTCATATTAGCTCTTATATTTATATTAACCCTTCATTCTTATCTATGTTAGCCACATGGCTCAGTACCTATTTCACAGGGTAGGTCACATCCTGCTTCTTTGGTGTCTGGATAGAACTGCCAGGGAATGGACTTCCTCCTTCCCAGAATTCTCCTGTTCTTATTGCCGCAGCTGTACTTCCTGTCTGATTGTCCTGCCTATACTTCCTGCCTGGCTACTGGCCAATCAGAGTTTCTTTAAAACATAATTGACAGAACATAGAATTGTCCCGCACCAACTCTACCCACTTTCCTTCTTTCTGAAGAAAAAAAATAGGAAAGTAAGAACTTTAAGAGGCAATAAAACAAACAAACTATCAAGAGAAACACATACAAACCCCATAATATTACAATTCTGGAACTACAGTACATAGGCAAAACCAATAAGAGTAAAAAAAATCAATGAACAAACAAAATGCTATGTAATAATATATCTACAAAAACATCACTGAGGTAATTCTGTGTTGTGTTTCTACTGCTGAGCATGTGTCTATTCTAAAGTGTAGTTAATATGCCCAATGCTACTCCATTGTAGAATACTAATATATCCTTTGCATTATTAGGTCAATTCCAAAAAATGTTTTGTTTGGGGTGAGAGTCTGTGTCCATATCCCTCTCTAATACAGGGACTCCATTTGCTTTACTTGGTTCAGGCTCTATGCGTGCAGTCACAGTCTCTGTGAGTTCATATGAGCATCAGTCCTATTATGTCTGGAAGACACTTTTTCCTTGGAGTCATCTACCCTATTTTCTCTTACATTCTGTTGAGATATTAAATTTCTTCTCAGTAATAAGGCTGAACTGTGGATTTGTTCTGGTCAAACAAGAGCCCTACAAATACCTTATAGTTTTTTCAGTATCTGGTGAGGGGTCTCCCATCAATTTTAGGGGATTATCCTGTGCCTGGTACTGAGGTCTACAATTAATAACTCCTGTCTGTGGAGAAGCACTGTCCCTCATGAGGGCACCTCTGTTCAAAGACTAACAAGTTAAAACAAAGTACAAAACTCATGCATGTGATCTCTACTCAGTTTTCTGCAAGCATATATGTCACATAACCATAGAGAATGATCAGAAACAGACAAGACGTATTACTACCACCATCATGATCACAACCACCTTTGGTAAATCCATCTGAATACCTCTCACAAAGTGAATAAAATGCCTCAGGACAGAAATCAATTAAAATGTAAGCCCTGATGTTACATCCACAGGGTCTGCCATTGACTTAGGGAAATTATATGAGATGCATTTCCTCAGAGGGATTATTACATGGATCTCAACATACTGCTGACTGACCCATGTCTACTGTACCTCCTTCTTTTCTAGCTGGACTAGATGCTTCTCTAAACATTTCCATGCTAATGAATATGCAAATTACTAAAATCTACTGTGGTAAATACACTGATATTCAGAGGCCAGGACAATAAGGCCAGTATCCTCTCCACAGTCACTGAACACACAAAGTCCTCACTATGAATTGGAGCTGGAACATTCTCTTTCTTATGACAGTAACTACAGGTAACAGCCTTTCAAAGTTCAAAATCCTAATAAGGAACAGGTCTGAGGTGACAATGATACCTACTCTGTCTTTGTCTCTGCAGGTGCCAAATCCAAGGTTCCAGCTGCTGCAGTCTGGAGCTAAGCTAGGGAAACCAGGGTTTTTCTTGATCAGATTATATTTATTGAGTTAATCTTACAATACAAATATCAGTTTTACCTAAAATAATACATTAAACAAGAATTATAGTTTAGGCTTACTTTAGCAACCTCTTTAGTTTCCTCATCTGAAAAGTGGCACAATAATATTAATATAATCTACTTTTTCAGTTTTGTGAGAATTAAGGAAGAAATTCATGTAGTTTTGTCAGTACACAACTGTGGTTGTATTGAGGCTTGGAATTTCAAGTGATAGTGCTTACCCTGATGAATTACCACAACAGATTTCTTTGTCTGCTTGACTGGAAGAAATGTGTTAGTGATCATTTACTAACTCAGTGATTACAGACTTCAGTGGTCATCATTGCTTCTCATGTATCTCTAGCCCTGTCGTGCCCTTTTCTCTTAGGTGTCAGTTCTATAACGTATCCCCTCACTCCCATGAGTGTGTATAAAACAAAACCAAACCATGGGTTCTTGGGGATCAAGTTCGAATCTTCATGCTTGCCATACAAGCAGTTACTGAGCCATATTCTCTGATCATCATTATACCTCTATGACTTCTACCCTACTATTACAAACAATTGATGATCTTGCTTGTAGGTCACTGAGAAAATGGTCACTTCGTCATCTACTGCCTTACATCTGCTCTAAGAGTCTTCCCTTGGTAACTAGATCCTAAAAAGCCCATTTCTCTTTTCTCTCACTCATGTCCACACTAGTAGTTCTCCCCTCTTCTGCAATATCCAGTTCTTTTTCTATTGTATTATTTCCATCAGCAAGAATGCTCTAATGTATCCTGTGCATAGTAGACAGAATAATAGTCCCTCAAAAAAACCCATATCTGAATTCCTAGAACCTCTGCTGAGTTATATTGCAAAGAGAATTAAGGTAGATAATGAAATTAAAGCTGTTAATGAGCTGAACTTAAATGAAGATTATCCTGTATTGTCCCATTGTGACAAATGTCACAGAGTTTTCAGAATGGAACATGGAGGCAGGGGAGATCAGAGAGCGATGTGACTGTAGGCAAATGGAGAGATGTAGGTGGTTGGCTTCAAAGGGGCAGGAGGAGCCAGAAGACCAAGCCTTTAACAGATGGGCCTTTGGGGAACACTTATCTAACAGGAAGTGTAATCCTTACTTCTTTCTTTGTTTTTTCCCAGAGAAAGAGATCATATGAACCTCATGGAACTTCCCAGCAAGTGGGATCAACCCCACTGAAATCACTACCTTGGGAAAAGGCTGTATTGCCAAGCACCTGTAAGTATGCTCTGGCCTTAGGCTGAGTTCTCCTTTTCTGGAGAAGCAATGGCAGACGAAAGTAATTTCTCATCTATGTAACTTGTAGGCATTTCACATAGAAGACCTTCGTTTCTCTTGACCACAGAGCACCAAGTCAGTGAAGCACAGTTCTTGGTGCTGGTTCTTACCCATGAAAGCTATGGACCTAGAGGTTAATCTAAAGGGCCTTCCTAGGTCAGAGTTCTTTTTTATTTTTATTAAAAATTTCCACTTCCTCCTCTCCTCCCATTTCCCTCCCCCTCCCCCTTCCTTTCCTGTTCCCTTTCCAGTCCAAAGAGCAGTCAGGGTTCCCTGCCCTGTGGGAAGTCCAAGGTGCTCCACCCTCCATCCAGGTCTAGGAAGGTGAGCATCCAAACAGACTAGGCTCCCACAAAGACTTTATAGAACATGGACCTAGAGTGATACATTATTACCATTCACAGGCCATTGGATACTTGGTGGCTACCTTTATTCTACAGAGTGTTTGGATTTTTGCCTGGTAGAATACTTGTAGTCACCATCCATCGGTTAACAACACTAAATAATGGGCTTCATGGAAATGTGGGAATCAACCCAGAGCTCACATTCATCACTGAAACATCTACTCAATATCACATGAGACAATAGAGACAGATGTGAGAGCCATAGTTACAGCAGTGTGAACCAATTGGCATAGTTATCCTAGTGGATTCTTCAAATCTGCAGGTGACAGTGTAAATCTACCAATTCCTAAGAAGAAAATGGCAGCATAAGACATAACTTTCTCAGCCTAAATATGGTAAGAAGGCCTTGGTCCTGACTCAAAATAATGTGCCAGACTTTGTTGATTACCTATATACAGCCTTACACTCTCTGAGGAGTGGGTGGGGAATGGGACAGATGGAAGGTGGGGGAAGCAGGAGGAGGGAGGGAGAAGGAACTGGGATTTGTACACACAATGAGAAGAGATTGTTTCAAAAGACAAATCAATAAAAAAATTGTGCACAGAGATGATTAGTGTCCTTGTGTCTGATGGGGGCAGGATGCTGAATGCACCTTCTTAGCATCTCCTTTATGGTTGAATCTGAGAAGTATCAGATGGCTCATGAATCATTGACATTTGAGTCACATTAAAAAGCCTGGATGTATTGATATTGCTCTCAGTGATATGGAACAGCTCTTTCTACACAGGTGCCTGTGTGGAACTGGCAATTCTTTTCCCCAGACAGATTTAGGACTTGGAACTCACTACCCACTGACTAACACAGAATGGCTTTGACTTTAACATAACAAAATTACATATAACAGAACAGTTATCAAGTAAGTGTTACAGTTACAATATTTATATTTATTTTATCTTTTATCATAAGTAAGGCAACTACAACTATAACTATAAATTCTACAACTCCATCAAATACTTCAGAAGGATATAATATTTCCTAAGAAAACAGAAAGTACATTGTAAGAAACTTCCAAAAACTCTAGAATTGACAGAGATTTCTTGCTGCCTGGACAATCACCCAAAGTTCTTTCGTACTGATGGGTTATTTATCTTCAGCCTACAGGTCCAGAGTATCCAGCAGATTTTTCCATGAAGCAGGAAATTTCAAAGACAGTCCTACCTACATTGGCAGTTTGCCAGTCACTTTCTTTGTATTCTGTAGAATGTCTAGTAGAATCTTTCATGTAGCAGGAACTCTTAAGGACCATCTCACCTTTAGGCAAGTTCAGCAGTCATTTCTCTGTGGGTCTTGTATGTCCAGTTAAGGAGTCCAGGCAAAAGCAATTTTTAGCCCAAATGGCTATCCAATGCCATAAGGAACCTCTTCTTCAATGCCTAACTTCCTCTTGAAGTAATTGGTGATACCAGGAACAATTGTGTCTCATTGTCATGAAAAGTCCTAGGTTTTTAAACATTTTAAATGCCATATTCTGAAGTTCTCTGAAAGATATGAAGAATATCTAACTAACTGAAATATATCTCTATGTATTTAGAAAACCTAACTAAGATGACTGCACGTTTGACTATTCTAGATGATTATATATTTATGTATATTTCTTAATTATACATTACATTTCAAATGATCTGGACAAACACTATACCTTAATTAAGATCAGAAATACATATACACAGTATAACAAAATTGACTTTAAATTCTTATCAATAAACAAGATCCATACCAGTGCAAATCTCTATAGAATATTCCCCATTAAATGTAAACAAACATTTATAGACAGCATTTGGGAATATGAGAATAGTTATCTCCAAACTGCTTCCTGCTGGTTATTGGGCAAAGTAATTTTTGAAGGAATTTTTGGGATGTTCACGGCTCCTTTTCAGGGTGCCTTTGTCCATCAAACCATATTGGTCTGGAAGCAATCCACAGGTTCTCATCCTCTATGGAGACAAAAGAACCTCTTTTACAAAGTAATATATCCTTAGACCCAAATTCTGAAGTCAAGATACCTTTATAATGTACATGTTGGTTTAGCTTAGAACCCCATACAATGTAATGTGTCTCTGTATTTAGCTCATTCACAGTCAAAAAATTCAAAAATAACACAATAATATACATAATACAGACTTTCTTTGAATTTTCCATTTTACATGGCTCATTTTTCTCTACTCTTTTTAATCTATGACTATCTGTAATCTGTCTTTAAATATTTTAACCTGTTTTTTAAAGCATTACTTTTATTTTATGACTCTATATACTCTTTATACTCTCTTCCAAGCCTACATATATTTATCCCACACTATGACTCATCTGGATTTGTTTTTATTGCATATCTGTAAATTTTTTATTGTCCAGGAGTGCTTTTGAAAATGCTAAGCACTTCTTGAAACTCAATCTGCACCATTATTATGGTAGATACTCTACTGACTTGCTTGCTTGTCCGATCTAAATCTTAAGCTGCACAATTACTATATATACAGTACTGCCTGCTTAACAGCACAGCCCAGCATGGTGGAGCCACTTGAACCTCTTAGCCAGGCCACAGCCCCATTCTCAGGCACAGAGTCATTCCATGTAGCCATTAAGCAAGCCTCATCATTCTGCTCACAAACCCCATCCAAATGCTCTGTAGCTGGACCTCCTGGTGAAAGAGTTAGAGATTTTGCTGGCAGGATGGCCCAGAAAGCTGGCATTTCTAAACAGTGCGGCTTTTTTTTCTGCTATGACTGAATCAGGAAAATCTCTCTAAAAGTAGCTGTGGCATGCCACCAGTGAACAGCAAGAAGCTGTGTTAAACTCTGTATTTTTGTGTCTAGAATTCCTTTTCAGGCCCTGTAAGGCTTTACATGGATTTAGTGCACCACATTGGCACGCCACTTTGTAGGAGGAGGTTGCATGTTGGTTTCAGCTACCTGGCTAGCTTAGGCCTGAAATAATCACACAGAAACTTTATTCATTAAATCACTGCTTGGCCCATTATCTCTAGCTACTTATTGGCTAACGCTTACATCTTAGTTTAACCCATCTCCATTAATTTGTGCATCACCATGAGGTCGTGACCTACCAGCAAAGGTTCAGCACCTCTATCCCTGATGGTGGCTTCATGGCATCTCCCTGCCCATTTTTCTCCCAGCATTCAGCCTAGCTTTCCCTGCCTACCTCATTTCTGCTCTGCTGTAGGTCTAAAGTATTTCTTTATTCATTAACCTATGAAAGAATCACAGACACTGAAGAATCTCCAACACCACTCTTCTACATTGCCACCCATGATAGCCATCTGCATCTTCTCACACTGGAGTATGAAATGTTCCTTGTACACATTACCCAGAAGCATAGATTTTAGGAATGCCAAGATAAGCCCATCCATAACTCTGAACGTTAGGGAGATTTGTTCCTCTATAATGCGAAGTGGTTGTTTCTCTGACAGTGTTACGCTCTGACCTGACAATCTACAGGGCATTATATCAATTCTGACTAGTGAAAGACAAGAAGTCATGCATATGATGGGTCTCAGCTGCTTCTCTCTTGAAAAATTATATAATACAATGCATAATCCCAAATTCCATGTAAAAAATACAAGAATAGCCTTACTTTCTGTAGCATATATTTTTGTTTTAATATGTGTAACCATACTTTGGAAATGTGTAACTCCTTAAAAACTTTACTAACACATGCTCTGTCCAGGAATTAAAGGTCCCTGGACTTGGAAAGTTATACAAGGATAGATAAATCAGTGTACAGAGAATTCTCAACAGAAGTTCAAATGGCCAAAAGTACTTAAGGTCATGCTCAAACTTTTTAGCGATCAGGGAAATGCAAATCAAAACAACTTTGAGATACCATCTTATACCTGTCAGATTGGCTAAAATCAAAAACACCAATGATACCCTTTGCTGGAGAGGTTGTGAAGTAAGGGGTACACTCATCCATTGCTGGTGGGAATGCACACTTGTGCTATCACTTTGGAGAGCAGTGTGGCGGTTTCTCAGGAAATTCGGGATCAACCTACCCCAGGACCCAGCAATCCCACTCTTGGGAATTTACCCAAGAGATGCCCAATCATATTACAAAAGCATTTGTTCAACCCTGTTTATAGCAGCATTATTTGTAATAACCAGAATCTGGAAATAACCTAGATGCCCTTCAGTGGAAGAATGGATGAAGAAAGTATGGGATATATACATATTAGAGTACTACTCAGCGGTAAAAAACAATGACATCTTGAATTTTCCATGCACATGGATGGAAATAGAAAACACCATTCTGAGTGAGGCAACCCAGGCCCAAAAAGAGGAACATGGGATGTACTCACTCATAATTGGTTTCTAGCCATAAATAAAGGACATTGAGCCTATTATTCATTATCTTAGAGAAGCTAAATAAGAAGGTGAACCCAATGAAAAACATATAGTTATCCTCCTTGATATTAGAAGGAGACAAGATTGCCGGGCAAAAATTGGGGAACTTGTGGGTGGGGTGGCATGTGACTGAGAGGAGAAAGGGAAAGAAAAATGTGAGGGGGAGGATGGGGAGAGCATGAGGGAATAGGATGGTTGGGATAAAGGAAGGGTGGACATGAGAGCAGGGAAGTATATATCTTAATTAAGGGAGCCATTTTAGGGTTGGCAAGAGTCTTGACTCTAGAGGGGTTCCCAGGTGTTCAGGGAGATATCCCCAGCTAAGTCCTTGGGCAGCTGAGGAGAGGGAGCCTGAAATGGCCTGATCCTTTAGCCACACTGATGAATATCTTGCATATCACCATAGAACCTTCATCTGGCAATGGATGGATATAGAGACAGAGCTGTTGCGGGAGCTCCTTCTGCTCCTTCCGCCAATAGCCACTGAGATACCAGCCCATTGGGGCATGGTCTCTCTTTAAAACGTGGCCACTTCCCTCCACTTGCTCTCTGGCTTCCGGCTCTGCTTCCGGTGACTAGGTTCCCTTCCTGATTGCACAGAGGGCTATTGTCTGGGATGGTGATCTGTAATTTTTCCCCCTTCAAATAAATAACCATTCTATTAATCATAATTCCAAACTGGTGTTGGATTGTTTGTGACTTATGCCTTCACAGAGCCCCACATTGGAGCACCGGACTGAACCCCCAAGGTCCAAAGGAGGAGCAGAAGGAGGGAGAACATGAGCAAGGAAGTCAGGACCAGGAGGAGTGCACCCACACTGAGATGGTGGGGCTGATCTAATGGGAGCTCACCAAGGCCAGCTGGACTGGGACTGAAAAAGCATGGGATAAAACCGGACTCCCAGAACATGGCAGACAATGAGGGCTGCTGAGAAGCCAAGGACAATGGCACTGGATTTTGATGCTGCTGCATGTGCTGGCTTTGGAGAGACCTGGCCTGTGTGGATGCTTGCCTTCCTGGACCTGGATGGATGGGGGAGGACCATGGACTTCCCACAGGGCAGGGAGCTCTTGCTGCTCTTCGGGATGGAGAGGGAGGAGAAAGGGAGTAGGGGGAGAGGGAGGGAGGTGGGAGGCAGGGAGGAAGCAGAAATTTTTGATAAAAATAAATAAAAAATATGTAAAAAAAGAAAATGTCTGAAAAGACTGAACAGATAAAAGTGCTTCCTGACCAATCTGGCAATATTAGTTTGATTTCTGAGAGCCACATCTTAGGAAAGGAGAACTGAACTACATAAGTTGCCTGATACATTTTTCACACAGGCCCTGGCTCATGTGTGCCCTGCCCCCACTATTAAATGAAGTGTGTTTTAAAAGATTGCAACACAGGACTCCCCATGGAGCACTCCAAAATGAGGAGCTGTTGGGATAGCAATACTGCTTAGGAAGTGGGAATCACTTACTTTAGAGTTGGGCCACTCAGAGGTTACTAAGCTAGTGTAGGGCCCCCACCCTATCCATGTGTATAAATTAATTAGCCTAATCAATTAATTAGACTTAATTAGTTATTCGTTAATAAATCTAAGGAGATCAATATGTTTGGAGAGAGGTCATAAGCAGAGCAAGAGAGACACACTGGGGAATGTAATGTGCACTGAACATATTTACCCATAAACTCCATCTATCATTTATCCTTTTCTTCCTCCTCTCATTTCAGTTTGCCACTTTTATTTCATTAGACACTTTCAGTTCTATATCATTACATATATGCAGACATAATCATCTCTCACTATGCTAAATCTAAAGAATAGAAATGAGAATCTTATATAATATCTGTTTCTGAGATGGTCTTAATTTACTTAATAAAGTTCTCACCAATTGCATTCATTTTCCTAAAAGCGATGTAAGTTCCTAATACTTTTCTGATGAATGAATTCTGGTATATTGTATGTATAACATGTTTTCCTGATACAATAATTTGTAGAAAGACATATAATTTATTTATTATAGATAATATTCTAGTAATATTTGTGTGCAAGTATTTTTGAGACATTTTCAGTTTTGGTAATTTGGGTAAGCTTTTTTTTAGCATGCAAACTGCTGGAAATGCATTTAACCACTTCATGTATATGAAAGAAAAGTGAAAATTCCTGTAATTTAGGAGATTTAAAATTTTTAGCACCACAGCCATCTGCAAATATTTTTTTTTCACCCAGAGGAGGAACTGTCTCTGAAGTATCATTGCGAATTGTGAGCATAGGTTATAATGTTAAATCCACAAGGTATGGTCAGCACTTGAGGAAATAGTATGGGATGCATTTTTTCAGACAGGATTAGGACTTTGTACCTTATCATCCTGGTGCCTGATTCAAAGTTCTCTAAATCTTTTTTCTCAAGATGAATGAGATCTTTACCTAAGAAGTACCCTCTCTTAAATATGCAAAACATGTTTATCTATGGTGGTAAATACAGGGATGTTCACACCCTAGAATAATACATGTTCAGTGTACTCTCCACTGTCATTGAGCACACAGGTCCTCACCATGGAATGGAACTGGATTATCCTCTTTCTAGTGGCAACAGCAACAGAAAAGGGTATCTTCAGTTCCAGACTTGCGGAGGGTCTATATACTCAGGTGACAAGGACACTCTGCATTTGTCTCCACAAGTGACCATTCCCAAGTCCAGCTGCGGCAGTCTGGGGCTGAGCTGTAAGGCCTGGGGCCTCAGTGAAGTTGTCCTGCCAGGCTTCAGACTGCACCTTTACCATCTACTATATTAACTGGATGAAGCAAAGGCCTCGGCAGGGTCTGGAGTGGACTGGACATATTTATCCTGGAAATGGTGGAACTGACTACAATCAGAAGTTCCAGGGCAAGGCCAAACTGACTGCAGACAAATCCTCCAGCACAGCCTACATGGAGCTCAGCAGCCTGAAATCTGAGGACTCAGCAGTTTATTACTGTGCAAGACACAGTGTTGCAACCACATTCTGAGTGTGTAAGAAACCCTGGAGGAGTAGGAAGCAGTTCTGGGACAGAGATGACAGAGAATATTAGATTATAGACTTGCTCATAAATAGTCATCTGAGTGTCCATTTTTTGACTTCTCACAGTACTATAGTTTTTCCTTTTTTCATATTACACACATAAATAATATAATGCTGACTGAAGAAGCCCTTGAGCACATCATACTGTGACAGTCTCTTCAACAATGACCATCTCCATGGACAAGTATGTTCCTTAATAAAATAATAAAAACTGAAAGCTGTGATTATGCTTTATGACAAAAATATTTCTGGATTATTAAAGACTGCTCTCTTTGTCATGGTAGCTTTCAATAAATGAAAATACGAATTTGACTGGTAAGAGGTAAATAAATAAAGTCTGGCTAAACAAAAATATTTTCATGCTTTTAATGGGTTACTTAACCTCAGGTGTATAGTTAAGTCTGGCTTTATGGTTGAGCAGAATCCAGTGTCTTAGAATGTAAAATATGGATAAAAATGTACAGCCACATAAGTGTAATTATTGTAAGTTGGTATTACTAAAGCCCTTTCTTCAAAAATCATTAATCTAATAAATATATGCATTTGCTAATTGAGTTAGGTTCTGAGATCATACATTATTCCCTGATCCCATGTTTACTTTCTTCATGTTCTCAGAAACCTGTCCTACATTCTCAATACTCAAGAGAACATGAACCTATACTGATACAGAATCAACTCTCACAGGCCATTGGATAACCGAGGGTCACCGTTGTTCTAAAGTATGTTTGGATTTTGACCAGGTGGAGTGCTTGTAGACTCCCTCCATCAGTTGAACTGTGTATCAACTTCATCATCAGTGGTGGCTGCTATAGACAGATCCCATAACACCTAAGAAAAGATTGGGTTTCATGGAGGTGTGGCAAACAGCTATGCGCAGCTCACCATTCATCCTTGAATCATCTACTAATCATCACCTTAGGACACTGAAGACAGATGTGAGAGTTATAGTTTGGGCACTGTGTGAGCTCATACACAAACTTGTATTAGCTGATTCTCCAAATCAGCAGGTGGTACTGTAGATTAATTCACCAATGCCTGGGAAATAAAATTAGCAGAAGCTGATAACGAAGTTGTGCACTGACTGATTTCTTCTGTGGATTCCATTGACATCATTACATTCAGAGAATGTGGAGTAGTTGAAATGTGAGATCCCTGTGCTATCTCAATACTTGAGATAGTCTTTGTTTAATACAATAAATACATGAGGTCAAATTATAATATATGAGCCAAATTGGAATTTGCCTATTGCCACTGGATAGGAAACTATGTTATTAACCACTCATTATTATAGGTTAAGCATATTTGGGCATCAGAATCATAGAAAATATTTTTGGGAAATTGTCCCAAAAATACAGAGCTCATACCTCCAATGTGTCCACAGCTCTGCAGAACACTGGTCCTAAAAGGACAACAACAGTCTCCAGAGTTCTATGCTAGTGTATGATGGGGGAAGGCTCATCAATGCATCTTCATAGCATCACTATTATGGTTGACTCTGAGGAGCATCAGATGGCCCATGAATCATTGACATGTGGGTCACATTAACAAACATGGATGTGATGACATAGTTCTCAGTGGGATGGGAGAGCTCTGTATGCACAGGTGCAATAACAGAACTGGGAATGCATTTCCCCAGAGAGTTTTAGGACTTGGAACTCACCATCCCACTGACTAACTCAGAAAACATTTACCTTTCTGGGTCAAACAGATTCCTGCTTTGATCTAAGGAATGCTCTTCCTCATTCATGTATAAATTTCAGAAATTATGTTTGTAGATACAGTGATGTCCACCTATCCCACAATTCCACAATAATACTCTCTTGATCACTGTCACTGAGCACACAGGTTCTCAGCATAAACTGCAGTTTGCTCATCCTCTACCTGGTGTCATCAGGAACAGGTAAGTGTGTTCCCAGGACCAGACTTAGTGAGAAGCCAGAAAATGAAGTGACAAAGGCATCTTTTCCTAAGTGTCTGCTCCCATGTTCAAATGGAGAAACCTGTGGCTGAACTAAGGAATTCTAGAGGCACATTAAATGTGTCATGCAAGGAATTTTACTCATATCTTCCCCATCAGTATCACAGAACTCTGGATATGGGCTTGAAAGAATTGGATGGAAACTGCCAAACATTATCGGAAGTTTGAAGACAGAGTAGACACAGTGCCTGATACTTCCTACATGGAGCTCAGAAGCCTAATATGAGTAGTCTGTCATCTATTACTGTGTAAGTCACAGTTTCATATCTACAGCTGAGCTGGTTCAGAAACTCTGAAGGAGTAGGAGGCTGTCTTGGGATGAGAAGACAGACATGGTTAACCTAAAGACTTGGTAAAAACCTGTGGTTAACTACTGATGAAAGGAATGATAGGACTAAAATTAATTCTTATTGAATAAATATATTTCATAACCACTATGTATGCAAAAATCAGTTTTAAATTTGTAAAGTTGACCCACATATTCCCCGGTTATTGTCAGTGTCAACACATGTCTGACATAACTGGGTCAACACTTTGGAACAGAAATATTTGATCACACATTAAGTAAATGTCTAACTCCTAGGACATGACCAATATCCCTGTTGGGATATTAATAATACTCATTCATCAATCCAATTCGTATGAATATGCTTTGAAGAGTAGATTCAGGGTTTATGCATTTCACATAGTCTTCTTCAGTCCCAATAACTTTTCCTATAATCAGAAGCCTGTTACATAGTGTGATACTCAATTTTCCCCAATTTTATTAAAAATTTCCATCTCCTCCCCTCCTCCTCCCCCTTTCCTCCCCTCCCTTCCACCCATACCCCCACTCTCTCCCTCACCAGGCCAAAGAGCCATCAGGGTTCCCTTCACTATGTGAAGTCCAAGGTCCTCCCAACTCCCCCTAAGTCCAGAAAGGTGAGCACCCAAACTGACAAGGCTCACAGTGAGCCCGTCCATGCTGTAGAGTCCAAGCCCATCGCCATTGTCCTTCGTTTCTCAGTCCTCCTCCACCGTCAGCTACATTCAGAGAGTCCGGTATGGTCACCTGTTCCATCAGTCCCATTCCAACTGGACTTGGAAAACTCCCGTTAGTTTTGTCCGACCGTCTCAATGGGTGAATGCACTGCTCATGGTTCTGACTTCCTTGCTCATGATCACCCTCCTTTTGCTCCTCATCAGGACCTTGGGAGCTCAGTCCCGTGCTCCAAAGTGGGACTCAGTCATTTTCTCCATCCATCGCCAGGTGAAGGTTCTATGGTGATATGCAAGATATTCATGAGTATGGCAATAGAATCTGGACATTTCTGGCTCCCTCTCCTCAGCTGCCCAAGGAACTAGCTGGGGGTATCTTCCTGGATACCTGGGAACCCCTCTAGAGTCAAGACTCTGCCAATGCTAGAATGGCTCCCATAATTAAGACATATAATTCCCTGCTCCCAAATCCACCCTTCCTATATCCCAAATATCCTATTCCCCCAAGCTCTTCCCATCCTCCACTTCATACTTTTCCCTCCCCATCCCCCCATCCCCCAATCACACCCCACCCCCAAGTTCCCATTTTTTTTTGCCTAGCAATCTTGTCTACTTCCAATATCCAGGAGGATAGCTATGTTTTTCTTTGGATTCACCTTCTTATTTAGCTTCTTTAGGATCATGAATTACAGGCTTGATGTCCTTTCTTTATGGCTAGAAACCAATTATGAGTGAGTACATCCCATGTTCATCTTTTTGGGCCTGGGTTATCTCACTCAGGATGGTGTTTTCTATTTCCATCCATTTGCATGCAAAATTCAAGATGTCATTGTTTTTTACCGCTGAGTAGTACTCTAATATGTATATATCCTATACTTTCTTCATCCATTCTTCCACTGAAGGGCATCTAGGTTATTTCCAGGTTCTGGTTATTACAAATAATGCTGCTATAAACAGGGTTGAACAAATGCTTTTGTAATATGATTGGGCATCTCTTGGGTAAATTCCCAAGAATGGGATTGCTGGGTCCTGGGGTAGGTTGATCCCGAATTTCCTGAGAAACCGCCACACTGCTCTCCAAAGTGATAGCACAAGTGTGCATTCCCACCAGCAATGGATGAGTGTACCCCTTACTTCACAACCTCTCCAGCAAAGGGTATCATTGGTGTTTTTGATTTTAGCCAATCTGACAGGTATAAGATGGTATCTCAAAGTTGTTTTGATTTGCATTTCCCTGATTGCTAAGGAGGTTGAGCATGCCCTTAAGTGTCTTTTGGCCATTTGAACTTCTTCTGTTGAGAATTCTCTATTCAGTTCAGTGCCCCATTTTTAATTGGGTTAATTAGCATTTTAAAGTCTAGTCTCTTGAGTTCCTTATATATTTTGGATATCAGACCTTTGTCTGTTGCAGGGTTGGTGAAGATCTTTTCCCAGTCAGTAGGCTGCCTTTTTGTCTTAGTGACAGGGTCCTTTTCTTTACAGAAGCTGCTCAGCTTCAGGAGGTCCCATTTATTCAATGTTGCCCTTAATGTCTGTGCTGCTGGGGCTATACGTAGGAAGCAGTCTCCTGTTCCTAAATGTTGTAGAGTATATCCTATATCCCAAATATCCTATTCCCCCAAGCTCTTCCCATCCTCCACTTCATACTTTTCCCTCCCCATCCCCCCATCCCCCATCACACCCCACCCCCAAGTTCCCATTTTTTTTTGCCTAGCAATCTTGTCTACTTCCAATATCCAGGAGGATAGCTATGTTTTTCTTTGGATTCACCTTCTTATTTAGCTTCTTTAGGATCATGAATTACAGGCTTCCTACTTTCTCCTCTAACAGGTTCAGTGTGTTCAGATTGATATTGAGGTCTTTAATCCACTTGGACTTGAGTTTTGTGCATGGTGATAGATATGGATCTACTTTCATTCTTCTACAGGTTGACATCCAGTTATGCCAGCACCATTTGTTGAAGATGTTCTCTTTCTTCCATTCTGTACTTTTAGCACCTTTATCGAAAATCAGGTGTTCATAGGTTTGTGGGTTAAGATCCAGGTCTTCTATTCGGTTCTATTGGTCAACTTCTCTATTTTTATGCCAATACCAAGCTGTTTTCAATACTGTAGCTCTGTAATAGAGTTTGAAGTCAGATATGGTAATGCCTCCAGAAGTTCCTTTATTGTATAAGATTGTTTTGGCTATCCTGGGTTTCTTGGTCTTCCATATAAAGTTGATTATTGTCCTCTCAAGATCTGTGAAGAATTTTGATCGGATCTTTAAGGGGATTGCATTAAATCTATAGATTGCCTTTGGTAGTATTGCCATTTTTACTATGTTGATCCTCCCAATCCACAAGCAAGGGAGATCCTTCCATTTTTTGGTGTCTTCTTCAATTTCTTTCTTAAAAGACTTAAAGTTCTTGTCAAATAGGGCTTTCACTTCCTTGGTTAGGATTACCCCAAGATATTTTATGCTATTTGTGGCTATCGTGAAAGGTGATGCTTCTCTGATTTCTTTTTCTGCTTCCTTATCCTTTGTATATAGGAGGGCAACTGATTTTTTGGAGTTGATCTTGTATCCTTCCATGATACTAACGGAGTTTATCAGCTGTAAGAGTTCTTTGGTGGAGTTTTTCAGGCCGCTTATGTACACTATCATATCATCTGCAAATAACGAATGTTTAACTTCTTCCTTTCCAATTCAAATCCCCTTGATCCGCTTGTGTAGTCTTATTGCTATTGCTAGAACTTCAAGCACTATATTGAAGAGATAAGGAGAGAGTGGACAGCCTTGTCGTGTTCCTGAATTTAGTGGGATGGCCTTGAGTTTCTCTCCATTTAATTTGATGTTAGCTGTCGGCTTGCTGTAAATAGCCTTTATTATATTTAGGAATGACCTTTTTATCCCTAATGTCTCTAAGACCTTTACCATAATGGGATGTTGAATTTTGTCAAATGCTTTTTCAGCATCTAATGAGATGATCACATGGTTTTTATCCTTCAGTTTTTTTATATGATGGATTACATTGATAGATTTTCATATGTTGAACCAGCCCTGCATCTCTGGGATGAAGCCTACTTCATCATAGTGGATAATTTTTCTAATGTGTTCCTGGATTCAGTTTGCCAGTATTTTACTGAGAATTTTTGCATCAATGTTCATGAGTGAGATTGGCCTGTAATTCTCTTTCTTGGTTGAGTCTTTGTGTGGTTTAGGTATCAGGTTAATTGTAGCTTCATAAAAGGAATTTGGCAATGACTGTTCTGTTTCTATATTATGAAATACGTTAAGGAGTATGGGTATTAGGTCTTCTTGGAAGTTCTGGTAGAATTCTGCTTTGAAACCATCTGGTACTGGGATTTTTTTGGTAGGGAGGTTTCTGATAACAGTTTCTAATTCTTCGCAACTAACAGGACTATTTAGATTGTTCACTTGGTCCTGGTTTAACTTTGGTATATGGTACTTTTCTAAAAAAGTATCCATTTGTTTTACATTTTCCAATTTTGTGGCATACAGGCTTTTCTAGTAAGATCTAATGATTCTCTGAGTTTCCTCTGTGTCTGTGGTTATGTCCCCCTTTTCATTTCTAATCTTATTAATTTGTTTGTTCTCTCTCTGCCATTTGATTAGTTTGGCTAGGGGTTGGTCAATCTTGTTGATTTTCTCCAAGAACCAGCTTTTTGTTTCATTGATTCTTTGGATTGTTTTCTGTGTTTCTATTTTGTTGATTTCAGCCCTCAGTTTGATAATTTCCAGTCTTCTACTCCTCCTATGTGAGTCTGCTTCTTTCTTTTCTAGAACTTTCAGGTATGCTGTTAAGTCTCCAATGTCTGCTTTCTTTGATTTTTTTTTTTTTTTGGTTTTTCGAGACAGGGTTTCCCTGTAGTTTCTAGAGCCTGTCCTGAAGCTAGCTCTTGTAGACCAGGCTGGCCTCGAACTCAGAGATCCGCCTGCCTCTGCCTCCCGAGTGCTGGGATTAAAGGCGTGCGCCACCACCGCCAGGCCCTCTGTTTTTTTTTTTTTAAGTGGGCATTTAGTGCTATGAATTTTCGTCTTAGCACTGCTTTCATAGTGTCCCATAGCTTTGAGTATGTTGTGTCTTTATTTTCATTAAATTCAAGGAAGACTTTCATTTCTTTCTTTATTTCTTCCTTGACCCAGGTGTGGTTCAATAGTTGACTGTTCAGTTTCCATGAGTTTGTAGGCTTTCTGGGGGTAGCATTGTTGTTGAATTCTAATTTTAATCCATGGTGATCCGATAAGATGCAGGTGGTTACTAGTATGTTTTTGTAACTGTGGAAGTTTGCTTTTTTACCGAGTATGTGGTCAATTTTTGAATAGGTTCCATGAGCCGCAGAGAAGAAGGTATATTCTTTCCTGTTTGGGTGGAATGTTCTATAGATGTCTGTTAAGTCCATTTGGTTCATTACCTCTATTAAGTCTCTTAATTCTCTGTTAGGTTTCTGTCTAATTGACTTGTCCATTGGTGAGAGAGGAGTGTTGAAGTCTCCTACTATTAGTGTGTGTGGTTTGATTGTTGCCTTGAGTTCTAGTAATGTTTCTTTTACATATATGGGTGCTTTTGTATTAGGAGCATAGATATTCAGGATTGAGACTTCATTCTGAAGGATTTTTCCTGTAATGAGTATAAAGTGTCCCTTTCCATCTCTTCTGATTTGTTTTAATTTGAAGTCAACTTTGTTAGAAATTAGTATGGCCACACCCGCTTGTTTCTTAGGTCCATTTGCTTGATAAACCATTTCCCAACCCTTTACTCTGAGTAGATGTCTGTCTTTGTGGTTGAGGTGTGTTTCTTGTAAACAGCAGAATGTTGGATCCTGTTTTCGTATCCAATCTCTTAGCCTGTGCATTGATATTAAGTGATATTAATGACCAGTGGATGTTAACTCGGTTGTTATTTTTTTGGTAGTAGAGATTGTGTGTTTCCTTTCTTTGAGATGTGCTGGTGAAGGGTCGCTAGATGTCTGAGTTATTTTGGGCAATGCTGGACTCCTTTGTTTGTGAATTTCCTTCTATTACTTTTTGTAAGGCTGGATTTGTGGCTATGTATTGTTTAAATTTGTTTTTATCTTGGAATATTTTGTTTTCTCCATTTATAGTGAATGAAAGCTTGGCTGGGTATAGTATTCTGGGCTTGCATCCATGATCTCTTAGTTTCTGCAAAACATCTATCCAGGACCTTCTGGCTTTCATGGTTTCCATAGAGAAGTCAGGTGTTAGTCTGATAGGTTTACCTTTATAAGTTACTTGACCTTTTTCCTTTGCAGCTCTTAATATTCTTTCTTTATTCTGTATGTTTTGCGTTTTGAGTATAATATGGCGAGGGGATGATTTTTTTTTTTTGATCCAGTCTATTTGGTGTTCTGTAAGCTTCTTGAACCTTAATAGGAATATCTTTCTTCAGTTTTGGGAAGTTTTCTTCTATAATTTTATTAAATATATTTTCTGGACCATTGAGTTGTAATTCTTCTCCTTCTTCTATGCCTCTTATTCTTAGGTTTGGTCTTTTTATTGTGTCCCAGATTTCCTGGATGTTTTGTGATGAGAATTTGTTGGATTTGCTGTTTTCTTTGATCAGTGCTTTTATTTTCTCTATGGTATCTTCAGAATCGCAGATTCTTTCTTCTATCTCTTGTATTCTGTTGGTTATGCTTGTTTCTGTAGTCTCTGTTCATTTACATAGATTTTCCATATCCAGCTGGCCCTTGGTTTGTGTTTTCTTCCTTGCCTCCTTTTCAGTTTTCAAATCTTGCACTGTTTCCATTATCTGATTGTTTTTTCTTGGTTTCCTAGGATATCATTTATGGATTTACTCAATTTTTCAAACTTTTTGTTATTCTTCTCGTCCATTTCTTTAAGGGAGTTTTTCACCTCCTGTTTAAGGGACTCTATTAATTTCATAAAGAAATTTTTTTCTACTTCTTCTTGATTAGTGTGTTCAAGTCCTCCTTTTATAAGTTTGCTGGGTTCTGGTGCTTTCATGTTGTTTTTCAAATTGTTGGAGGAATTCTTGCATTGGCACCTGCCCATTTCTTCCTCTGAACAATCCCCTTTGGGTCTTCTTTTAGAAGTTCAATTCACCCCAATGAATTCAATTCACTCACCCCAATGAATGATGGATCTTCTGGTAGACAGTCAGGTCTCCTTGCTGGTCAAGTGGCTCACTGACAAAGGGCCTACGTTGCTGTAGGCAGGCTATTGAAACAGGGGACCTCCCACCGGCCTGTGTGCACTCAATTCCAGGTCCAGGTGCCCAAACAGGCTGATCTGTGGGATTTTGTGGCCCCAAAGACGGGAGGATGAAGCCGGGGGGGGTGTTCTGGGTGCAAGCTGGGAAGGTACAGGAAGAGAAAGGCAGTATCCGAGGAGAATAACCCCTGCAGGAAGAGCAGGTAGTGTGTGTTGGGGGGTTTGGGGAATGCCTGTGGTCCCTCTCAGGGTGGCTGCCTAGGTTCAGGCATTCACTCATCCCAATGAATGATGGATCTTCTGGTAGACAGTCTGTGATACTCAATTTGTCCGTCTTAGGAGAAGATGCTCTTATCATTTCTTCACAATCTCCCAGAGTCCAGGACTTTGTGAATCAATTCCCTTATGAGAACAGTATGTCTCTGTTAATCTATACTGCTTAACCAGGCAAGTATTTCTCTATTATCAACCGTGATAGGCATTGGCATTCCACCAAACTGCTGTTTTCCTTCCTTCCTCTCATTCCAGTCCCTACCTGCATTTTCCCTACTTCCCCCATCCAGTTCACAGTCTTGTGTGGTTTTATCTTAGGTCTCTGAGCTATCCATTCTCTGGATCATGGCCCTCCAAGCATTGCATCGCATTCCATGGGTCCTAACTTGGACCAGTCATTGCTTGACCACTCCCACAATTTCTGTGCTACTTATACCTTAGTGTATCTGTAGTCAGGAAAATTTGTAGGCTGGAGGTTTTGTGGATGGATTGGTGTCCTAATCCCTCCACTAAAAGTGTTACCTGGTTATTGGAGATTGTCAGTTCAGATTCTGGAGCTCCCATTGTTAGGGTCACCTCCATAGATTCCAGTGAATTTCTATTGTGATAGGTGTCTATCTTGTCCCTGAGATGCCTCCCAAATACAGTTGTCTCTCCCAATACTCTCTCTCCATTTTCCCTACATTTGACCCATTCTCTTCCTGTCACATTTAAGCCTCACATCCAACCATGATGTCCATTCTATTCCCCCATCCAAGGGAGATTCATATGTTACCCCTTGAACTCTCTTTGTTACTTTGACTACCTGTGGATTGTAACATGGTTCTCCTTTACAGATATCTCAATCAGGATGAATTTTCTAGTTCTATCCATTTTTCCACATATTTCTTGGTGTCATTTTTTAATAACTAAGTATTATTTCTTGATGTCATATTTTAATAGCTCAGTAAATGTATCACAATTTCTTTATCCACTCTTTGTTTGAGGGACATCTAGTTTGTTTCCAGTTTCTGTCTATTATGTATAATGCTGCTCTGAACATAGTTGAGCAGGTATCATTGGAATAGGTTGGGGTGTCCTTAGGGTATACGCCCGAGGTTGTATAGGTAGATCTTGAGGTAGAAGTTCCCCATTTCTGAGAAACTTACATATTAATTTCCAAGGTGGCTGCACAAGTTTTCTCTCCCATCATCAGTGGAAGAGAGTTTTTCTTGCTTTATATCCTCTTTAGCATGATGTGTTCCTGTGATTTTAATATTATTCATTCTGATATGTGTAAGATGGAATCTTAGAGTTCTTTTGTATTGGGGACATCTGAGTGCCAGCCTCACTGTCTCCTCAGTGTTCATGATGGCTAACAATGTTGAAATTTTCTTAAAGTGCTTCCCCAACATTTGAGATTCCTCTGTTGAAAATTCTCTGTTTAGATTTATACTCCATTTTATAGTGATTTTTTCTTTTTTATTAATTTTTATTGAGCTCTACATTTTTCTCTGCTCCCCTCTCTGCTTCTCCCCTCCCCTTCAGCCCTCCCCCAAGATTCCCATGCTCCCATTTTACTCAGGAGATCTTTTCTGATGGAGGAGTGTCTATGTGCTACTTTCATTATTAATAAAGAACTGCCTTGGCCCTTTAAGAGACAGAAAATTAGGTAGGTGGAGTAGACAGAACAGAATTGTGGGAACAAGGAAGCAGAGTGGAGGAGATGCTTCAGGCAGTCGCCATAGTGAGGCTCCATGCTTCTCCTCTCTGAGATGGACGCAGGTTAAGATCTCTCCTGGTAAGCCACACCTTGTGGTGCTACACAGATTACTAACTATGGGTTAAAGGAAGATGTGAGAATTAGCCAATAAGAGGCTGAATCTAGTGGGCCAAGCAGTGTTTAAAAGAATACAGTTTCCGTGTAATTATTTCGGGTGTAAAGCTAGCAGGTGGCCGGGTGGCGGGACGCAGCCCCGCCGCTTCCTTCTACAGATTGGCGCCCTCCGCTTCCTTTCTACACTTTTCTTTTCCTACTTCCCATGCAGATTAGATGTACATATGTCTCTCTTAGGGTCCTCATTGCTGTCTAGATTCTCTAGGAATTTTGATTTGTGGGCTGGTTTTCATTGCTTTATGTTTTAAAACTACTTATGAGTGAGTACATGTAATAATTGTATTTCTGGGTCTCGGTTACTTTACTCAAAATGATGTTTTCTAACTCCACATATTTTCCTGCAAAACTCAAGATGTTATTTTTTTCTGCTGTGTATTACTCCATTGCATAAATGTACCACATTTTCCTTATCCATTCTTTAGTCAAGGGGCATTTAAGTCATGTGCTCAACTATGTTTATAGCAGCATTGTTTGTCATAGCCAGAACCCAGAATTATTTGTTTTTTATGTCTACTATTGAGTTCTTTATATATTTTGATGGTTAACCCTTTCTTTGATGTGGGGTTGGTAAAGATCTTTACCACTCTATAAACTGCCTTTTATTTATTTTTGATAGTTTCCTTTGCCTTCCAAAGGCTTTTTAGTTTCATCACGTGCCATTTGTTAATTGGTGATCTTGTTGCCTGTGCAATTGATGCTCTGTTCAGGAAATTTTCTCCTGTGCTAATGTGTTCAAGGTTATTCCTTACTTTCTCTTCTATCTGGTTCAGTGTATCTGGTTTTATGTTGAGACCTTTTGTCCACTTTGCCTTGAGTTTTGTGCAGGGTGATAGATATGGACCTATTTGCACTCTTCTACATGTTGACAACTATTTAGACCACCATTTGTTGAAGATGCTTTCTTTTTTGTATTGTATACTTTTCCTTCCTTCTCAAAAATCAAGTGTCCATAGGTTTGTGGATTTACTTCTGGGCTTTCAGTTCAATTCAATTGATCAACCTCTCTGTTTTTATGTGAATACAATGAAATTTTTATTACTTTTCTCTACAGCACAGACTGAAATCAGGGATGGTGATATCTCCAGAAGTCTTTTTTATTGTACAAGGTATTTTTAGCTATCAGCAACAAGATTTCTAAAGTCACTATGGAAGTTAACATTTATGTCAACATGTGACTATAGATTACCCTTTCCCCACATGCATGCCTGTATTTGTGGTCTTTTATTTTCTTGTTTACCATCATTTTTATTGAGGCAATAATGTATCATTGGAGTTGTTTTAATTTGAATTTCATGGGTGAACTAAGGACTTTGGTTGGAGGCAATAGAGAATTGATCTTGAACAGAATGAGAAATTGTCCCTGCTGGTTATATTACTGCAGGAAGGTGCTGTGAAGCCTGCAGGGAGAGAAATCCAACACAGTACGTTGGCTTTGCAGTCTACTTTATCAGCCTCCAGGTAAGAGGTACCAATTAGGGATTACTATTACATACTAAATAACTGCTTTCTTACTGGATTTGTGACTGCTCCACAGGAAAGACACTATCCAAGATAAACCTGTTCAAAAACGCATGACTAGGAATGATATAGCCCAAGTAGACCCTAGTTGTATTGCTAATGGTTATGTTGTCTAACTGCCTGTGTGTGTGTGTGTGTGTGTGTGTGTGTTTATATAATAGATTAGTGCTGGTTTCAGCCATGATCATGGAAGCATCTGTGTGCAGTGTGTAATGATCATTGTAGACATTCATGACTGGTCAAAGTGCAGAGAATGAATGAATGAGTACTCAGTCACAGTGAATCCTCTTTATCAACCTCCTCCTTTCCCCAAATCAAGGATCGACATGAAAAAGAGAAAAGAAAGAATGTAAGGTTCAGAGAATGAGGTTGAAAGTCATGGGATTCTGTCTACAGTGGTTGAAGTGTTCTCATTGCACAAATGACCTCTTAGCAGCTGTGGTTACCAGCCTAAGTCCTACACAAAATTAGATCAGTTAAAATTACAGTGTGAAAGCTTGTGGAAAGGCTAAGCAGGTAAATGTGTCTCTTGGCCAAATTGACAATATTAGTTTTATTTCTGAAAGCCACCTCAGAAAGAGAACTGAACTTTATAAGTTGTCTTCTAAGTTCCTTAGCACATGTGTGCCCTGCCCCCTCCCTCTTCTAAACAAAGAATATCTTAAAAGACTACACCACAGTTGGGGGAGGGACTCCCCATGGATCACTGCCAGCTGAGGAGACATTAGGATTGGAAGAATACGTAGGAAATTAGAATCACTATTTTTAGAAGTATGCCCGCTTGGCCGTTACTTATGAGCTAGTAGATAACACCCACCATATTCATACAGACAGAATTTATTAGACTTACTGAGTTATTCGTTAATAAACAAAAGAAATCAATATGTTAGAAGAAAGACTTTTTGTTTTGGAGGATCATAAGGGGAATAAGAGGGACATAGTGGGTAAGAACATGATCAAAATCTATTGCTTTCATAAATGAAAATTGCAAGGGATAAACAAAATTATTCTAAAATAACAATATTCCATACGTTTAGAAGTTTTATATAGGTGTATAATGTCCACTGTTCATATTTACCCTATAAAATCAACCTATCATTTTCTTGCCTCTCCATATCCATTTGCCACTTTTATTCCTTTGGACATTTTCATTTCTACATCCTTACATATGTGCATTCACAATTGTTTTTAACTATACAATATCTAAGGACTACAAATAGGACTCAGACAATATCTGTTTCTGAGAGGGTCTTAGCTATCTTAATAATGTCATTACCAATTGCATTCATTTTCCTCAAAGTTATGTAAGTTCCTTATACATTATTGATGAATAGATTGTTTTATAGCATATATATCATGTTTGCTTGATACAGTCATTTGTTCAAAGACATAGTTTGTTTCTATAATTTATCTACTGTAGACAATGCAGCAATAGCATTGTGTGCAAAATTTTTTGAGACATTTTCACTTTTGATCATTTGTTTAGGTGTTTTAGTATGCAATCTTCTGTAGAGATACTTGCCACCTTCATGTATATGAGAAAAGATTAGAAGTTCTCATAATTTACAAGTTTTGAAATCCTTTTCACAACTACTAACTGTACATCTTTTGTCACAAGAGGAACAACTGTCTCTGGCTGAAGTCTCTTTGTAAACTGAGAGCTATGTCTTGAAGTTACATCCACAGGTCGGCACAAGGCTTGGGGATATAGTATGGGTTTCATTTACTCAGACAAAATTAGAACTGGACTTTAGAATCCTCCTGCCTGATCCAAGGTCCTCTACCTCTTTCTTCTAAAGCTGTTCTAGGACCTTCACTGTTCATGAATATGCAAATTACATGGTAAATATAGAGATATCCACACCCCAGAATAACATATGATCAGCATCCACTCAATAGTCACTGAGCACACAGGTCCTAACCATGGAGTGGGGCTGGATCATTCTCTTCCCCATGTCAGCAACTACAGGTAAAGGGGCATTCAAGTTCCAAATCTGAATAGGAAAGAGGGACAGAGGTGACAATGACACCTAAACTGTCTTTTCTCTACAGGTGTCCACTCCCAGGTACAGCTGCAGCAGTCTGGGCCTGAGCTTGTGAAGCCTGGGACCTCAGTGAAACTGTCCTGCAGGACCTCTGATGGTATCACTGAGTACTATATTACCTGGATGAAGCAGAAGCCTACTCAGGGTCTGGAGTGGATTGGATATATTGATCCTGAAAATGATAATACTGACTACAATGAGAAGTTCCAGGGCAAGGCCACACTGACTGCAGACACATCCTCCAGCACAGCCTACATGGAGCTCAGCAGCCTGACTCCTGAAGACTATGCGATCTATTACTGTGCAACACACAGTGTTGCAACCACATCCTGAGCACTTCAGAAACCCTGGAGGAGCAGGAAGTTGCCCTGGGACTGAGATGACAGAGATGATTAACCTAAAGGTTTACACAGAAATAATCTAAGTGTCAGTTTTTCTGCCTCCTTCTCTATAAATAAAATTATGCTGATTGACCCCTATTTACATGTTTCTCTGTAGTAAAACACTAATGAAGGAAAACTGTGTTAATGCATAGTGATAGATTATCTCTGGATTTGAAGAGACTTAAACTTTTTGGAGTAGCTTTGAATAATGTATAATATGAATCTTACCAGTAAAGTTCACATAATCAGCATCTGACCAAACCAAAACTCCTCTCACACTCTTAAATAGCATGAATGTGTGTTTTTAAATTCTACCTGTGTTGTGCAGCAGAATTTTGGCTTCTCAGAATGGAAGAAATAATTACATTATTAAAGTGGCCTTTAACAGGAATGGAGACAGCCCTCTGGGAGACTGGTTTTGATGAAAAAGCTCAACTTTATTTCACAGTATGGGAATATGGAGAACTGGGTTGTCTGTGGAGATACCATGATTTGCATTAAGTTGCAAGGTTCTATCATGCAGTTAAGTTTGTAGAAGCATGGCCTATCAAAATTTCTAGAGCACTTGCCTTATTACTATGTCTGTCATCAAAGGAAGAACACTTGCCAGAGATGTGTTAAAGGTAACGCTTGAGATAAGTCAGGAATCCTGTACCTTGAGACATCTTCCAGATCAGCCTAAGTAGAAAGCAGGAAACTTTTGCTGTGTGGAGGGAGACCTCCATGTTGCCCAGCTTAGAGAATGCTGCCAGGCCATGGTAGACTGTAACATCTGATCAGCCAGCAATGTCTTCCAATACATTCACTAGATTTCTACTTCCTTCTTCATATAGTTTTTTGAAGTTGTTAACTGATCTATAGATACCACATTGATGCCTCCTGTCCTGTTGGCTCTTGTGTCTGGAAACAGGTGGGAGCATGAACTAAGCTCAAGACTGTGATTCTCTGACTTTAGGTGCTCTGCCCCAGGTATAGAATAATGAGGGCAGCCAAGATTCTGCTCTTTCCTGTGGTCACCATGTTACAAGGGGGATTGCTAGAGTTGGATATATACAACTGTCACCAAGGAGAAACCTAGTTTTGAGAGGGACATTGATAATTATATAGGCATAACATAAAATCAATTTCTGGAACATCTATTCAGCATCTCCAGGTTAATCAAAAGCCATTTACATATGCAGCTGAACACTGTATTTAATGTCTATGTTACAAGTTAAACCAGACTCTGCAACTTCAGTGCAAGCCATGACAAATCAACTTGCAAAAGAGCAAAGGACCAGAGGGGGCACAATGAAGCTAAGAATCTCCATTAGAGAGATGGAGTGAAGTGTTGAGGGGATTCTGTATCCTCTGTGGTTTCCTTCCTTAAAGTCAGTTAACTGATTTGCACCATCTGTGATTGATATGAATTTTCCATGTTCATCTATAGTAAAGATTCCTCGTCAAACTCCTCACATGTTTGGATATTCTTTTAAAATTTTATTTAGTTTTATTTATTTTATACATTTTTTGAAAAATGTACAATATATTTGATTACTGAATCCCCTCCCCAAATTCACACCTGCTTCTTCTCTCTGTAGAAAGAAATCAAAAAAGAAAAGTTAAAATAACAATCATTTATGTATGAATAAAAACAGGAACTTACATACATATAACCCATAACAACACTCAACTATGAAACTATGTTATATAGGTAAAAGTCGAGTAAGACTGAAGAAATAATGCACAATGTGAAATCATAGAAAATATCTGTAAAATATTGCTTTCATTCTGTGTTAGCCATCTACTGCAAGACTGTGTCCAGTCTTGAGTGAAGTAAATACACCCAACAATACTTCAACAGAGAAAGCAAACATTTCCTTTGCAAGGAAATATCAATTATAGAATTTCTTGGTTAGGGGATGAAAGCCTGTGTCCGTGTTCTTCTCTCCACATTGGGATCCCATTAGGATCGAATCTGTGCAGACTTGGCATGCTTTCCAGGCTCTTGACTTCATATGTGCATCAGTTCTTTAGTGTCTGGAAGACACTCTTTTCTTGGAGTTATGAACCACTTCTAGCTCTTAAAATTTATTTATATTTTAAATTCTTTCTCAGAAACAAGGTCTAACTATTGAGCTAATGTAGACAAATAAGTACATTGGCAATACTTCATAGTGTTCTCAACACCTGCAGGTCCTCGCTGATTATTAAATCATAGAGAGCTGTCTTGTGCCCATACAGAGATGTTCATTAATAACTCATGGTTTCTGGGAGCAGAACAGTTCACCCATGCAGGTATCTGTGTTCAAATACTAATTAGTTAATTAGAAACCAGCTTTGTACTAAATAGAAAATTCTCCCTGCTGGCGCATTTTTCTTGTGTGGCAAGGAGCTAGGCAGCTTGAAGGGAGAGAAAAGACATCAAGGATCTTATACAGTAGCAGACCTCATGGTCTACAAATCTCATTCATGAGCTCTCTAACTCATATTTCTGGAAGCATATATCTCTTATATCCATAGAACATGATCAGAAAAAGAACACAGGGACAATGCTAATAACTAAATGACAAGTTTATCTACATCTCACTAGTTTTGATACAATTACTTTAAAATATAATTTTTGATAACAATACTGTATCATCATCCGATCCATAAAGCCACACCAAAAGCTGAACACAAATTTATTCAGGCAACACATAGAAAATCTCAAATGCAAAACTAGGCAACTAGAAAATATTCCTTATTTCATGAAATTTTGTTATAAAAATAACCTTATATTTACATTTCTCTTATTCCATAGTCTATTTTTCTTTACTTTCATGTTCTTGCTTCATTATGTCCTGCAAATGCATTTTATATCCTTTACATTGATATGTATACTTATGTTTCAGGATCCTCATTTTAATATGATTTTCTTACAACTTAAATTGAGTTTTCTTACACCAACAATTAATGTCTTCATTTTGCAAATTATTTTATGTTTCAAATTCTGTCACCTGTGTTTTCCTGATCTCCTTTCATTTTATCTATATTTTATATATTCTTGACCTTAATTCCTCAAACCCCAATAGCCAATTTTAAATCTCTTGGTTTATATAAATTAAACACAGAAACTAAATATTCACATCTTGCAATCACATATAAGTGAGAACATGTAGCATTTTTATTTATGGTCTAGGGTGACCTCACTCAGTATATTTTTCTAGTTTCATCCACTTATCTATAGATTTCTTAGCTCATGTTTTACTACTTTTTATTATTCCATTGTTTATACAGCCAACATTTTCATTATATATTTATCCTTTGTTGGAAATATAGGTTTGGTCAATCTTCCAGCCTCTTTGAATAGAACACCAATAAACATGGACACAGAACTGACTCTTTAATAAGATATGGAGTCATTGAGCACATGCTTGGGAGGGATATGGCTGGGACACCGCATAGTTTTATTGATTAATTTTAGTAAAAATCTACAAACTGATTTCCCATGCAACTACACTAATTTATTCTTACATCAACCTGTAAACAATCTTTCCCCAGCTCATGCCTGTATTTGCTGTGCTTTGTTTTCTTATTTATAATCATTCTCAGGTAAAAAGAGAACAAGAAAGTTGATTCAATCTACATTTCACTGTGAGTTGAGGACTTTAGTTGTAGGGCATAGAGAAACCAACATTGAACTGAACAGGAAATTCTCCCTGCTTGGTAAGTTTACTAGTGCAGAAATGTGTTATAAAGACTGAAGGGAGAGAAAAGACATCAATAGTCTTACACAGTGGCAGACCTCTTGATCTACAATATCAG
This sequence comes from Arvicola amphibius, assembly GCF_903992535.2. Taxonomy (NCBI): domain Eukaryota; kingdom Metazoa; phylum Chordata; class Mammalia; order Rodentia; family Cricetidae; genus Arvicola; species Arvicola amphibius. Next base: position 63,137,024 of record NC_052053.1, read on the forward strand.
ACTTCAGCTAAGATGTATCCACTAGTACCTAGTAGTTATGTAATAATGAACTACTTTCTACTTGGATTTGTGGTCAGATTCATAGGAAAGTATCAATTCTTATTACACATGTTAAAAAATACCCATGACTGGAGATGACATACTACTTACCTAGTAGATCCTACTTGTATTGCTAATGGCCATCTTGTCAAACTGTCTTAAAAATATCTATGTCTATTCCCATAAGTTGATACTGCTCTCAGCCTTGATCCCAGAATTTCTTCTGTGCTGTGTTTCATGATTAATGCAGACATTCATGACTACTGAAAGTTCTGAAAATGAATGTTTGAGTACACAATCCCAGATGAGTCAATTAACTTCCAACCTAAAGCACAATGATCATTACAAAGAGGCACTGGAAAGAATGTAAGATTCAGAATACAGGGCAGAAAGTCATAGAATTCTAATGTTACTACTTGACTTGAACATTGCACCTATGAGCTAACAGCCACTATAGTTTCTAGCACAAGAAATGAAAAAAATCCAGCCAAACACAAAGACAGACTGAGAGCCTGTAAAATTGCTGATCATGTAAAGGTGTATACTGGCAGTCTTGACAATACTATTTTGATTGCTTGCAGCCACATTGTACAACACAAAAATTTAATTTCTTAAATTGTACCAGGTGTGAATGCATCCCCCTTGGTACATGTGTGCACTGCTCTCACCATTAAATAAAATTTAATGATATTAATGATAAAATATTCAATAATATTTTAAAATATTGAAATATGATGTTGAGGCACGCATGAAGGCCCACACAAACATGGAAGTCTGTTTGCTTTTCAAGACTGATGAGGAAATTATAATCACTTTTCTTTGTACGGGTTCTGTAAGTTGTTTATGTATTGCGAATGATCCCAACTCTATCTGTGCATATAGCACTGATTGAACTCACTGTGTTAATGATGAAAAGAGGTCTGGAATTTGGGAAAGAGATTAATTGGAAGGTCCCAAGTGGAGCCAGAGGGACATATTTGTGATAGATTTGATCATAATATATATCATACATCAATAAACAATTAAAGAATAAGCAAAGTCATCTTGAAAACTGAAACTATTTTAATGTATGTTTAGAATTTTCACTCAAATTGATATTGTAGACTGTGTAAATTTCCTGAAAATCTCTACTCTTTTATTTCTTGACACACCTGTTTTTCCTCTTATCATGCTAGACAGTTTCTTTTAAACATTTTTGTGTATTGGTATATGTAATTGTTTTGTCACAAAATCTAAAAATTAATAATAAAATACTCTTATAATGTCTGCATTTCTAAGTTGGTCTTTAATATAGCTGTCTATAGTTGCATTGAATTTCCTGAGAGTAATGCCATTTATTTATTCCCTTTAGATAAAATATTTCTGTTGTATTGCATATATAAACACATTTTCTTGCTGGAATCATCTGTTTACAATTATATTTGTTTCCATAATTCAGTTATTAGAGAAAATGATGTAATAAACTTTGATATACAAATGTTTCTATGGTATGTTCCCTTTTGCTCATTTTTGTCAGTTTTTATTTATTGTGTATGTAACAGGGTGCAAAGGCAAATATAAATTGTATATATCTGAAAGGAGGCTACAAATTCTAAAAATTTAGCAGGTTTTGGAATTACTAACGGCCATCACCTTCATAATCACAATCATCTCTTATAACTCAATCTCATATCCTTGTCTCAAGGTGAAGTAATTGTTTCAGGCCTAAAATCAATTGAGATCTTAGGTTCTGATGTGATTTACAGAGGGTCTGCACAGTGTTCAGGGAAGAAGTATGAGATCATTTTCCCAGAAAGGATTAGGATTTGAACCTCAACATCTTGCTATCTGATCCAGGTGCCGTGTACCTCCTTATTTAAGGAGTTCCTTGTTCATGAATATACAAATCACATGAGTGTATGGTGGTAAATACAGGGATGCACATACCATAACATCATATGATTAGTGTCCTCTCCACAGTCACTGAGCACACAAGGTCCTCACCATGGGATGGAGCTATATTGTCCTCTTCCTATTGGCAGCAGTTACAGGTAACACTCTTCCCAAATATAGATTTCAGCACTCTCAGGTGACAATGGCATCCACTCTGCTTTTCTCTTTGCAGGGGTGAACTCACAGATCCAGCTGCTACAGTCTGTGGTTGAACTTGTGAGGCCTGGGGCTTCAGTGAAGATGTCCTGTAAGGCTTCAGGATACACATTCACTAGCTACTTTATGTACTGGATAAAACAGAAGCCTGGGCAGGGACTGAAGTGGATTGGAAGGATTGATCCAGCAGATGGTGAAACTAAATATGCTCAGAAGTTCCAGGGCAAGGCCACACTGACTGCAGACACATCCTCCAACACAGCCTATATGGAGCTCAGCAGACTGACATCTGAAGACTATGCGATCTATTACTGTGCAACACACAGTGTTGCAACCACATCCTGAGCACTTCAGAAACCCTGGAGGAGCAGGAAGCTGCCCTGAGTTTGAGATGACAGAGGGATTAGCCTGGAGACTTGCTGAAAAATAACCACTAGGAGTGTCCCTTTGTCTGTCAAATCAGTCTTTTAGGGTCTTTGTCACCTTTTCAAAAGGACTGCTGGGAAGGAAGTGATGCTGATTCAGGATGCCTCAGAGCAGGCCATAACTGAACCAGATGTTTCCCAATGACCACCTCCACTGACACAATTATTTTGTTTATAGACAAAATAGGACAAACTGTAGAAATACATTATGATATAAATATCTCTTCAATCTGAGGGTTTGGAACTGTTACTGGAATAGCTGGGAATAAGCTATAATCACGACAATATAACACAAATCAACAGTGTTCAGGCAAAAAAAAAGCCCCTTTCATAGTCTAGTTTGATTTCCCACAAATAATCAATAGCAGTTTGTTGGAAGTGGGTCCCTATAGATGTTGAGTTATGTTTATTAACCTCTCTTATGAAATCAAATGGTATGTCTTTAGTTTTTGATACATTGTGGTCATGAATTGCTTTTATTATTATTATTATTATTATTAATTTTCTTTAATAAAAAATTTTCACCTCCTCCCATTTCCCTCCCCCCCATCCCCTTCCCCCTCCCTCTCCAGTTCAAAGAGCAGTCAGGGTTCCCTGCCCTGTGGGAAGTCCAAAGTCCTCCCCAGTCCATCCAGGTCTAGGAAAGTGAGCATCCAAACAGACTAGGCTCCCACAAAGCCCAGTACGTGCAGTAGGATTAAAACCCAGTGCAATTGTCCTTGGCTTCTCAGTTAGCCCTCCTTGTCAGCCACATTCAGAGAGACCGATTTGATCACATGCTCTATCAGTTCCAGTCTAGCTGGCCTTGGTGAGCTCCCATTAGATCAGCCCCACCATCTCAGTGGGTGGGCACACCTCTCCCTGTCCTAACTTCCTTGCATTTAATAAACAGAAGGTAAAATGAGGCAGAAGCAGCTTCTTTATCATCAATGTGCTGCTCTGTAGGAAATATGTCTCTGTGAAGCCATATGGATTAAGCAGGCAAAGACTATTGTACATTGTCACAAATGATATAAATGCCAGCTTAAGTCCATTCAGCCTCCTGAACTGTACAGAGAACTGCTCCTTTATAATGAGATGTTGCCGTGAGGGTGCTGCCCTATGAACTGAAAGATCCAATGACATCATACCAATTATGGTCAGTGATAGAAGAGAAGCCATGTAACTGACAGATTCAAGCTGCTTTTCTACTGCAATATCAGCCACAAATGATTCATGATCCTGAAGTTAGAACAAAACATATGTGAGTAGCTTGGCTTTCTGTAGCATGAATTTTTGTGTTAATATTTGTAGTTACACTTCAGAAATTTAAAGTCAAACAGACAAAATATTGTGTAGTTGTCTTGGATTCTCTCATTCCTGGAAGCATCTTCTAAATTCATTCTTCCTGGTGAAAACATTCAACTCCTGTAAAGCTTTATTAATACATTCTCTGTCCAAGAATAAGAGGATCCTGGATTCGGAGAGATAGACAGAGACAAAACTGTCTAAAGAGATATACCTCTACCCATAAGGACCCTTGTCAAAGGATCTTTCTCCCCTTTCATTCCCTTAAATACATGTAAATACGTAATGGTAAATACATTGTGTTAAATTTCAAATTGGCTTGACTTTTATCTCCTCAATGTGAAAGTATTTTTACTGAGTTATTACATGGTCTGTGAGTGCCACAGTTGTTTCTCCTCTTCCTTTTGACTCCTGTTCTGAATGTCTAAGGAAGTCATACATGAACACCTGGGGGAATACAGCTGAACTCAAGATCCACTGAGCTTCTCTGAGTTCAGGTGCTCTTCCCCAGTTGTAACAAGATGAAAGCTGCAAATACCCAGGTCTGTCTTCATTTTGTGTATTACAAGAAGGATTTGATAGAACTGGATCCTTTCAACAGGAACCTGACATTGAGAGAGACATTGACAATCATATAGGCATAAATGCAAACCAATCTCTCAAATATCCAGTCATCATCGACTAAGATCCAGATCCGTTTCTCCCTGCAGCTGAGCTCTGTGAGCACTGAAGTTGCAGGGGTGCTGATGCTCATGGCAGACAATGTCACTTCTGTGTAAACCTTGACAAACCAACCTGCAGGGGATCTCAGAACCAGAAGAGGGCACAATGGTACCAAGAATCCATAGTAAAAAGATGAGGTTTGAGTGGAGGTTACTCTGTATTCTCTGTGGTATCCTTACTTAAAATCTACTAGCTGATCAGCACCTGCTGTGATTGACATGTGATGTTTCCATGCTCAAGAACAGTAAAAATTATTTATTAAAATATTCAGAGGTTTAAATTTTCTTGCTTATTTCACTCAGTTTTCATTAACATTTATGTATTTTTTTTTAAAATTAATGCAATATATTAAAATTTCTGATTTCCATCTTCTAACTTTTTATAGATATTTTCTATCTCCTCACTTTCCAGCTCTTTCTCTGTAGAGAAAAGACACATAAGCAAAAAAAAATAAGTTTTAAAATAGGATTAAAACAATCAAAATTACACAGATCACAGAAACATACACATACACACACACACAAACACAGAGACAGAGAGAAACAGAGACAGAGAGAAAGAGAGAGAGAGAAACTATTGAGAGAGAGAGAGGGAGAGAAACTAAAGTAAACCAAACCAAACCAAAAAAATTTAAACAGTTCAAACCTAAAACCATAGTATTAATCAAAACATTTTGTTAAGATCAGTATTAAAGATTTCCCCTCTATTCTGTACCCCCAGTGTTTTTAACTTGATTTTAGAGTTCTTTGTCTTGTGATGCAGAGTGGAAAGACTGAAGCGCTTTGGCTTGCTCTTGCCTCTGCTTGATTTACTTATCATGTTCACTCTGGTCTCCCTGTCATCAGTCACTTCCCACTTCAGACAGAATAAAGCACCCTTAACTCCACAAAAAAAAAAAAAAACATATTGGGTGAAAAAAATACAGTAAAAATCGATATGATAGAAAATATCTACAAACATACAATTGAGGTAATTTTGTGTTGGCCTTCTAATCCTGGGAATGGATCCACCCTTAAGTGTGTTTAATATACCCAATGATAGTCCATTACAGAAAACTAATTCTTTTTTGCAAACATCAATTGCTGAAACTTCTTGCTTTGAGTTGAGAGCCCTTGTCTGTCTGTCTGTCTCTCTATCTCTCATCACTGGAAACCCATGTCTATTGAATCTTTGAGGCATTGTGCATACTTTCACAATCTCTGTAGGTTCATGTGTGCATCAGTCCTGTTGGAAAAGATATTTTCCTTAAGAGACCCATCTGCTCTGGCTCCTATTGAGTTTTTAATGGTTTTCAGAAAGAAAGTCTAACTATTGAGTTATTGTGGAAACTAAAGACAATTGCAGTACCTCATACTTGTATGTTAGGTCTCTCTGACCATTAACTCATAGAAAAATATTCTAACTTGGCATTCAGATGTTCAATTGAAAACTCATGTCTTTGGAAAACAAAACTGCTCACCCAGGCCAGTACCTCTGTTGAAAGGCTCACAGGTTAAAATAAATTTAAAGTTCATCTTTGTGCTTTCTACTTAGGTTTCTACAATAACCCAGATAACCATAGATCATGATGATAACAGACCTTTGAAATAGCACTAACAGCTGAACTACAATTTTATCTAGATATAACAAGGTTTGCCCACAATTCATTAGTTTTGATATAAATGCTCTCTCATCACATTATTGTCTAAACACAGAAAATATTGTCAACCAAAGAAACTGCACATTTGGAACAAGGCAACTATTTACTGTTTATTATTTCCCCTTTTTTGTTATAGAAACAACAAAGGTTATTTCTGTTTGTCTTTATTCCATACTATACCTAACTTTACTATAAGCAATCTCACTTTATTTTTTTCAGGCAACACACACTCCATGTTATCTACAACTTTATTTTTTACTTCTGCTGAAGGATCCTATATTTACACATAATTTTGTTATCACCTCTAATTTTGGTTTGCCTTACAACAATTCCCAATTTCTCAAATCCCAAGTGCCACTTCATGCTTGAGAATTTTTTTCTCCAGGATCCCCCTCTGGTTTCCCTTTGTCCCTGTTTTATTATACCATCTCCCTTAATTCCTTAGGCTGTAATGACCCATTTCTAGTCATTTGAGTTCTACAATTTAAATACACAAAGCAAGTATTCAAATCGTGGAATCAAATATAAGTGAGAACATGAAGTATTTATCTTCATGGAACAGTGTGACCTCACTCAGAATATTTTTTTCCAGTTTTAACCACTTATTTATAGAGTTCATGATTCTTGTTTTACTACTGAGGAATATCCCATTGTTTTTGTGCCCCAGCTTTCATTATCTATTTGTCCTTTGTTGGAATCTAGGTTGATTGCATTTTCCAACTGCTGTTAATAGAGTAACAATATATATTGATGTGCTACTGTCTTTACAGTAAGATGCAGAGTCTCTTGAGTATATGCTTGAAGGAATAAAGCTAGAGTGCAGAATAGTTTTGTTTAGTAATTTTATGAAATTTCCAAAGTCAGGACACTAGTGTATACTGTCATCAAAAGTGTATTAGGCTCACCCTTCCTCCACAACCAAGTATGCATTTGTTATTATTTATTTTCTTGTTCCTAATCATTCTAACTGAGGTAAAAAGAGAACCTTAAGTTTTTATGAACTGCAATTCATTGTGAGCTAAGGACTGTATTATTGTACACCATAGAGAAATCAACCAGAAATTGAATGGGAAATTCTTCCTTCAGCTTCCTTTCCTAATATAGGAAGATCTGCATTGGGAGAAAGGACATCAATGAGCATGTAAAGTAGCAAATCTTGTAGTCTTCAATAACAGCCTTCAGTAAAATATACCCACTAGTGTCTGAGAATTATGTGGTGATCAACTTTATTCTAATTATGTTCATTGATTGATTCATGGTAAATATTAATCTCTGGTAAACATGTCCAAATCCCATGGCTTGGGATGACATAGGCCCTAGTAGACCCTACCCAAGTTTCATTGCTAACAGTCATGTTGTCAAATTGCAATATAAACATTTATTTTTAAAACCAAATGATTAGTCTTGCTCTCAGCCATGATCACAAAAACTTCTGTGTGCAGTGGGTAATAATTAATGTAGATATTCTTACCTGGTCAAAGTGCTAAGAATGGAAGACTGAGGGCAGATCCACAGATGAGCCCCTAGTACCTACTTTGCACCCAAAACTCAGGGATTTTCAAAAGAAAGATGGGATCAAATTTAAGAACCACAATGTGAGGTTGGTAGCCATGAAATACTGTCTTCAAGTCCTGACATAACTAATATACAAATGAACACTCAGCAGCTATAGTTACCAGCGCAAACCTCAACCAATCAAGCAAGTCAATGTTACAGCATGAGAGTAACTGAGTAAAGATGTCTACTTGTAAACTTGGCAATATTGTTTGAATTGCTTTGTATCTACTTGGTAGAAATGATAATTGAATTTCATAAACTGTTTTCCAAGGTTCTTACAGGTATCTTGGTTTATTTGAGCCTTGATTTTACCATTGAACACAATGTAACAATTTTTTAAAAAGTAATAAAAACTAGTCAGTTCAGGCTCTGTGTCCCCCATTTACTAGGAGTTGTTGATAGGATTAGCTTCATAGATTGCATAGATTTTCCATTGTACCAGTTTTCCTGAATAGAATACCTTCTGTAACCATGCAAGGTCTAAAGTGGAGGTGTTAAAACACCAAACCAGCTACAAATCCATTTACCTACAGTTAGCTTGTCCTGCCTGGAGAGTGTTCTGTGACTGGAAGCTAGCAAAATCATAATCATTGAGACCAAGGAAACTGCATCTAGCAACTGATGGGAGCAGATACATAGTCCTAGAGTGAAATATTTGTACAATTCATGGAGTCTAATAATGAGTGAGAGGAAGGGTTATAAAAACCAGAGGGCCCACAGACACCATGAGATCATGGTCCACATAATTAACTAATGAGGACTCATGGGGATTTGTGGAAATCAGGGATCTGGTAGGGACTGCCTTAGGTCCTCGGCATATCTGTTTTGGCTGAATAGCTTGGTATGCTTTTGGGATTTCTAACACTGGAAATGGGATCTATCTGATTCTTTGCCCTACTTGTTGGACACTTTTCTTCTTACTGAGTTGATTCATTCAGGCTGATGTTATGGTATTTTCCTGGTCTTATTTTATCTTGGTATGCCATATTTTATGGACGTTCCTGGAATAGCTGCTTTTTTTTCTGGGGAAGACAGAACAGTATGCATCTGGGGGAGAGAAGAAATATAAGTGAGAGAGAAGAGTAAGGAGAAACTTTGGTTGGGATGTACTTTATGAGAAAAAAATTACAAATTTTAAGAAATATTCAACATGATGGGCAGGGACTCTTCGTGGGCCAACACCAAGCTTTAGATCTATTGGTATTGGGTAACTAATGAGAAAAGTATAGTAAAAATAACAATTTAATATATGTTTAGAATTTTCATACCTGTCCATTTTACACTGTGGATATTTCCCCCATAACTCCTACCCTTCATTTTCTTGATATTCTTGTTTTTGCTATATTCTGCTAGACAGTTTCATTTCTAAGTTGTTAGATATTTGCATAAATAGTTCTGTGTACATATTCAATATATAAAAACTACTTAGGTTTCATATAGTATCTGTATTTTATACATAATTTTAATTAACAGAGTTATCTCCAGTTACATTGATTTCCCTAAAGGTGATATAAGTTCCTTATTCTTTCAGATGACATAGTCCTGTTGTGTCACATATATAATGAGGTCTTATTGCTGCAATCATATGCTGAAAGTCACAAAGTTTATTTTCATAGGATATGGCAGATCATGCTGCATTAAACATCATTGTGCAAATATTTCTGAGGTATGTTTCTCTGGGTCATTTCAGTGAGTTTTTCTATTAAACCTTCTCGTTTGGCAAATATTTATCATTTGAAATGAGGCTATAATTTCTCAAAATTTAGCAAGTTTTTAAACGTCCAGTCATCACCATTATCATCACAGCCTCCTTCTGTAAATCAAAAAGACAGCCTTGTCACAAAGTGGAGATTTCTCAGGCCAGAAATCTATTGAGAGCTTAGGTCCTTATTGTTACATCCACAACATATGCAGAGCTGAGGGAATGATATGAGATGCATTTCCTCGGACAGAATTAGGACTTGAATTTCATCATCTTCTTGCTTGCCTCAAGTGTCCTCAACCATCTTCTCAAACTGAACTAGGTGCTTATTTAAGAAGTCCCCTCTTCTTGAATAGGCAAATTACCTGAGTCTATTATGTTAAGTACAGGAATGTCGACACCCAACAATAACATATGATCAGTGCCTTCTCCACAGTCACTGAGCACACAAGGCCCACACCATGGGATGGAGCTGTATCATTCTCTTCCTTGTGTCAGTAACTACAGGTAAGGGACTTCTAATTCTAAACCTGAAGAGAAGACAGTGACTGAGGTGACAAGGTCTCTGACAATCTACTCTGTCTTTCTTTGCAGGTGTCCTCTCCCAGGTACAACTACATCAGTCAGGGCCTGAACTGGAGAAACCTGGGACCTCCTTGAAGTTGTCCTGCAAGGCTTCAGGCTACACCTTCACTAGCTACCTTATTAGCTGGGTGAAGAAGAGACCTGGACAGGGCCTGGAGTGGATTGGAGTTATTAATCCTTATAGTGATGGTACTAGCTACAATGAGAAGTTCCAGGGCAAGGCCAAACTGACTGTAGACACATCCTCCAGCACAGCCTTCATGGAGCTCAGCAGCCTGAATTCTGAAGACTCTGCACTCTATTTCTGTGCAAGACACAGTGCTGCAACCACATCCTGAGTGTGTCAGAAACCCTGGAGGAGCAGGAAGCTGCCCTGGGACTGACATGACAGAGAAGATGAGCCTTTAAGACATTCACAGAAACAAACATTCTGAATGTTGCTTTGTCTCTCACTTTTATGTAACAAATTCTCAAAATTATTTCTGTAAATGAAGGGATACTGAATTAGGATGACTAAATGCCATACCTTCACAATCTCTTCACCAATGACCACATTCATTGAAATGTTTCTTCATTAATTAAACAATAAAAGTGAGAATTGTGATGATGAAGTATGGTAAAAATATCCATCTCTGGATTCTAAGAGAATGGAGCATTTTGGAGGTAGTTTTTAGTAAACTGAAATATGAATTTGAGCAGTAAATTCCAAATGATAACTGCTGGAGAAACAAAAGTCCTTCAAAGTCTCAAATGTTAAATGACTTCAGGTTTAGGGTTAACTCTGGTTGTGTAGTCCTGTAGAATTTGCCGTCTCTTAGAGTGTCAGGTATGTGTCAAAATGCACTTCATATAATATAATTCCTGTAAGATGGCCAAGGATGATAAAATTACTTTTACCAAAACCATTAATCAAATCAATGTATGTACATGTTAATTCAGGTAGGTTGTGAGATCATACATTATTCACTGGTCCCATTTTAATTCTTTCTCAGTCTCAGAAACCTGCCCCAGGGTCTCAAACCTTTATAGAGCATACAACTATACTGATATGTCATTACCTCTCACAGGCCATTGGATATCAACCTGGTGGTTAACTTTGTTCTACTGTGTGTTTGGATTTTTGATGACTGAGTACTTGTGAAAATCATCAGTCAATTGTGCTGTCTACCAACTCACTTCATCACCCGCATTCACTGCTACAGCTAGATCCAACAACACCAAAGAAAAGATTGGGTTTCATGGAGATCTGGAATTCAGCTGAGGCACAACTCAATATTCATCCTTGAAACATCTACTCAATATCACCTTAGATAATGAAGGAAGAAGAGACAACCATAATTTATGCACAGGGTGAGCCTATCTGAGATTTTCTGGTGAAGGGCAGAATCTATGTCCACAGATAAAGCAGAATTATTCCAAATACCCTATAAATGTGCCTGAACTTGAACACAATCATATTCTGTGTCATCATATGGAAGAGCAGTCACACAAATATTTTTAAAGGTAGAATGATACTGAACACTAAGCCTAAGATTAATATTGTGCAATGATTTCCCATAAAAAAACAGCTTCCTCCAAAGCATTGATATGATCCTGTCTTCTAGATTTACAGAAATTTTTGGATAACATAGTTTGAGAGCCAATTAACATCCTCTGTAGTATGAACCCGTTGTACTAATGCAGTTGTACATACAACAGTTCTTATAGTAGTAATGAGTATAGTAATGCCCAAATTAAAGCAGCATTGAGTAATTTAGGCCTACTAAGAACATTTGTAATTTCTTTGATAGCACATGTTAAATAGGTTCATCCATATGTTCTAGGTTAAGAAATTGATTCTGTAGACTATTTGTTAAGAATAAATGAATGACAAGGTACAATTTATCATCTCCCTACTTCATGCTGAAATTAGGAAATTGTAGTTGGGAACCCAAAAAGCTGCAATATTGGCCAAGTTCAGTAGGTACAGGTTGTTTTTCTCATTGTTCATGCCCAGTATGATCATATGAGACTAGGGATGTGTAGTCTGTGAGGCTGGAGCGAGCAGGATATAGATTCTGAGGAAACAGCTAATGTTGATAATGGATTTGCAGGAAGTATCTGTGGTTGATTTGAAACCTGTTGGACAGATAGACTAGGGACAGAAGTACAGTTAAGTAGTTCAGAAAAAATTATGTTGGGGTATAGTCTCAGTAGTTGGGAAAACAGATATTCAATATTGAGAGAGAGAGAGAGAGAGAGAGAGAGAGAGAGACAGAGACAGAGAGACAGAGACAGAGACGGTGGAGAAAGTGTACCATTAAGAAAATAGGCTGGTGGGAAACAAATCACAGCTTCATTGTAGTTTCCTTAAGTTTATTTTGACCTGTGGGTGTTGGTGAATTCATATTGACATTTAGAAGCCTATAAGAACCTTCATAAAGAGACAAAAATTCTATAACATTTTTATTGTTTGTGGTTATTATAATAGTGGTGGTATTTTTTCAGAACCAGAATAATAGTTTATCAAATTTTATTAATTACTGTCAAAATTAAGAACCTTGTAGTCCCAATGTAACAGCAGACTAGCAATAGAAAACAATCTGGAAAATGTTTCTTGCTTACATAACTCAAATCATTTTTGTATCACTACTTAAACCTTCTCATTCTAAATCTTTCATAATTGCTTTTATCTATCTCAATAACTTGCATTTCACATATCCTAAGTTATTTTTTTCTTCCCAAAACATTTTTCATCTAAGCCTTCATATATCCCCATACCTTAAACCTATACATTTATTTCTCATAAAAAATTCACACAAATTTAAACCTTCATGTCTTACTTAAGCTTTCTTATTTTTGACCTTAAAATATGTTGTTATAACTTTAGACCAAAATTAGACCCATATAACTTGTATAATTTATTTTCCTTGGCCTACATATCATAATTGAAGCTTTAATGTCCTCACACCTTATATAAATTTGTGCTTATATATCTTAAAATATCTTAATTTTACTTAGGAAAAAAACCTGAGAAGGCAGCAGAAGCCTCTGGAAGTTATTTATTTATCTATTTATTTATTAAAAATTTCCACCTCCTCCCTTCCTCTCATTCCCCCCCTCCCTCTCCAGTCCTAACAGCAGTCAGGGTTCCTGCCCTGTGGGAAGTCCAAGGTCCTCCCCACTTCATCCAGGTCTAGGAAGGTGAGCATCCAAACAGACTAGGCTCACACAAAGCCAGTACATGCAGTAGAATTAAAACCCAGTGCCCTTGTCCTTGGCTTCTCAGTCAACCCTTGTAGTGAGAGCTGCTGGCTGCAGTCCTGCTGACTCCCAGCTGCCTGGCTAGCTTATGCCCCGAAATAACAACACACAAACTGTATTCATTTAAATACTGCCTGGCCCATTAGTTTCAGCCTCTTACTCACATCTTGATTAACCATATCTAATAATCTGTGTAGCACCATGAAGTGGTACCTTACCGGGAAGATTCTAGCCTACGTCCATCTTGGGCCAGAGCTTCATCGCATCTCGCTCAGAAAGGAGAAGCATGGCATCTTATTAACTTCCCTCCCCAGCATTCTGTTCTGTCTACTCCGCCCACCTAAGGGCTGGCCAATCAAATGAACCAGGAAGTTTCTTTATTAAGCAATGAAATCAACTCAAACAGAAGACCCTCCCACATCAAACCCTTATTATAAGCCACATTCAGAGAGTCCGGTTTGATCACGTACTCATTCAGTCTCAGTTCAGCTGGCCTTGTTGAGCTCCCATTAGATCAGCCCCACTGTATCAGTGGGTGGACGTAGCCCTCACATTTCTGACTTCCTTGTTCATGTTCTCCCTCCTTCTGCTCCTCATTTGCACCATGGGAGCTCAGTCCAGTGCTCCAGTGTGGGTCTCTGTCTCTATCTCCATCTGTCACCAGATGAAGGTTCTACGGTGATAAGCAAGATATTCATCAGGGTGGCTATGGGATAAGGCCAGTTCAGGCAGGCACTTTCTCCTCTGCTGCCCAAGGAACAAGCTGGGGACATCTCCTTGGACACATGGGAACCCTTCTAGAGTCAAGTCTCTAGCCAAACCTAAAATGGCTCCCTTAATTAGGATATGTATTTCCCTGCTCCCGTAACCACCCTTCCTCCATCTCAATTATCCCATTCCCCCAAGCTCTTTTCAATCCTCCCCTTCTCCCATCTCTTTCCCCATCTTCGCTCCCCCCCCACTCCCACCCCCTTACTCCCAACTTTTCCCTGGCAATCTTGTCTACTTCCAATATCCAGGAGGATAACTATATGTTTTTCTTTGCGTTCACCTTCTTATTTAGCTTCTCTAGGATCATGAATTATAGGCTCAATGTCCTTTATTTATGGCTAGAATCCACTTGTGAGTAACAACATACCATATTCATCTCTTTGGGTCTGGGTTAACTCACTCAGGAAAGTGTTTTCTATTTCATTGGTTTTTTTTTTAACCACTGAGTAAAACTCTAAAGTGTATATGTACCACACCTTCTTTCTCCATTCTTCTATTAAGGGGCACCTAGGTTGTTTCCAGGTTCTGGCTTTTACAAATAGTGCTGCTTTGAACATAGTTGAACAAATGCTTTTGTAGTATGATTGGGCATCTCTTGGGTATATTGCTAAGAGTTGAATTGTTGGGTCCTGAGGTAGGTTGACTCCCAGTTTCCTGAGAAACCACCAAACAGATTTCCAAAGTGGTTGCACAAGTTTACATTTCCACCACCAACGGATGAGTGTTCCGGTTACTCCACATCCTCTCCAGCATAGGCTATCATTGGTTTTTTTGATTTTCGCTATTCTGACAGGTGTAAAATAGTATTTCAAGTTGTTTTGATTTGTATTTTCCTGATCACTAAGGAAGTTGAGCATGACCTTAAGTGTCTTTTGGCCGTTTGAACTTCTTCGGTTGAGAATTCTCTGTTCAGTTCAGTACCCCATTTTTTAAATGGGTTAATTAGAGTTTTAATGTCTAGTTTCTTTAGTTCTTTATATATTCTGGAGATCAGACCTTTGTCTGTTGCGGGGTTGGTAAAGGTCTTCTCCCAGTCTGTAGGTTGCCTTTTGCCTTAATGACAGTGTCCTTTGCATTTCAGAAGCTTCTCAGTTTCAGGAAGTCCCATTTATACATTGTTGCTCTTATTGTCTATGCTACTGGGGTTCTACGTAGGAAGTGGTCTCCTGTGCCCATGTGTTGCAGAATACTTCCCACTTTCTCTTCTATCATATTTAGTGTGTTCAGATTAATATTGAAGTCTTTAATCCATTTGGATTTGAGTTTTGTGCATTGTGATAGATATGAATCTATTTTCATTCCTCTACAGGTTGACATCCAGTTATGCCAGCACCATTTGTTGAAGATGCTTTCTTTCTTCGATCAATTCCATTGGTCAACATCTCTGTTGTGCCAATACCAAGCTGTTTTCATTACTGTATCTCTGTAATAGAGTTTGAAATTAGGGATGGTAATGCCTCCAGAAGTACATTTATTGTATTGGATTGTTTTGGCTATTCTGGTTTTTTTTTTTTGTTTTTTTCATATAAAGTTGATTATTGTTCTCTCAAGATCTGTGAAGAATTTTGTTGGGATTTTGATGGGGATTGCATTGAATCTATAGATTATTTTTGGTAGAATTGCCATTTTTTTTTACTATGTTGATCCTCCCAATCCAAGAGCATGGGAGATCCTTCCATTTTCTGGTATCTTCTTCAATTTCTTTCTTCAAAGAGTTAAAGTTCTTGTCAAATAGATATTTCAATCCCTTGGTTAGAGTTACTACAGATACTTTATTTTATTTGGGGCTATCATGAAAAGTGGTTTCTCTGATTTTCCTCTCTGCTTCTTTGTTCTTTCTGTATAGGAAGGTAACTAATTTTTTCGAGTTGATCTTATATCCTGCCCCTTCACTGAAGTTATTTATCAGCTGTAGGAGTTCTTTGGTAGAGTTTTTGGGGTCGCTGATGTATACTATCATATCATCTGCAAAAAACGAAAGTTTGACTTCTTCCTTTCCAATTGGAATCCTCTTTATCTCCTTATGTTGTCTTACTGCTATTGCTAGAACTTCAAACACTATATTGAAGAGGTATTGAGAGAATGAACAGCCTTGTCTTGTTGCTGATTTTAGTGGAATGGCTTCGAGTTTTCCCTATTTAATTTTATGTCTGCTGTATATTGCTTTTACTATATTTAGGGATGAACCTTGTATCCCCAAACTCTCAAAACCATTATCATAAAGGGGTGTTGAATTTTGTCAAATGTTTTTTCAGCATCTAATGTAATGATCATACTGTTTTTTCCTTCAGTTTATTTATATGATGGATTACTTTGATAGAATTTCATATGTTGAACCAGCTGGGCCTCTCTCAGGTTAAGCCTACTTTATCAATGATGTATAATTTGTTGGATATGTTCTTGGATTCGGTTTGCCAGTAATTTATTGAGAATTTTTGCATTAATGTTAATGAGTATGATTTGTCTGTAATTTTCTTTCTTGGTTAAGACTTTGTGTGATTTTGGTGTCAGGGTGACTGTAGCTTCATAAAAGGAGTTTGGCAATGACTGTTCTGTTTCTATTTTGTGAAACACATCAAGGAGTATAGGTGTTAGCTCTTGGAAGTTCTGGTAGAATTCTGCATTGAAACCATCTGGTCCAGGCCTTTTTTTTTGGTAGGGAGGTTTCTGATGACAGCTTCTAATTCCTCGTGACTTACAGGTCTATTTAAACTTTTCACCTGATCTTGATTTAATTTTGGTATAACATACTTATCTTAAAAAATGACCATTTCTTTCACATTTTCCAATTTAGTGGCATATAGGCTTTTGTAGTAAGATTTACTGATTCTCTGAATTTCCTCTCTGTGGTTATGTCCCCTTTTTCATTTCTGATCTTGTTGATTTGCATGTTCTCTCTCTGGTGTTTGATTAGTTTGGATGGGTGTGTGTCAATCTTGTTGATATGTTTTCCTTTATATGTTACTTGAACTTTTTCCCTTGCAGCTCTTAATATTCGTTCTTTATTCTGTATGTTTTGTGTTTTGATTATTATATGGCAAGGGGATGCTTTTTATTGATCCAGTCTATTTGTTGTTCTGTATGCTTTTTGTACCTTCATAGGAATATCCTTCTTTAGGTTTGGAAAGTTTTCTTTTATCATTTTGTTGAATATATTTTCTGGGCCTTTGTGTTGTAATTCTTCTCCTTCTTCTACCCTTATTATTATTAGATTTGGTCCTTTCATGGTGTCCCAGATTTCCTGGATGTTTTGTGTTAAGAATTTGTTGTATTTGTTTTGTTCTTTGATCAGTGAGTTTATTTCCTCTATAGTATCTTCACTGTCTGAGATTCTTTATTCTATCTCTTGTATTCTATTGGTAATACTTGTCTCGGTAGTTCCTATTCATTTACCCAGATTGTCCATATCCAGCCTTCACTCAGTTTGTGTTTTCTTCATTACCTCCATTTCATTTTTCAAGTTTTGAACTGTTTCCCTTACCTGTTTGATTGCTTTTTTTGGTTTTCTTGGGTATTTTTGAGAGATTTATTCATTTCCTCTACCATTTTTTGTCATCTCCATTTCTTTATGGCACTTTTCCACATACTGTTTAAGGACCTCTATTATTTTCATAAAGTTCCATTTAAAGTTGATTTCTTCTATCTCTTCTGGAGTAAGTTGTTCAATTCTTCTTGATGCATGATCACTGGATTCTGGTGATGTCATGTTGCCTTTCAGGTTGTTGGAAGAATTCTTGCATTGGTGCCTGCCCATCTCTTCCTTCAAATGGAGCCAGGAGGGTCTTAGTGTCTTGTTCCAATCTTTGCTTTGACTGACTCGCTGGGTGGATTTCCTCAGTGCTGAAACAGGAACTGTTCCTGGGCTAAGGACCAGGGACTCCTGGTAGTCCAAGGAACCCCGCAGACAAAAGAGCGAATGTGGGGGGAGGGCAGGATCGAGTGGAACACAGAAGACCCTGCAGCAGAAGCTGAATGTGCCCTGCACTCCCTTGTGGGGATATTCTGGCCTGCCTGGTCAGCAGACACTCACCCCTCTGGATGGATAGCCTTAGTGCAGGAGCAAGAACTGTTCCTGGGCCAAGGACCTTACAGATAATCTCATTTAATATATTTTAAGAATAGAGATAAAGCTTGGGGCCTTGTGCCTGTTACCTCTCCCACAATTCCATGCTCCTAGTTCAGTTTTGTTCTTTAATTCTATGTATTCTTCATTATTCATTGATCTTAACATTAGCTTTTATGCAGTTATCAAATGGTAATTTTTATAAACTACTACAATTTATTATATAATACTTGGTAAGATAAGCAGTAACATGCATATGTTAAAAGAAAACACAATATGTTGAAGATTTTTTATAAACATAGTTGATAATATTTTAATTAAATCATGGTCATGTAGCTACTTCATTTTCTCTCAGACATTTGAGTCATTAATTACTTCCCCAATGGCTCACACAACAGAGCATAAGATAATTAACAATATATGCAAATGCAACCTTCCTGTGGTCATAAAACTAGCCTTGCCTTGATCCTGCAGTTAAGACAGAGGATACTAGCCTTGTCTTCTCATTTAGTGATCAGAACTGAAAATATGACAATCAACATGGGACTGGGGCTGATCTGGGATTTTTGGTTTGTTTAAAAGGTAATTTATGGATAACAACCAATACTGAGTGAATGAATAGACAGACATGAGTTGGGGTAACAGTGAGCTTGTGTGACATTTTCTTGATCAGTATCTTCTCTGTTTTCAGGTGTCCATTGTGCGATGTAGCTAGTTGAGACTGGGAACCTCATATAGACTTTTCCCTCATACTGAGATTAGGGTACACACTTGATTGGAAAAGTGTCAGTAATTCATAGGGAACCAAGTGGAAGCAGAGCCAGGCTCTGTCACAGGTAAGCACTCTGAGTTGTTCAAGCCCCTTTCCTCTTCTGGATGACTGCACATATAAGGCTAAGAAGTGTTAGGCTTCATTTTTAATCAAATTCTCTCCATTACTGCATTTAAACTTTATGTCTTTTGTTTCTCTTACCAATTAGATAATTCTATTTCTCACTACTATACACTAAACTCAGAGTTCAGCCCCTCATCTAGAGCTAAGGGATGACTTACTGTTTGGTGAGGGCAACTTCATCTTCACCTCTAGAAACACATCTAATGAAGAGCTATTCTCAAGGCTGACTTCTGTTCTAGTGGAAGTGACAGCCAAATAGTACTGTGATAAACACACTGAGGAACATCACAATCAGGCACACAACACTCCCTGAAGTGTGCTCAGGAACATTTTTGGAGCTCACTTCCAGCAGGAGGCACACAGAACACAGGAACTCAGGGTCAGCCCAGGAGCAGGTGCAGAGAGTGACTAAGGAAGGGTGTATTTCCTTTGGGACCTTGAGTTTCCCCCAAATATAACAGTTTCCTTTAAAAACCAACAGCACAAGAGGATGTAAAGAATGTAAAATGCAGTGAGGACTAGACCGTATTATCTTAGGGGAAAATAAGGAAACACACTTTCTGCAGTTAACCTAAAAAAAGTGAGAAATGCATGCTTTTCTGGTGGAAACTTTCTTTTTTACTTCATTTTAAAAATACTGTCTGAATATCTGTCTCTGCACACCTACCTTGATAACATACAGTGACATATTTCTCTTACATACAAAGATCTCTCTCCTGCACAGTTACATATTTCTACATTCAGTTACATCTCATTTCACAGGGCTACACATCTTTCTTTTATATACATTTCTCTTTTACATCTCTTTTCTATATAGCTTCATTTTCCTTGCTCCACACAGTTACAAATATCCACACAGCTAAATAACTCATTTACCTGTCTCTCACACAATTCAGCACTTTACACAGTTCCTAGGCATAGGTCCTATATGGAGTAGCAGTTCTTTCACACAGCTCTCTCACACATTTTTTCACACACACACACACACACACACACACACACTTCTACATTATTCAATTCTTTTCATTCACTCAGCATCACTCATTCACTCTCACACTTCTTCCATGCTTCCTCTCACTCAGCACACACTCTCTTCACTCACATTCTGCAGCAGCTCTCACATAGCTCCACACAATCATCCCTGTCTGTCTCCATGCTGCCACTGCTGCTCCTCAATACTGCTATCTCATAGCCTAAACTCTAGACAATATTGTCACATTTTCAGGGCCCAGCCCATTCTCACACCCCATTATAAGCCGTCTAGTTTCTCTTAGGTCAGCAATGTCACACTGCCCCATATTTGTAGCTCTAAGTTGGTAAGGGCTCCTGGACAGAAAATAGCATTTAAACTTAAGACTTAACAAAACTATGAATTAGTTTGACTTTGAGTGGTAGAGAGCACTTGCAGATTAAAGTTACTTCAAGCTCTGACCTTTAATCAGCAACAAAAAACACCCAGGAAAATGACTACTTTTTTGTCTCTAGGGGCATGCTAATATTTGCCTCCAGATGCCACCAAACTGCTTTGAATCTGCTCTGATATCCAAAGCTTGTTGTCTGTGTAAAAGGCCATGTTTGTGACTGAGAACCTATGTTAGTCTGAGTACTGCAAAATATCCTAATATTGTGTCTATTTGTCAAATCATACAGCCTAAACAGAATTCATTGTCTTGACTAATCATAGCTATATGCATGCCCGAATAAATGTAAAACCATTGCCAAGAATCACAGAAAGAAATCCCACAGCTGTTCTTAGGGAAGAAATGAAGTAGCTCATGAGAGAAATTACAGAGAGGAGCAACTGTTCCACAGCTAATAACCACATGGTCTTTCTAGGGGATCATTTGTCTGGTGCATCAAACTGCTCAACACCTGCTACACCTTCCCATGGCCCTATGCATTAGACTCTGAGGAATCTTGAAGGAATCTAGAATTTGTTCTGATGAGAGACAACACACCAGTGGCATTCTCTGTTTCAGTCTTTGGGATTCAGACAGGCAATCTTGGCCCAGTGACTAAATTCCAAAATCATTTCACATCTAATGTGATTTTGTCTTTATAGCTGTGAACCTCATACCCAGAGAGGATCTGAGCTGTTTTAAATGCCAGTAAATATCTGTTTTCCTTCAGATTTCAATTTTTATTTGACAGTTTTATAAATAAATATAGTTAACTTTACTCATCTTGATGCTCACTCTCCTTTCTTATTCTGTCCCTCTTTTCTAAAAGACATTTTTTCATCAGTATGTCTCACCTTGTGACTCTTTTTATTTGTGAATCATTGAATTTAATTAGAATTTTATGACTGAGTATGGGTGGGATCTTGGATAAACAGACAAAGGGGAAATCATAAGCAGGATATATTTCATGAAAAATATCTATTTTCAATAAAAATGAAAATGATAATTGTGAAATGAAGCACTTTTATATCAAATCAAAATGAACCATAATTTTTTCTCTCTTGGAAAAACATCAGGAGTAATTATTTGTATAAAGGCTTTCACTTCTTTAGAACCTTAACTTAAATAGTAACACAGGACCTTGGAGAATTGGCTGCTCATCCTGAGGACTTGTTTCCAGTGCCCAGCAACCACATAGCAGCTCTTAACTCTCTGTAACTTTTCTTCCATGGTGTCCAACACACACTTCTGGTCTCCAAAAGTTCCAAGTATGAACAAGGTGTTTTTGATAAACTTGGAACACAAAATGATTTTAAAAGTAAAATAAAATAAGATAAAATTTCCTTTGATAGTCTGGTTTACTGAGTAGAAGCCAAGAATCCCAGCACTCTGGAGGTGTAGACAAGGAAATTAGCAGGTCAAGGATAGTCTGAGTACACAACTATTTCCAGGGAATGTGGGAGAACTTGGGACCCTGTTTCAATCAGGAACAAAAGGAAACCATGAGGTTCCATTAAATAATCTTACTCCCATGGTTACTTATACAGCCCTGGTTAAATTAATAAGGTCAAAAAAAAAACCACCTGACTACCTGGAAATGACATCCTCCTCCTAGTTGTTGATCTTCAGGGACAACCTACCTGACCTGAGAGAAAAAGCGATAAAGTCAGGTGGACAGTGTGCAGTTGTCCATAAATGTCCATAAGTATGTCAATAGACATGGTCAAGAACCAGTTCACATTGATGCTGGGCTCTCTAAACACTGAGGACACAGCCTTGCATTACTGTGCAGCAGACGTAGTGAGCAGGTTCCCCGTGTGCTCATAAACAAATACATTTGAGGCTTCTCACTAACAGCAAGGGTATTGTAGATAAAATATTCACCAGGAAAGAAAATGTAGTAGGTGAGGGGATCATCTAGAGTGTGATGGAGATTCCTGATACTCCAAGGTTTCCTTCCTCAATAACAGGAACAGTAGTAACCTTAAATAATTATAATGACAATATAATACGTGTGATGTAGTTACTGTGGCAGGACTCCAAACTTTGTACAGTAAAAATTCTTTGTTAAGTTATATTGCACATATGAGTTTAGTAATTATATGAGAGCTTTATTGGAGGGAGAAACATCAATTGTATATACATATAAGAAGGCTATAATTTTCCAAACATGATGTATCAGACCTCTAGTCATTGTCATCACAACATCAGCAGTGGCATCTGTAATTCTATATGTAACTTCTTTCCATTGGCAGAAGGAGTTTTCTCAGATGGAATGTATGATTATAATTTAGGATCTCAGGTCTTGATGTTCCATCCAGTGTTGAGCCCATGCTGCTATGCTGTAAGGGACCTGGTCTGAAGGCATCCAGTGCCCTGTAAAACCCCCAGTTCAGGAGATAAGGAAAACATGGGAACAACTACATAATTTGCCCTTCACTGAATATAGGATTTCATTTCTCATTTTTTTCTGTGTATGTTTTGTTTTGTACAGGAAAGGATTTTAGTCAAGTTAGTACTACCATGCCCTAATATATGTTGTTTTGACTTGGGAAAAGAGATTTGAAGAAAATATATTAAATCTGGACTTTACCTATTCACACTCAGGATCCTGAAGGTGGAGAAGATGAGACATCCTCCTACCTACACCACTCCACTGTTCCTCTTACATGAATTCTGGCAGTGTTTCATATCATATCACAATTGCAATGGTTACCTTCATCTCTTGACAGTACTTTAGAACTCACCTGAGATCAGCTTCTTCTCTGTCCTTTCTTGTTTCTAAAGAATGAGAGCCCTTCAGTCTGGTGTGATGTCCCAGGTTTATGGACTGCATCTATCCTAGTATTAAGATAATACTAAAATTTGATTATCTGATGAGGAACCAGCACTGATGTTGATTTGTAGAATTTCAGTTTACTATGGAGAATTCTGAGATTAATGGTGATTTCTCATAAGGGATTCATTTTCTTCCTTTCTTTCCAGACTCAACTGTTAATGAATGGATGATATGGACCTCATGAGTTTAAAATCTGCCTCTGGTAGCAGACTTTATGTGCCATCTAAAGGAAAGTTTGATTGCTCTTCTACTCTGTGCATAAGTTGCATCCAATTACTCACATAATCAGTATATAACATACTCTCCTCACATGAGTCTCATAATAATATCTACAATTTCAATCCCGGTGTTTGACAATTTCTGAAGAATGTATTGATGGTTGCATTTTATCTAACAATTGTTCTCTCTCTAGTAAATTTCACCACACATTTCACTGTGATGAACAGGAGAGCCAATCATGCCTGTAGCACTGGTTGCAAATACACTAAATAGACCCTTAATTTGGATATATCTGAGACCGGTAATTTTGAAAGCTATAAAGCAGTTCAGTGAAGTGTAAATGGATGAGTTATTCTGCTCCAAATTTACAGTAATATTTAGTAATTTTTGACCTTGGCAGTATGCTTACCATCTAAATTTATAAAATAATTTTAAACAAATTTAGAAATTTTAATTTTTATATCACATAGTCCACAATTTTTCTTTTCTTTTCTTTTTAATTAAAAATTTCTACCTCCTCCCCTTCTCCCATTTCCCTCCCCCTCCCCATCATCACCTTCCCCCTCCCTCTGCAGTCCAAAGAGCAGTCAGGGTTCCCTGCCCTGTGGGAAGTTCAAGTTCCTCTCCCCTACATCCAGGTCTACGAAGGTGAGCACCCAAACAGACTAGGCTCCCACAAAGCCAGTACATGCAGTAGGATCAAAACCCAGTCACATTGTCCTTGGCTTCTCAGTCAGCCCTCAATGTCAGCTTCATTCAGAGAGTCCGGTTTGATCACATGCTCTATCAGTCCCAGTCCAGCTAGCCTTAGTGAGTTCCCATTAGATCAGCGCCACTGTCTCAGTGGGTGGGCACACCCCTCCTGGTCCTGACTTTCTCCCTCATGTTCTCTCTCTTTCTGCTCCTCATTTGGACCATGGGAGCTCAGTCCAGTGTTCCAATATGGGTCTCTGTCTCTATCTCCATCCATCGCTAAATGAAGGTTTTATGGTGATATGCAAGATATTCATTAGTATGGCTACAGGATAGGGCCATTTCAGGCTCCCTCTTCTCAGCTGCCCAAGGAACTAGCTGGGGGCATCTCCCTGGATACCTGGGAGGCCCTCTAGAGTCAAGTCTCATGACAAACCTAAAATGGCTCCCTTAATTAAGATATATACTTCCCTGCTCCCATATCCACCCTTTGTCCATCCCAACCGTCCCATTCCACCAAGCTCTCTCCATCCACTCCTTCTCACTTTTCTCTCCCGATCTCCCCTTACCCCCACCCCACCCGCACCTCAAGTTTCCAATTTTTGCCTGGAAATCTTGTCTCCTTCCAATATCCTGGACAATAACTACATGTTTTTCTTTGGGTTCACCTTCTTATTTAGCTTCTCTAGAATCACTAATTATAGGCTCAATGTCCTTTAGTTATGGCTAGATTCCACTTATGAGTGAGTACATACCATATTCGTCTTTTTGGGTCTGTGTTACCTTATTCAGGATAGTGTTTTCTATTTCCATCCATTTGCATGTCAAGTTCAAGATGTCATTGTTTTTTACCACTGAGTAGTACTCTAATGAATATATATTCCAAACTTTCTTTATTCATTCTTCCATTGGGGGGCATCTAGGTTGTTTCCAGATTCTGGTTATTACAAATAATGCTGATATGAACATAGTTGAACAAATGTTTTTGTAGTATAATCGGGTATCTCTTGGGTATATTCCCAAGAGTGGTATTGCTGGGTTCTGGGGTAGGTTGATCCTGAATTTCCTGAGAAACTGCTACACTAATTTCCAAAGCGGTTGCACAAGTTTGCATTCCCACCAGCAATAGATGAGGGTACCCCTTACTCCACAACCTCTCCAGCAAAAGCTATCATTGGTGTTTTTGATTTTAGCCAATCTGACAGGTGTAAGATGATATCTCAAAGTTGTTTTGATTTGCATATCCCTGATAGCTAAGGAGGTTGAGCATGACCTTAAGTGTCTTTTGGCCATTTGAACTTCTGTTGAGAATTCTCTGTTCATTTAAGTGCTCCATTTTTAATTGGGTTAATTAGCATTTTAAAGTCTAGTTTCTTGAGTTCTTTATATATTTTGGATATCAGACCATTGTCTGTTGTGGGATTGGTGAAAATCTTCTCCCAGTCAGTAGGTTGACTTTTTGTCTTAATGACAGTGTCCATTGCTTTACAGAAGCTGCTCAGTTTCAGGAGGTCCCATTTATTCAATGTTGCTCTTATTGTCTGTGCTTCTGTAGTTATACATAGGAAGTGGTCTCCTGTGCCTATGTGTTGTAGACTACTTTCTACTTTCTCTTCTGTCAGGTTCAGTGTGTTCAGATTGATACTGAGGTCTTTAATCGATTTGGATTTGAGTTTTGTACATGGTGATAGATATGGATCTATTTTCATTCTTCTACAAGTTGACATCCAGTTCTGCCAGCACCATCTGTTGAAGATGCTTTCTTTCTTCCATTGTATATACTTTTAGCTCCTTTGTCGAAAATCAGGTGTTCATAGGTTTGTGGGTTAATATCTGGGTCTTCTATTTGATTCCATTGGTTGACTTCTCTGGTTTTTTTTTTTTTGTTTTTTTTTTTTTTTTTTTTTTTTGGTTTTTCGAGACAGGGTTTCTCTGCAGCTTTTTTTTTAGAGCCTGTCCCGGAACTAGCTCTTGTATACCTGGCTGGCCTCAAACTCACAGAGATCTGCCTGCCTCTGCCTCCCGAGTGCTGGGATTAAAGGCGTGCGCCACCACCGCCTGGCTCGACTTCTCTGTTTTTATGCCAATACCAAGCAAGCTGTTTTCATTACTGTAGCTCTGTAATAGAATTTAAGTCAGGGATGGTAATGTCTCCAGAAGTTCCTTTATTGTATAAGATTGTTTTGGCTATCCTGGGCTTTTTGTCTTCTTATATAAAGTTGATTATTTTTCTCTCAAGATCTGTGAAGAATTTTGATGGGACCTAGATGGGGATTTCATTAAATTTATAGATTGCCTTGGTAGAATTGCCATTTTTACTATGTTGATCCTATCCATTCAAGAGCATGGGAGATCCTTCCTTTTTCTGGTATCCTCTTCAATTTCATTCTTCAATGCCTTAAAGTTCTTGTCAAATATTTCTTTCATTTTCTTGGTTAGAGTTAACCCAAGATACTTTACGCTATTTGTGGCTATTGTGAAAGTGATGTTTTTCTGATTTCCCTCTCTGCCTCTTTTAATTTTTATACCACATAGTCAATATTTTCCTCACAGTTTTAGCCTTGAACCCAGCAGTAATTCAAACACTACTGAAAAAAATCAGGAAAAATTTCTGCTTACATTGCAACTCTTATCACAAACTTACGACAGAGCATCACACTGTTATGCTCTCCATGAACAAAGCATCTGTAATTCAATCAGTGATCCCAGTTAGAAATGAATTTTTTATCTCAGAATAGGCTGTTGCCTGCCTTTTCTATACTTAGGAACCAGCAGTCCTTGCTTATCTGGCCCTCTGTCTCATTCATCCAAACATTACATCTTTGCACCAGTATGATCTATTACAGGGTCTTTTCCTTTCTGTGGAAGGTTTCTACTGCCTGCCTTTTTATTTGGTTTATTTATTTTTTTATTTAAAAATTTCCATCTACTCCCCTCCTCTTCCCTCTTCCCTCCCCTCCCCTCCACCCATAACACCCCTCCTTCCCTCTCCAGGCCAAGGAGCCATCAGGGTTCCCCAGTCTATGTTAAGTCCAAGGTTCCCCAAGGTCCAGAAAGGTAATCAACCAAGCTGACAAGGCTCCCACAGAGCCCATACATGCAGAAGAATCAAAGCCCAGAGCCATTGTCCTTG
Organism: Arvicola amphibius; assembly: GCF_903992535.2. Lineage (NCBI taxonomy): Eukaryota > Metazoa > Chordata > Mammalia > Rodentia > Cricetidae > Arvicola > Arvicola amphibius. The sequence goes on from NC_052053.1 coordinate 63,164,325, forward strand.
GCTTCTCAGTCAGCCTCCACCATCAGACACATTCAGGAGTCCGGTGTGATCGCATGCTCCATCAGTCCCATTCCAACTGGAGTTGGTGATCTCCTGTTAGTTTTGTCCCACCATCTCCATGGGTGAAAGCACCCCTCACGGTCCTGACTTTCTTTCTCATGTTCTCCCTCCTTCTGTTCCTCATCAGGACCTTGGGAGCTCAGTCCCATGATACAATGTGGGGCTCAGTGATTTTCTTCATCTATCGCCAGGTGGAGGTTCTACAGTGATATGCAAGAAATTCATCAGTATGGCTATAGGATCTGGCCTTTTCCGGCTCCCTCTCCTCAGCTGCCCAAAGAACTAGCAAGGGACATCTCCCTGGACACCTGGGAACCCCTCTAGAGTCAAGTCTCTTCACAACCCTCCGATGGCTCCCTTAATTAAGATATATGTTTCCCTGCTCCCATATCTACCCTTCCTGTATCCCAAGCATCCCATTCCCCCCGAGCTCTCCCCATTCTCTCCTTCACGCTTTTCACTCCCTATCTCCCCTTGGCCCCGTCTCACCACACCCCCAAGTTCCCAATTTTTGCCCGGCGATCTTGTCTACTTCCAATATCCAGGAAGATTACTATATGTTTTTCTTCGGGTTCACCTTCTTATTATCTTCTCAAGGATCCTGAATTATAGGCTCGATGTACTTTAATTATGGCTAGAAACCGATTATGAGTGAGTACATCCCATGTTCATCGTTTTGGGTCTGGGTTACCTCACTCAGAATAGTGTTTTCTATTTCCATCCATTTGCATGCAAAATTCAAGATGTCATTGTTTTTACCGCTGAGTAGTATTCTAACATGTATATATTCCACAGTTTCTTCATCTATTCTTCACTGGATAGCATCTAGGTTGTTTTCAGGATGTGGCTATTACAAATAATGCTGCTATGAACATAGATGAGCAGATGCTTTTGTAGTATGATTGGGCATCTCTTGGGTAAATACCCAAGAGTGGAATTACTGGGTTCTGGGGTAGGTTGATCCTGAATTTCCAGAGAAGCCGCCACACTGCTTTCCAAAGTGGTTGCAAAAGTGTGCATTCCCACCAGCAATGGATGAGTGTACCCTTTACCCCACAACCTCCCCAGCAAAGGCTATGATTGGTGTTTTTGATTTTAGCCAATCTGACAGGTGTAAGATGGTATCTCAAAGTTGTTTTGATTTGCATTTCCCTGATAGCTAAGGAGGTTGAGCATGATCTTAAGTGTCTTTTGGCCATTTGAACTTCTTCTGTTAAGAATTCTCTATTCAGTTAAGAGCCCCATGTTTAATTGGGTTAATTAGCATTTTAAAGTCTAGTTTCTTGAGTTCCTTATATATTTTAGAGATCAGACCTTTGTCAGTTGCAGGGTTGGTGAAGATCTTTTCCCAGTCAGTAGGCTGCCTTTTTGTCTTAGTGACAGTGTCCTTTGCTTTACAGAAGGTGCTCAGATTCAGGAGGTCCCATTTATTCAATGTTGCCCTTAATGTCTGTGCTGCTGGGGTTATATGTAGTAAACGGTCTCCTGTGCCCATTTGTTGTAGAGTACTTCACACTTTCTCCTCTATCAGGTTCATTCCACCCAAATAGGAAAGAATACACCTTCTTTGCAGCTCATGGAACCTTTTCGAAAATTGATCATATACTTGGTAACAAAGCAAACTTCCACAGTTAGAAAAAAATATTAGTAACCACCTGTGTCTTATCGGACCACCATGGATTAAAATTAGAATTCAACAACAATGCTACCCCTAGAAAGCCTACAAACTCATGGAAACTGCACAGTCAACTATTGAACCACACCTGGGTCAAGGAAGAAATAAAGAAAGAAATTAAAGTCTTTCTGGAATTTAATGAAAACAAGGACACAATATACTCAAACCTATGGGACACAATGAAAGCAGTGCTAAGAGGAAAGTTCATAGCACTAAGTGCCCACTTAAAGAAAACAGAGAACGCACTCATTGGAGACTTAACAGCACACCTGAAAGCTCTAGAAAAAAGGAAACAGAGTCACCCAGGAGGAGTAGAAGACTGGAAATTATCAAACTGAAATCAACAAAATAGAAACACAGAAAACAATCCAAAGAATCAATGAAACAAAAAGCTGGTTCTTGGAGAAAATCAACAATATTGACAAACCCCTAGCCAAACTAATCAAACGGCAGAGAGAGAACAAGCATATTAATAAGATCAGAAATGAAAAGGGGGACATAACCACAGACACAGAGGAAATTCAGAGAATCATTAGATCCTACTAGAAAAGCCTGTATGCCACAAAATTGGAAAATGTAAAAGAAATGGACACTTTTTCAGATAAGTACCATATACCAAAGTTAAACCAGGACCAGGTGAACAATATAAATAGTCCTGTTAGCCGCGAAGATTTAGAAACTGTTATCAAAAAACTCCCAACCAAAAAGAGCCCAGTACCAGATGGTTTCAATGCAGAATTCTACCAGAACTTCCAAGAAGACCTAATATCTATACTCCTTAACATATTTCATAATATAGAAACAGAAGAGTCACTGTCAAATTCCTTTTTTGTAGCTACAGTTACGCTGATACCTAAACTACACAAAGATTCAACCAAGAAAGACAATTACAGGCCAATCTCACTCATGAACATTGATGCAAAATTCTCAATAAAATACTGGCAAACCGAATCCAAGAACACATTAGAAAAATCATCAACTATGATCAAGTAGGATTCATCCCAGAGATGCAAGGCTGGTTCAACATATGAAAATCTATCAATGTAATCCATCATATAAATAAAATGAAGGATAAAAACCATATGATCATCTCATTAGATGCTGAAAAAGCATTTGACAAAATTCAACACCCCTTTATGATAAAGGTTTTGGAAAGATTAGGGATACAAGGGTCATTCCTAAATATAATAAAGGCTATTTACAGCAAGCCAACAGCTAACATCAAATTAAATGTAGAGAAACTCAAGGCCATCCCACTAAATTCAGGAACACAACAAGGCTGTCCACTCTCTCCTTATCTCTTCAATATAGTGCTTGATGTTCTAGCAATAGCAATAAGACAACATAAGGGGATCAAGATGATTCAAATTGGAAAGGAAGAAGTTAAACTTTCATTATTTGCAGATGATATGATAGTGTACATAAGTGACCCGAAAAACTCCACCAAAAACTCCTACAGATGATAAACTCCTTCAGTAACATGGCAGGATACAAGATCAACTCCAAAAAATCAGTTGCCCTCTCATACACAAAGGATAAGGAAGAAGAGGGAAATCAGAGAAGTATCACCTTTCATGATAGCCATAAATAGAATAAAATACCTTGGGTAACTCTAATCAAAGAAGTGAAGGATTTATTTGATAAGAACTTTAAGTATTTGAAGAAAGAAATTGAAGAGGATACCAGAAAATGGAAGGATCTCCCTTGCTTGTGGATTGGGAGGATCAACATAGTAAAAATGGCAATTCTACCAAAAGCAATCTATAGATTCATTGCAATCCCCATCAAGGCCCCAAGAAAATTCTTCACAGATCTTGAGAGGACAATGATCAACTTTATATTGAAAAACAAGAAACCCAGGATAGCCAAAACAGTCTTATACAATAAAGGTACTTCTGGAGGCATTACCATCCCTGACTTCAAACTCTATTACAGAGCAACAGTATTGAAAACAGCATGGTATTGGCATAAAAACAGAGAAGTCGACCAATGGAATCGAATAGAAGTCTCAGATCTTAACCCAGAAACTTATGAACACCTGATTTTTGATAAAGGAGCCAAAAGTACACAATGGAAGAAAGAGGGCATCTTCAACAAATGGTGCTGGCATAACTGGATGTCAACCTGTAGAAGAATGAAAGTAGATCCATATCTATCACCATGCACAAAACTCAAGTCCAAATGGATTAAAGACCTCAATATTAATCTGAACACACTGAGCCTGTTAGAGGAGAAAGTGGGAAGTACTCTACAACAAATGGGTACAGGAGACCATTTACTACGTATAACCCCAGCAGCACAGACATTAAGGGCAACATTGAATAAATGGGACCTCATGAAACTGAGCTGCTACTGTAAAGCAAAGGACACTGTCACTAAGACAAAAAGGCAGCCTACTGACTGGGAAAAGATCTTCACCAACCCTGCAACTGACAAAGGTCTGATCTCTAAAATATATAAGGAACTCAAGAGACTAGACTTTAAAATGCTAATTAACCCAATTAAATATGGGGCTCTTAACTGAACACAGAATTCTCAACAGAAGAAGTTCAAATGGCCAAAAGACACTTAAGGTCATGCTCAACCTCCTTAGCTATCAGGGAAATACAAATCAAAACAACTTTGAGATATCATCTTACACCTGTCAGATTGGCTAAAATCAAAAACACCAATCATAGCCTTTGCTGGAGAGGTTGTGGGGTAAGGGGTACACTCATCCATTGCTGGTGGAAATGCACACTTTTGGAACCACTTTGGAAAGCAGTGTGGTGGCTTTTCAGGAAATTCGGGATAACCTACCCCAGAACCCAGTAATTCCACTCTTGGGTATTTACCCAAGAGATGCCCAATCATACTACAAAAGCATCTGCCCAACTATGTTCATAGCAGCATTATTTGTAATAGCCACATCCTGAAAACAACCTAGATGCTATCCAGTGAAGAATAGATGAAGAAACTGTGGTATATATACATGTTAGAATACTACTCAGCGGTAAAAACAATGACATCTTGAATTTTGCATGCAGATGGATGGAAATAGAAAACACTATTCTGAGTGAGGTAACCCAGACCCAAAACGATGAACATGGGATGTACTCACTCATAATTGGTTTCTAGCCATAATTAAAGTACATCGAGCCTATAATTCGGGATCCTTGAGAAGATAATAAGAAGATGAACCCAAAGAAAAACACACAGTTATCCTCCTGGATATTAGAAATAGACAAGATTGCCGGGCAAAAATTGGGAACTTGGGGGTGGGGTGGGATGGGGTCAAGGGGAGATGTGGAGAGAAAAACGTGAAGGGGAGGATGGGAAGAGCTTTGGGGAATGCGATGCTTGGGATATAGGAAGGGTGGATATGGGAGCAGGGAAGCATATATCTTAATTAAGGTTGCAATCTTAGGTTTGTCATGAGACTTGACTCTAGAGGGTTTCCCAGGTATCCAGGGGGAGATGCCCCCATGTAGTTCCTTGGGCAGCTGAGGTGAGGGAGCCAGAGAAGGCCAGATCCTATAGCCATACTGATGATTTTTTTGCATATCACCATAGAACCTTTACCTGGCGATGGATGGAGAAAATGACAGAGCCCCACATTGGAGCACCGGAATGGATTCCCAAGGTCCTGATGAGGAGCAGAAGGAGGGAGAACATGAGAAAGAAAGTCAGGACCATGAAGGGTGCGTTCACCCACTGAGACGGTGGGCCGGAACTAACATGTGATCACCAAGTACAGTTGGAATGGGACTGATGGAACATGCGACCAAACCGGACTCTCTGTATGTGGCTGAAGATGGAGACCGACTGAGAAGCCAAGGACAATGGCGATGGGCTCAGACTCTACGAAGAACGGGCTCTGTGTGAGCCTTGTCAGTTTGGTTGCTCACCTTCCTGGATCTTGGGGAATTTGGGAGGACCTGGTACTTAACATAGTGTAGGGAACCCTGATGGCTCTTTGGCCTGGAGAGGGTGGGCGTGGGGTTATGGGTGGAGGGGAGGGGAGGGAATGGGGAGGAGGAGGAGAGGATATGGAAAGTTTTCATAGTAAAAAAAAAGAATAAGAGGATCCTGAATTCGGAGTGATGGACAGAGAGAGATAAAACTTTCTAAAGAGACATACCCTCTACCCATGAGGATTCTTGTCAAAGGATCTTCTCTCCCCTTTCATTCCTTTAAATACATGCAAATACATTGTGGTAAATATATTGGGTTACATTTGAAATTGGCTTAACATATTTCTCATCAATGTGAAAGTATTTTTATTGAGTTTTACCTGGTGTGTGTGAGTGCCACAGTTGTGCCTCCTCTTTCTTTTGACTCCTGTATCTGAGTGTCTCAGGAATTGATACACCTGGGGGGATTCAGCTGAACTCAAGATACACTGAGCTTCACTGAGTTCAGGTGCTCTCCCCCAGTTGTAACAAGATGAAAGCTGCAAATTCACAGGTCTGTCCTCATTTTATGTATTAGAAGAAGGAAATTCTAGAACTGGATCCACTCAAGAAGAGCCTGGCATTAATAGAGACACTGATGATCATATAGGCATAATTTAAAATCCATCTCTCAAATATCCAGTCATCACCTAAGAACCAGAGTCATTTCTCCCTGCAGCTGAGCACTGTGAGCTCTGAAGTTGCAGGGATGCTGGCGCTTATGGCAGACAATGCCACTTCTGTGTGAGCCTTGACAAACCAACCTTCAGGTGATCACAGAACCAGAAGGGGGTGCAATGGTACCAAGAATCTCTAGTTTAAAGATGAGGTTTGAGTGGAGGTCACTCTGTATTCTCTGTTGTGTCCTTACTTAAAAACTACTAACTGATCTATCTGTATTTGCTGTGACTGACATGTGATGTTTCCATGCTCAAGAACAGTAAATATTATTAATTAAAATTTTTAGAAGTTTAAATTTTCTTGTTTATTTTACTCAGTTTTCATTTGCCGTTTATATATATATTTTTTGGTTTTTCGAGACAGTGTTTCCCTGTAGTTTCTAGAGCCTGTCCTGGAACTAGCTCTTGTAGAGCAGGCTGGCCTCGAACTCAGAGATCCGCCTGCCTCTGCCTCCCGAGTGCTGGGATTAAAGGCATGCGCCACCACCGCCCGGCCCATTTATATATTTTTAAGATAAATTTTAATGCAATTTATTATAATTACTGATTTAAATTTTCTAACTTTTTCTAGATCCTTCCTACCTCCCCACCATCCAGCTCTTTCTCTCTGTAGAAAACAAACACATAAGCAAAAAAAAAAACAAGTTTTAAAATAGGATTAAAAGAAACAAAAATACACAGATCACAGAAACACACACACACAAACACAAACACACACACACACATACACACACACACACACACACACACAGAGAGAGAGAGAGAGAGAGAGAGAGAGAGAGAGAGAGCACAAAACTAACATAAACCAAAACAAACCAAAATATTTTAAACTATTCAAACCTGGAACCATAGTACTAAGCAAAACATATTAGATGAAAAGAAATACAGTAAAAAAATGATATGATAAAAAACATCTACAAATACACAATTACAGTAATTTTGTGTTGGCCATCTTATCCTGGGCTAGAACCAACCTTAAGTGTGGTTAATATACCCAATAAGTCTCCATTTTAGAAAAGTAATTCTTTTTTTGCAAGCATCAACTGCTGAAATTTCTTGCTTTGTGTTGAGAGCCTGTGTCTGTGTCTCTCTCGCATCACTAGAAACCCGTCTGTATTGAATCTTTGCAGGCATTGTACATGGTTTCATAATCTCTGTAAGTTCATGTGTGCATCAATCCTGTTGAGAAAGATATTTTCCTTAAGACACCTATCTTCTCTGGCTCCTACAATCTCTTGAGTTTTTAGTTTTTCCAAGTAATAAAGTCTAACTATTGACTTATTCTGGTCAACTAAAGACAATCGCCTCATACTGATTTTAGACCTGTCAGGCCTCTCTGACTATTAACTCATAGAGAGTTATTCTAACTTTGCATTCGGATGTTCAACTGATAACTCATGTCTTTGGAAAACTGCACTGTTCACCCAGGCAGGTACCTCTGTTGAAAGGCTCACAGGTTAAAATAAATTTTAAAGTTCATCCTCGTGCTTTCTATTAAGATTTCTAAAATAATCCAGATAACCATAGATCATGAAGAGAACAGACCACGGAAATAGCAGTAACAGCTAAACTACAAGTCTTACCTAGATATAACAAGGCTTGCCTACAATTTTCTTTAATTCATTAGCTCTGATGTAAATGCTTTTTCATTACATTATTACCTAAAAAGAAAATTATTGTCAACAAGAGAAAACTGCAAATTTGGAAGAAGGCAACTATATACTGTTTATTTTCCCCATGTTTTGTTACAGGAACAACAAAGGTAAGTTATGTTTCTCTTTATTCCATAGTACACTTAACTTTACTATAAGCAATCTCATTTCATTTTGTCATTCAACATGCACTCCATGTTATCTAAATCTTTATTTTTACTTCTGCTGCAAGAATGTATATTTATACATACTTTTCTTATCATCCCTAATTTTGGATTGCCTTATACCATTTTTTGTTTTCTCAATTCCAAAATGCCACTTAATGCTTGAGACTTTCTTTCTCCAGGGTGCCCCTCTGGTTTCCTTTCATCCCTGATTTATTATACCTTCTCCCGTAGTTCTGCTGGCCCTAATGACCCATTTCCAGTCACTTGACTTCTACAAATTAAACCCAAATGCAAGTATTCAAACAGTGGAATCACATATAAGTGAGAACATGAAGCATTTGTCTTCATGGACCTGGGTGTCCTCACTCAGCATATGTTTTTCCAGTTTCAACCACTTACTTATATATTTCATGATTCTTGCTTTACTACTGAGTAATATCCCATTTTTTATGTGCCCAGCTTTTGTTATCTATTTGTCTTTTGATAGAATTCTACGTTGATTCCATTTCCTATCTGCTGTGAATAGAGTAATAATAAATATTGATGTAGAGTCTCTTTTTACAGTAAGATGTAGAGTCTCTTGAGAATACTTGGAGAGATAAAGCTAGAGTACAGAATAATTTCATTTATTATTTTTGATGAAATTTCCAAAGTTCGGATACTAGTGTATCCTGTCATCCACAGTGCATGAGGATCACCCTTTCTCCAAAACCAAGCATGCATTTGTTATTATTTATTTTCTTGTTCATAGTCTTTCTAATTGAGGTAAAAATAGAATGTTGATGTTGTTACAAACTGCATTTCACTGTGAGATAAGGACTGTATGCCACAGAGAAATCAACCAGAAATTGGGAAATTCTCCCTTCAGCTTCCTTTCCTAATGCAGGAAGATCTGCATTGGGAGAAAGGACATCAATGAGCATGTAAAGTTACAGATCTTGTAGTCTTCAATAACTGTCTTCAGTAAGATATACCCACTAGTGCTCAGAGTTATGTGGTGATCACCTTTATTCTAATTATATTCTTTGAGTAATTCATTGTAAATATTCATCCCAGGTACACATGTTCAAAAGCCTGTGGCTTGGGGTAACATAGGCCCTAGTAGAACCTACCCAAGTTTCAGTGCTAACAGTCATGTTGTCAAATTGCAATATAAATATTTGTTTTTATAACCAATGATTAGTCCTGCTCTCATTCATGATCACAAGAACTTCTGTGTGCAGTGGGTAATAACTGATGTAAACATTCATACCTGATCAAAGTGCTAAGAATGGAAGACTGAGTACTCATCCTCAGATAACCCATCTGTATCCACTTTGCACCCAAAACTTAGGGACCCTCACAAAAAAGATGGGATCAAATTTAAGAACCAGAATATGGGGTGGATAGCCATGAAATGTTGTCTTCAGGACCTGACATAGCTACTATACATATGAACTCTTAGCATCTCCAGTTACCAGCTCATGATCTCAACAAGTCAAGCAAGTCAACATTACAGCATGAAAGTTTGTGAAGTAACTGAGTGAGTAAATATGTCAAGTTGTAAGCTTAGCAATATGTTTTGAATTGCTTTGTATCTACTTGGTAGAAATGAGAGTTGAATTTTATAAGCTGTCCTCCAAGTTTCTTACAGGCATCTTGGTTTATTTGTGCCTTGTTTTACTACTGAATACAATGGAAACCTTAAAAAATAATAAAAATGGCCAGTTCATGTTCTGTGTCTCCCATTACTAGGAGTCTTTGATAGGATTAGCTTCATAGATTGAATAGACTTTCCATGGTACCCGTTTTCCTGAATAGAATACCTTCTGTAACCATGCAACTTTTAAAGTGGAGGTGTTAGGACACCAAACCAGCCACAAAACCTACAGTTAGATTGTCCTGCCTGGAGAGTGTTTTGTGACTGGAACCTAGAATAATCTTCATCTTTGAGACCAAGGAGCATCAAGCAACTGTTGGGAACAGATTCATAGTCCTAGAGCCAATAGTATGTGGAATTCATGGAGTCCTACTAAGGAGTGTGGGAGAAAGGATTGTAAAATCCAGAAGTCCCATAAACACCATGAGATCACTATATTCAACTAGTGAGGACTCATGGGGGTTTGTGGAAATCGGGGATTGCGTAGGGCTGCCTTAGGTCCTCAGCATACCTGTTATGCCTGAATAGCTTAGCATGGTTTTGTGATTACTAACACTGGAAATGCGGTCTGTCTGATTCTTTGCCCTACTTGTTGGACACTTTTCTTCATACTGGGTTGATTCTTCCAGGATGATAATATGTTATTTGTCTGGCTTTATTTTAGCTTGCTATGCCATATTTTATGGATGTTACTGGAACATCTACTTTCTTCTGAGGGAAGACAGAGCAGGATGCATCTGCTGGAGAGCAGAAGTATGAGTAAGAGAAAAGAGTAAGGAGAAACATTGATTTGGATGTACTTTATGAAAAAGGAATTAAAAATTTAAAGAAATATTGCAACATGATGAGCAAGGACTCTTTGTGGGCCAACAAAGTTTTGGGTCTATTGGTATAGGAAAACTGATTAGAAAAGTATAATCACTTTTGGGAAGGTCCCTAGAGGATCCTTCTTTACCTTTGTCATGCTGGAATGACACACCTATGTGTATATAGATAGCACAGTTTGGACTTACTCTGCTATTATGAAACAAAAGAGAGATTTTTTGGAAGGTTCCCAAAGAAGTCAGAGGAACATAGTTGGGGATAGACGTGATGACAATATATTTTATACATGAATAAAAATTTTATACAATAAGTACAATTATTTTGAAAAATGAAGATAAGACTTTTATATATGTTTAGAATTTTTATACTTGCCCACTCCCATTTTACACTGTGCATATTTCCCCCACAACTCCTACCCTTCATTTTCTAGATATTCATGTTTTTGCTATATTCTGCTAGACATTTTCATTTCTAAGTTGTTAGATATTTGCACAAATAGTTCTGTGTACTTATTCAATATATAAAAACTACTTAGAGTTTCATATAGTATCTGTATTTCAGACATAATTTTAATTAATACAGTTTTCTCCAGTTACATTAATTTTCCTAAAGGTGATATAAGTTCCTTTTTCTTTCAGATGACCTGTGCCTGTTGTGTCACACATACAGCCATGTCTTCTTGGTGCAACCTTCTGCTGATGGACATGTAGTTTATTTCCATAAGTGTGGTAGATAGTGCTGCCACACTTTTACACTATTAAATATCAATGTGCAAATATTTCTGAGGTATGTTTATTTAGGTTATTTCAGTGAGTTTTTGTATGAAACTGTCTGGTATGCAAATATATATATATCTGAAATTAGGCTATAATTTCTCAAAATTTAGAAAGTTTTGAATTATCAGTCTCCACCATTATCATCAAAACCTCTCCATAAATCTGTCAGACAACCTTGTCACAAAGTGGAGAAACTGCCTCAGGCCAGAAATCTATTGAGAGCTTAGGTCCTGTTGTTACACCCGCAGCAGAGTTGAGGGAATGGAGTGAGATGCATTTCTTCAGACAGGATCAGGATTTCAACTGCACCATCCTGTTGCTTGAATCAAGTGTCCTCTACCACCTTCTCAAACTGGGCTATGTGCTTATTTAAGAAGTCCTCTGTACTTGAATATGCAAATTACCTGAGACTATTATGGTAAATACAGGAATGTCTACACCCAACAACAACATATGATCAGTTCTTTCTCCATAGTCACTGAGCACACAAGGCCCACACCATGGGATGGAGCTGTATCATTCTCTTGCTTATGTCAGTAATGACAGGTAAGGGATTTCTAATTCCAAATCTGAGGAGAAGAGAGAAACAGAGGTGACAATGTCTCTGACAATCTACTATGTCTTTTTCTTCACAGGTGTTCACTCCCAGGAACAACTACATCAGTCAGGGCCTGAACTGGGGAGACCTGGGACCTCAGTGAAATTGTCCTGCAAGGCTTCAGGCTACACCTTCACTAGCTACCTTATTAGCTGGGTGAAGCAGAGACCTGAACATGGCCTGGAGTGGATTGGAGAAGTTAATCCTTATAGTGGTGTTACTAGCTACAATGAGAAGTTCCAGGGCAAGGCCAAACTGACTGCAGACAAATCCTCTAGCACAGCCTACATGGAGCTCAGCAGCCTGAATTCTGAAGACTCTGCCATCTATTACTGTGCAAGACACAGCGTTGTAACCACATCCTGAGTGTGTCAGAAACCCTGGAGGAGCAGGAAGCTGCCCTGGAATTGACATAACAGAGAAGACAAGCTTTAAGACATTCACAAAAACAATCATTCAGAATGTTGTTTTGTCTCTCAGTTTTTGTAACAAATTCTCAAAATTATATCTGTGAAGGAAGGGATGCTGATTTACTGTACACCATAACTTCACCAATGACCACATTCATTGAAATGTTTCTTCATTAATAAAATAATAAAAAGTGAAAACTATGATTATGAAGTAAGATAAAACATCCATCGCTGTATTCTAAGGGAATGAACATTTTGAAGGTAGTTTTTAATAAACTGAAATATAAATTTGAGTAGTAAAGTCCAAATAATAACTGCTGGGAAAACAAAAGTCCTTCCGAGTCTTAAATGTTACATGGCTTCAGGTTTATAGTTAACTCTGGCTGTGTGTTTCTGCAGAAGTTCCAGTCTCTTAGAGTGTTAGATATGTGTCCAAATACACTGCATATGAATATAATTCCTGTAAATTGGTCAAGTATGATTAAATTACATTTCACAAAAATCATTAATCAAATCAATGTATGTTTATGTTAATTCAGGTAGGTTCTGAGATCATATATTATTCCCTGGTCCCATATTTACTTCCCTCCCAGTCTCAGAAACCTGCCCCACAGTTTCAAACCTTTATAGAACATAGAACCTTATTGATACATCATTACCTCTCATAGGCCATTTGATATCAACCTGGTGATAACCTTTGTTCTACAGTGTGTTTGGAGTTTTGAATGGATGAGTACTCATGAAGATCATCAATTAATTGTGCTTTTCTATCAGCTCACTTCATCTTCAGTGTTCACTGCTTCAGCTTTATTAAACAATGCCAAAAAATATTGGGTTTCACGGAGATCTGAAAATCAACTGAGGTGCAGATTACTATTCTTTCTTGAAACATCTACTCAATATCACCTTAGATAATGAAGGAAGCAGTAACAGACATATTTTGTGCACAGAGTGAACATGTCAGAAATTTTCTGGTGAAGGGAGGAATCTATGTCCATAGATAAAGCAGAATTATTCCAACTAGCATATAAATATACCTGAACTTTATCCCAATCATATTCTGTGCTATTATATGGAAGAACAGTTACACAAATCCATTTAAAGGTAGAACAACAATGAACACTAAGTTGTTGTCTGAGGTTTTCTGTCCTGCCCAGTACCCACAATCATTTAGTCCCAAAGAAAATCACACAGAGGTCTACATTAACTAAAAAACTGGTTGGTCCATTATCTCAGGCTTCTTATTAACTCTTATAACTTATATTAGCTCGTTATCCTTGTGTAGGCTAGCCACATGGCTTAGTACCTTTTTCAGCAGGGTAGTCACATCTTGCTTCTTCTCTGGCAGGTTCACAACTACATCCTCATCCCAGAATTCTCCTGTTGTCATTGACCTGCCTCTTCTTCCTGTATGGTTGTCCTGCCTATACTTCCTTCCTGGCTACTGGCTACTCAGTATTTATTCAAAATATAATTAACAGAATACAGACCATGGGCCAACACCACTTTCCTATTGTTGGGGTTTTCTGTCCTAGCCAGTCCTGGAATCATTAAGTCCCTAAGAAATCACACAGATGTCTACATTAGGTTATAAACTGATTGGACCATTAGCTCACGCTTCTTATTAACTCTTATAACTTACATTAGCCCGTTATTTTAGTATATGTTTGCCACATGGCTCGGTACCTTTTTCAGCAGGGTAGGTCACATCTTTCTTCTTCCATGTCTGGGCAGGACTGCAGAGAAACTTCCTTCTTCCCAGAATTCTCCTCTTCTTTTTTACCCACCTCTACTTCCTGACTGGTTGTCCTGCCTATACTTTCTGGCTGGCTACTGGCATATCAACGTTTATTTAAAATATGATTGACAGAATACAGACAATTCTCCCATACCACCCCCCCCTTTTTTTTTTAAAAAAAGCAAGAACATGCATAGTTTATTATTTGGGAATGTGGCCGTAGTTTTCCAAGATACTTCCTGCTAGTTGGGGGCACTGGTAATCTTATGGAGACCTAAAGAAAATTTAGACTTATGATAAAATCCCGACTGGAGTATCTTGTGAGATTTCATCATCCAGACAGCATCTTGAATCTGTTCTGGATGTAAAACTCAGACATCTGGGCCATCCGTTCCTATCAGAAATTTCTTACATGATCTGGCTTGATGAAACCTGATTTTTCTTAACTCGTAATGAATCCACAGTTTCTCATTTCCTATGGAAACAAAAGCAAATCCTTTTCTCCAAATAACATACCTTTTGACTTCAATTTTTGAAGTCAAGGTATTTTCAAAATATCTATCTTGGGCTATTGAAGCAGGGGACCTCCCACTGACCTGAGTCCACTCAATTCCCGGTCCCAGTGCCCAACAGGCTGAGCTGTGGGATTTTGTGGCCCCAAAGATGGGAGGATGAAGGGGAGGGTTCTGGGTGTAAGCTGGGAAGGGACAGGAAGAGAGAGGCAGTATCCTGGGAGAATAAGCCCTGCAGGAAGAGCAAGAAGTGTGTGTGGGGGGTTGGGGAATGTCGGTGGTCCCTCTCCGTGCAGCTGCCATGGTTCAGGCACTAACTCACCCCAATGAATGATGGATCTTCTGGCAGACAGTCAGGTCTCCTTGCAGGCCAAGCAGCTCGCTGACAAAGGGCCTACCTTTCTGTAGGCAGGCTGACAAAACAGGGGACCTCCCACCAGACTGGGTGCACTCAATTCCCGGTCCTGGCACCCAAACAGGTTGCGCTGTGGGATTTTGTGGCCCCAAAGAGGATGAAGTGGGGGGGGTTCCGGGTGCAAGCTGGGAAGGGACAGGAAGAGAGAGGCAGTATCTGGGGAGAATAAGCCCTGCAGGAAGAGCAGGAAGTGTGTCTGTGGGGGTTGGGGAATGTCGGTGATCCCTCTCTGGGCAGCTGCCACAGTTCAGGCACTCAAACTGGTACTGGCATAAAAATAGAGAAGTCGACCAATGGAATCGAATAGAAGACCCGGATCTTAACCCACAAACCTATGAACACCTGATTTTCGATAAAGGTGCTAAAAGCACACAATGGAAGAAAGAAAGCATCTTCAACAAATGGTGCTGGCAGAACTGGATGTCAACCTATAGAAGAATGAAAGTAGATCCGTATCTATCACCATGCACAAAACTCAAGTCCAAATGGATTAAAGACCTCAATATCAATCTGAACACACTAAACCTGTTAGAGGAGAAAGTGGGAAGTACTCTACAACATTTGGGCACAGGAGACTGCTTCCTACGTATAGCCCCAGCAGCACAGACATTAAGGGCAACATTGAATAAATGGGACCTCCTGAAGCTGAGCAGCTTCTGTAAAGCAAAGGACACTGTCACTAAGACAAAAAGGCAACCTACTGACTGGGAGAAGATCTTCACCAACCCCACAACAGTCAAAGGTCTGATCTCCAAAATATATAAGGAACTCAAGAGACTAGACTTTAAAATGCTAATTAACCCAATTAAAAATTGGGGCACTGAACTGAACAGAGAATTCTCAACAGAAGAAGTTCGAATGGCCAAAAGACACTTAAGGGCATGCTCAACCTCCTTAGCAATCAGGGAAATGCAAATCAAAACAACGTTGAGATACCATCTTACACCTGTCAGATTGGCTAAAATCAAAAGCACCAATGATAGCCTTTGCTGGAGAGGTTATGGAGTAAGGGGTACACTCATCCATTGCTGGTGGGAATGCAAACTTGTGCAACTGCTTTGGAAAGCAGTGTGGAGGTTTCTCAGGAAATCTAGGATTAACCTACCCCAGGACCCAGCAATCCCACTCTTGGGAATTTACCCAAGAGACGCCCAATCATATTACAAAAACATGTGTTCAACTATGTTTATAGCAGCATTATTTGTAATAGCCAGAACCTGGAAACCTAGATGCCCTTCAGTTGAGGAATGGATGAAGAAAGTGTGGAATATATACATATTAGCGTACTACTCGGCTATAAAAAACAATGACATCTTGAATTTTGCATGAAAATGGATGGAAATAGAAAACACCATCCTGAGTGAGGTAACCCAGGCCCAAAAAGATGAACATGGGATGTACTCACTCATAATTGGTTTCTAGCCATAAAGAAAGGACATCGAACCTATAATTCATAAAAAATCCTAGAGAAGCTAAATAAGAAGGTGAATGCAAAGAAAAACATATAGTTATCCTCCAGGGTATTGGAAGTAGACAAGATTGCCAGACAAAAATGGGAACTTGGGGCTGGGTTGGGATGGGGGGTTGGGAGGATGGGGAGAGAAAAGTGTGAAGTGGAGGATGGGAAGAGCTTGGGGGAATAGGATGGTTGGGATATAGGAAGGGTAGATATGGGAACAAGGAATTATATATCTTAATTAAGGGAGCCATTCTAGGGTTGGTAGAGATTTGACTCTAGAGGGGTTCCCAGGTATCCAGGAAGATGCCCCCAGCTAGTTCCTTGGGCAGCTGAGGAGAGGGTGCCAGATCCTATTGCCATACTCATGAATATCTTGCATATCACCATAGAACCTTCACCTGGCGTTGGATGGAGAAAATGACAGAGCCCCACATTGGAGCACCAGACTGAGTTCCCAAGGACCTGATGATGAGCAAAAGGAGGGAGATCATGAGCAAGGAAGTCAGGACAATGAGGGGTGTGTTCACCCATTGAGACAGTGGAACAGAACTAATGGGAGACCACCAAGTCCAGTCGGAATGGGACTGATGGAACAGGGGACCAAACCGGACTCTCTAAATGTGGCTGAAAGTGAAGGAGGACTGAGAAACCAAGGACAACGGCAATAAGCATGAAATCTACAGCATGGACGGGCTCACTGTGAGCCTTGTCAGTTTGGTTGCTCACCTTCCTGGACTTAGGGGGAGCTGGGAGGACCTTGGACTTAACATAGTGAAGGGAACCCTGATGGCTCTTTGGCTTGGAGAGGGGCGGAGTGGGGGTATGGGTGGAAGGGAGGGGAGGGAAGGGGGAGGAGGCGGGGAGGAGATGGAAATTTTTAATAAAAAATGAGAAAAAAAATCTATCTTGCATTAATTTAGCAGCATTTAAAAGTAAATATCTTTTAACAACTGTTCCTCTTTCCTCAGCATTCAAACAATTCAAAGCGATCATAATAACATACACTATTCAGACTCTCTGTGTATTATTCATCTTTACATGGCTTATTTTTACCTTTATTTCTTTTATTTTACATTTATTTATTTATTTATTTATTTATTTATTTATTTATTTATTGTTTTTTGAGAAAGCTTCTCTTTGTATCTTTGGCTGTCCTGGAACTCCCTCTGTATACCAGCTGTCCTTGAAATCTCAGAGATCCACCTGCCTATGCCTCCCAAGTGCTAAGATTAAAGGTGTGTGCCACTACACCTTGAATTCACAGAGTTCAGCCTGCCCCTGTCTTCCAAGTATTGGGATTAAAGGTGTGAACCACCACACCCAACTGATCTTTTTTTTCCTTTTTTCTTTTTTTCTCCCAAGCCTACATATATTTTTAAACACACAGTAAACCATTTAGAGATTTTTTTGTCTTTGAATATATCTTACTGTATCTCTCTCTTTTTTCTAACCACATGAGTCTTTAATTTGCTAAGCAATATGGGTAAGATTAAAGCCCTGGCTTTGATGGCTGGATCCAGCCAATTCCTTAGTTTTCTGAGATTCCAGCCTCATGGCTCAGGTTCCAGCTGTAGCCATGTTTATTGCCACAAGTCTATGACATTTCAAGGTCCTTGCCAGCAAGCAAGCTGCAGCAATCTGCTCCAAAATCACACTCAAATGCTCTGTAGCAGGACCTCCTGCCTAAAACAATCAGAGTTGTGCTTGCAGGATGGCCCAGAAAGTCAGCATTTTAAAATGGTGCTGCTTTTTTCCTGCCATGGCTGAAAACCCAAAAAGCATGTGGTCAGCTTTTCACCAACATCATTTAAGTGTTTTATGGCAGGACCTCTTGAAAGAGCTGCAAAGTTTTGTAGCTAAAGCTGAGTCATGAAGCTTCTCATAAATGAGATCACTTGCCTCTAGCAAGCAGGACCCATGTGATAAAATGCTGCTATCAATAAACTGTGCTTAACTCTGCTCTTTTTTGTCTATAATTACTTCCCAAGCTCTGTCAGGCTTTATTTGGATGCAGTCGTCCATACATTGGGCACCATTTGTTGTCAGGGCTCCTGTTCTGCCTGATTTCCACAGTTGTTAAGTCTCAAAAAATCACACAGAGGTCTATATTAAGTATAACTGATAGGACCATTAGCTCAGGCTTCACATTAACTCTTATAACTTATATTAACCCATTATTCTTAATTGTGTTTGGCACATGGCTCAGTACCTTTTTCATCAAGGCAGTTACATCTTGCTTCTTCTCTGGTCAGGAGAGAACTGCTGAGAAATGGCTTCCTTCTTCCCAGAATTCTCCTGTTCTCAATGACCCATTGCTACTTCTTGTCTGGTTGTCCTGCCTATACTTACTGCCTGGTTAGCAGCCAATCAGCATTTGTTTAAGATATAATTGACCTAATACATGTTCTCACTCCATTAAGTCTAAGATTAATATTGTTCAACAGAGTTTCTGTAAAAGAATAGCTTCCTCCAAAGCATTGACATAACCCTGAATGCCCCTGTCTTCTAGAATTTTAGCAATTTTTAGATAACATATTTTGAGAGCCAATTAACATGCTCAGAAGTATGAACCTGTTGTACTAAGGCAGTTGTATATACAACAGTTCTATTAGTAGTAATGAGTATAATAATGCCCAAATTAAAGCAGCATTAAGTCATTTTAGCCTACTAAGAACATTAGTGATTTCTTTTATAGCACATCTTAGACAGGTTCATCAGTCATTTTCCCCAAGTTAGGAAATTAATTGTGTAGACTTTTTGATGATAATAAATGAATGACAAGTTACAGTGTAATCCCTACTTCATGCTGAAATTAATGTGTGGTTGTTGGGAATCGAAAAAGCTGCAATGGTGGCAAAGTCCAGCAAGTTAAGCTTGTTCCTGTCATTGTTCATGCTCTGTATAACCATCTGAGACTTGGGATGTGTAGTATGTGAGGCTGGACCAGGGTATAGATTCTGAGGAAACAGCTAAAGTTGATGCTGGATTTGCTGGAAGTGTCTGTGGTTGATTTGAAATTTGTTGGAACAGATAGACTAGGGACAAAAGTAAAGTAGTTCAGAAAAAAATTATGGTGGTCTCATAGTCCTTGTAGATGAGAAAGCAGATTTTCAATATTGCGAGAGAGAGAGAGAGAGAGAGAGAGAGAGAGAGAGAGAGAGAGAGAGAGAGAGAGAGAGAGAGAGAGAGAGAGAGAGATCCCATTAAGAAAATAGGTGGATGGGAAAGAAATCACAGCTTGGTGGTACTTAAGTTTTTCTTGAATCGTCGGTGTTGGTGAATTCAAGTTGACCTTTTCAAGCCTATTAAAACCTTCATAAAGAGACAAAAATTAAACCTTCATGTCTTACTTAAGCTTTCTTATTTTTGACCTTAATAAATGTTGACATTACTTTAGACCAAAATTAGACCTCTATTCCTTGTATAATTTTTCCTTGAACTACATATCATAACTTAAGCTTTTATATCCTCAGAAGTTATATAAATTTGTGCTTATATATCTTAAAATATCTTTTTATTTCTTATATTATTTTTATCCTTATATTTTAAGTTTAAATTTTAACCTTTTTTATCCAACTATGTCAGGAGACATAGGTGGTTGGTTAATGAAGTAGTCATTGTAGAGTGAGTTCCTTTAAACAAAGAAATAATCAAAAGTTATTTTGAACCTGTTTGGTGAGTATATTTATATTTTGGAATTTGGTAACAATGCAAATTGCTTTTCACCATTACATTAGCCATAGAAAGTGAGGTCAGTGGCTTAATTTTTACTTAGGAAGAAAACTGAGATGGCAGCTGAAACCTTTGGAAGGTGTTTTTTTTTCTTTAAAGTTGCAGTCATTCAACAAATTATAATTTGAAAATAATCTGTTTTTTTTTTTTTTGGTTTTTTGAGACAAGTTTTCTCTGTAGCTTTGGGGCCTGTTCTGGAAATATAATCTTAATGGTCCATCTATCAATTCAAATGAAAGAGACCCAAAAGTATACATCGTTTGAAATGAGTCTTGGCAACAAGCAAGATGCATGGCACAGTTTTGTCCATAGTGGAAAAACTTAAACATTTTAAATATCAAGGGGCTAAGTAAGGAATTGTTTATTTTACTTAACATACTTAATTGCCTTTGCTCCTGATTATCTTCAATAGCTCACACTTTAAGTAAATTCATTCTTAACTATATAATATTAGTTAGTTGTCTTCGTAAATTTCCAACTTTATGTTTGATCCCTGTTAGATTTAGAGAGTTTTTAGGGAGGCAAGGAAGTTAAAGTAGAGAGCTGAGTGGAATTATGAGCGAGCAGAGAGGGTAAGTGTGTTGGTAACAAGAGTTTCAATCCAGGAGTCTCCAAACAGACTGAAAGACTTGTCAGATAGAAATATCCCAATTTATAGAGGAGAGAATTCCCTCTCCATGTAATGGGGTCCAGGTAGGGGCTAAATGTAGCTTCCTGACATACTGGTGTGATTTTTTTAGTAGAAATAAACAAACAGGTAGCTCCATAGTGGCACTTACCTCTGAAGGGGAAAGAGAAATGAGTAAGTAGAATTATTCCAAGTGTTGGGATTAAGATAAGAGTGGGGGAATCACCTTTTAGAATTCAACTAGAAAGTATTTTGAAAGAGGGTCTCCAAATAACTACTCCCATAGGCAGTGACAGACATGCCTAAGAGTCCTGAACTATGATGTTTAAAACTCTCCCTTACTTTTATAAGAGGAACAGATGATATATTATGAGGTGAAGGCCAATCTTTATTATGATATTTTGCAATTTTTTCTAAATAAGAGACATCATGATGATGTAAAAGCTTCTTAGAAGCATGTTTCCAAATCATTGTTTAACAGGACAATTAAATCTTCAAGCTTTAGTAAAGGAGCCTTAGTAGAGGGTTCTAGCATTTTAAAGTCTAGTTTCTTGAGTTCTTTATATATTTTGGAGATCAGACCTTTGTCTGTTGCGGGGTTGGTGAAGATCTTCTCCCAGTCAGTAGGCTGCCTTTTTGTCTTAGTGACAGTGTCCTTTGCTTTACAGAAGCTGCTCAGCTTCAGGAGGTCCCATTTATTCAATGTTGCCCTTAATGTCTGTGCTGCTGGGGCTATACGTAGGAAGCAGTCTCCTGTGCCCAAATGTTGTAGAGTACTTCCCACTTTCTCTTCTATCAGGTTCAGTGTGTTCAGATTGATATTGAGGTCTTTAATCCATTTGGACTTGAGTTTTGTGCATGGTGATAGATATGGATCTATTTTCATTCTTTTACAGGTTGACATCCAGTTCTGCCAGCACCATTTGTTGAAGATGCTTTCTTTCCTCCATTGTGTACTTTTAGCTCCTTTATCGAAAATCAGGTGTTCATAGGTTTGTGGGTTATAATCTGGGTCTTCTATTCGATTCCATTGGTCAACTTCTCTGTTTTTATGCCAATACCAAGCTGTTTTCAATACTGTAGCTCCTTAATAGAGTTTGAAGTCAGGGATGGTAATGCCTCCAGAAGTTCATTTATTCTACAGAAACAGGAGTCTTAACAATTACATACTTCTAACAGGAGAAATTTCTTTAGAAACATTGTCAGGGAGATCTGTCTCTGCCTTATAGACAGAGTTTAGTTAATAATTCCACACAACACTTGAATAAACATATTTTCAGGATCATGTTTAGTTTAGCAACAGCTTATAATTTTTAACTTCATTTTTAAACTTGTAAGTCTTAATTTCCATTGTCTGCAAACCAAGAAATTGTCTATTTTTACAAAAAAAATTATGAAAAATTTTCCTTGAACATTAATATTCTTTATTCCTTCCTTCCCTTCTCTTTTTTCTCCTTCCTTCTTCTTTCCTTCCTTCCCTTCCTTTCTTGATCCTTCCTTCCCTTACTCACTCCCACCCTTTTTCTCTTTCTTTCTTTCTTTCTTTCTTTCTTTCTTTCTTTCTTTCTTTCTTTCTCTCTCTCTCTCTCTCTCTCTCTCTCTCTCTCTCTCTCTCTCTGTCTCTCTTTCTTATTTCTTTATTTCTCTTTCTTTCTTCCTTTCTCTATGGGGACAATTTTAAGAATATCAATATATATATTTGTCTCTCAAAGGTGTTAGTCCATTTTATTTTTACACCACTTCTTCTCACTCTTCTTACCCAGCATTTTCTTATACCCAAGAGTTTGCAGCACCCTTAGTGAGCTCCTAGCTATGGCTTTGATTAGGGTGTTGTCTCTTTTTGGAAAATAATCAGGAGATGCCTCTGTCTTGAACAATATCCAAGAAGACCTGCTTCTCTACCTTGGACAGTCTTCTTGCTTATCCTTTCAAATTCCCTGTTCATGATTCACCAGGAAACAATGCCTGGAGGTCTAGCCTCCAGCCGCACAAGGCTTGAAAGAAACTCACAGAGTAGGCAAGTATGAGACATTTTTATTTAAGAGGGTTGCAAATTAACTCTCTGGGGCAGGCAAGGGGGACAAAACTTAACTCTCTGAGGCCAGTGAAAAGGTACTTCAATAACATTTTTCTGTAGGGTATGTTGTATTATATCTATAATGAGTCTTTTTATTTAGCCTCATTATGACCCAGTTTTATAAAGTTTTATATCTATAAAGAATCTTCCTTTAACTCCTTGTGTCCCATGACATGTATATTTCTTAACTTTTAACCCCACCTTAGTTCCTGGTCTATTCCTCATCCAGGGACCCTGTAAAACACTTTGAATGAAGTCCCACCTTACAGCCAGTAGATTATTTCTGCAGTTACATGATCTGGACACCAGTTGCTGGAAGCCATCCCTGATGGTAGACAGGTCCCAGCAGAGAATGTAAGGAGTTGGTGAGGAAGGAAGTGAGTCAGGCCATGATTGTTGAGAAAATCTTGTATTCTGACAGATTGGATACCAGAGTGCTTCTTTATTGATACAGAGTTCAGTAAGTAGGCATATATACATGTTGCCTCAAAGCATAGATCAAATCATTTCTTTTGTTTTTGAACATGTGTTTCAGTTCCTTTTACTCATCTATTAGTCATCATTAACAAACTGTGGCAGAACAGAGTTATCATTTCCAATCTTTTTCCTCAAGTTTGACATCATTATATCAGACAACTCTGTTATCATTTTTACTCATTAACCCTATAACCAAAATTTTTAGCACCTAGAAGCATATGGCAAGTTGTTCTCAGGCTGGTTACTACTGTTACTACAAGGACATTTGACCAAAACAATCTTCAAGCCATCCCAGGAAGTCTTCCATGTATTATTAACTCTTAATGGTCAGAGGGCCAAGAAAAATCCTCAGGTGAAGGCTGATATAGTTATTCAAATTCTGGCATAATACAATGTTTATAGATTATATCTTTATAGAATATACTCATCATCTTTCTGCATCTTTTTTTGCCCATCTAA
Organism: Arvicola amphibius; assembly: GCF_903992535.2. Classification (NCBI taxonomy): domain Eukaryota; kingdom Metazoa; phylum Chordata; class Mammalia; order Rodentia; family Cricetidae; genus Arvicola; species Arvicola amphibius. The sequence goes on from NC_052053.1 coordinate 63,188,236, forward strand.
GTCTCTGTGTAGGACAGAGGTAACGTCAGCTATTCTAACTTTGTTGTAGTATATGCCACACAATTGCCTGAGTGTATAGTGGGAAGAGGCTTATAATCTGAAATGTAGTAACTCCTATAGCCCACCAAATCTTGTTGACCTTTTCAAACTGACTTTGTTTTGATTATCTTGTTCAAGTATAGATGTTTCAAAAATGTATCATAACATCATAAAGAAACAACTTCATTATGTGTGTCATAACACCCAAGATTTAAGAAAGACCTTCAAGTAGATAAGAATATCTTCCTAAATCAGGGTATAGTATGGTCAGAACTGTCCTGAGGAAGCTTAGAGATAGCATTCCTTGGAGAAAGCATAGACAACTCTTATATTAGTGGATTCTTCAAATCAAGAACTCACACTGTAGATCCACCAATTCCTATGAAGCAAATGGTATCAGAATCTAATAATTAAGTTGTGAACTGAAAGAATTCCAACAGCTTCTATGGATTTCATTGCCAAAATTATTACATCCAGAGTCTATGTTGTAGTTGAAATGTGAGATCTTTATGATACAACACTTCTGAACTTTTGGTTTAATAAAATCAATGTAGAAGGTCAAAATGGAAAATAAGAGCCAAATTAGAATCTTATATCTGCTAAATAGGAAACTAGGTTGTGAACCACATAGTACAAGTTTAGGATATTTTTGTATCAGAACCATGGTAACACTTTTGGGGAAATTGTCCCAGGATTACCCAGCTGACAACACCTGATGCACATAGTTCTGCTGATCACTGGTGTGGAATGGACAACTGTACTGTCTAGTGTTCTGTTCCAAAATCTCATTGGGGCAAGATCATCAATGAACCTTCAGGGCATGACTGCTATGGTTGACACAGAGGAGGATTCGATTGCAATGAACCACTGACATGTGAATCACATTCACAAACATGGGTTTAACAATATGGTTCTTTTATATGGAAGAACAAGAAACCCAGGATAGCCAAAACAATCTTATACAATAAAGGAACTTCTGGAGGCATTACCATCCCTGACTTCAACCTCTATTACAGAGCTACAGTATTGAAAACAGCTTGGTATTGGCATAAAAATAGAGAAGTCGACCAATGGAATCGAATAGAAGACCCAGATCTTAACCCACAAACCTATGAACACCTGATTTTTGATACAGGACCTAAAAGCACACAATGGAAGAAAGAAAGCATCTTCAACAAATGGTGCTGGAATAACTGGATGTCAACCTGTAGAAGAATGAAAGTAGATCCGTGTCTATCACCATGAACAAAACTCAAGTCCAAATGGATTAAAGACCTCAATATCAATCTGAACACACTGAACCTGTTAGAGGAGAGAGTGGGAAGTACTCTACAACATTTGGGCACAGGAGACTGCTTCCTACGTATAGCCCCAGCAGCACAGACATTAAGGGCAACATTGAATAAATGGGACCTCCTGAAGCTGAGCAGCTTCTGTAAAGCAAAGGACACTGTCACTAAGACAAAAAGGCAGCCTACTGACTGGGAAAAGATCTTCACCAACCCCGCAACAGACAAAGGTCTGATCTCCAAAATATATAAGGAACCCAAGAGACTAGACTTTAAAATGCTAATTAACCCAATTAAAAAATGGGGCACTGAACTGAACAGAGAATTCTCAACAGAAGAAGTTCGAATGGCCAAAAGACACTTAAGGGCATGCTCAACCTCCTTAGCAATCAGGGAAATGCAAATCAAAACAACGCTGAGATACCATCTTACACCTGCCAGAATGGCTAAAATCAAAAACACCAATGATAGCCTTTGCTGGAGAGGATGTGGAGTAAGGGGTACACTCATCCATTGCTGGTGGGAATGCACACTTGTGCAACCACTTTGGAAAGCAGTGTGGAGGTTTCTCAGGAAATTTGGGATCAACCTACCCCAGGACCCAGCAATTCCACTATTGGGAATTTACACAAGAGATGCCCAATCATATTACAAAAGCATTTGTTCAACTATGTTTATAGCAGCATTATTTGTAATAGCCAGAACCTGGAAACAACCTAGATGCCCTTCAGTGGAAGAATGGATGAAGAAAGTGTGGAATATATACATATTAGCGTACTACTCGGCAGTAAAAAACACTGACATCTTGAATTTTGCATGCAAATGGATGGAAACAGAAAACACCATCCTGAGCGAGGTAACCCAGGCCCAAAAAGATGAACATGGGATGTACTCACTCATAATTGGTTTCTAGCCATAAATAAAGGACATCGAGCCTATAATTCATAAAAAATCCTAGAGAAGCTATATAAGAAGGTGAACCCAAAGAAAAACATATAGTTATCCTCCTGGTTATTGGAAGTAGACAAGATTGCCGGACAAAAAATGGGAACATGGGGGTGGGGTGGGATGGGGGGATGGGCGGATGGGGAGAGAAAAGGGTGAAGTGGAGGATGGGAAGAGCTTGGGGGAATAGGATGGTTGGGGTATAGGAAGGGTGGATATGGGATTAAGGAATTATATATCTTAGTTAAGGGAGCCATTCTAGGGTTGGCAGAGACTTGACTCTTGAGGGGTTCCCAGGTGTCCAGGAAGACGACCCCAGCTAGTTCCTAGGGCAGCTGAGGAGAGGGTGCCAGAAATGTCCAGATCCTATTGTCATACTCATGAATATCTTGCATATCACCATAGAACCTTCACCTGGCATTGGATGGAGAAAATGACAGAGCCCCACATAGGAGCACCAGACTGAGCTCTCAAGGTCCTGATGAGGAGCAAAAGGAGGGAGACCATGAGCAAGGAAGCCAGGACCGCGAGGAGTGCTTTTACCCATTGAGATGGTGGAACAGATCTAACGGGAGACCACCAAGTCCAGTCGGAATGGGACTGATGGAACAGGGGATCAAACCTGACTCTCTGAATGTGGCTGGCGGTGGAGGAGGACTGAGAAACCAAGGATAATGGCAATGAACATGAACTCTACAGCATGGACGGGCTCACTGTGAGCCTTGTCAGTTTGCTTGCTCACCTTCCTGGACTTAGGGGGAGCTGGGAGGACCTTGGACTTAACATAGTGAAGGGAACCCTGATGGCTCTTTGTCTTTGGAGAGGGGTGGAGTGGGGGTATGGGTGGAAGGGAGGGGAGGGAAGGGGGAGGAGATGGAAATCTTGAATAAAAAAATGAGAAAAACAAAACAAAACAAAAAAAAACAGTTTGGTTCTCAATAGGATGAAGGAACTCTGTCTGTACAGGTGCCAGTATGGACTGGGAATTCATTCCTCCAGACAGGGTTAGAACTTGGAACTCACAACCCCACTGAGTAACACAGAAAAGCTTTACTTTTTCTCTATCAGTCAGATTTCTGTTTTTTAAAGATTTATTTATTTATTATGTATACAACATTCTGCCTCCATGTATTCCTGTTTTGATCTAAGTAATATCCTTCCTCATTCATGTGTAAATTACAGAGATACTCTTTGTAAATATAGTGATGTCCCCATACCCTACAGCTCCATATAAATGAACTCTCCTATTCACTGTCCCTGAGTACCCAGGTACTAGGCCTGGAATGAAGCTGGATCATCCTCTACCTGGTGGAAGAAGCTATAGGTAAGTGCATTCCTATAACCCAGCCTGAGTAGGGAGCCAAAGACTGAAACCAACAGCACCCTTACCACAACTGTAAAGTCCAGGTTCCAGTAGAGCTGTCTAGGTCTGAAATGAAGAGTCTGGGAAGAGCAGGAAAGGTGTCCTTTAAGGATTTTGACTCAGATAACTTCTCTACTGGGTGAGGTAGAAAACTGGATATAGGCTAGAGAGGAATGGGTGTATACTCCTAAGCATTGGTAGAACAAATTATAGACAGAATCACAGTGGATAAAGACACAATATCCAATACAGGCTACATGGTGTTCAGCCTATAAGGACATTTCAAACTGTGTAAGACACAGTGTCACAGTACACATATGAGGTGTTTCAGAGACTCCAAAGGTTCAGGATGCTGCCTTGAGGCTGAGAGGACAGGACAAAATAACCTGAAGTTCAAAATTTATGGTTAAGTATATAGGGAAGGAACAGCTAGACTAAAATTTAATTCTCATTGCATAAAGAAATTTCTAGTAACCCTGAATACAAGGTTCAGGGAGCAGATAGTTTTAAATTAGTAAAGTTGATACACATAGTCTCATGTTGATTTCAACGTGGACACACTTGTGTATGAAAATTTGGTTGGTACTTGGAGAAAAAATATTTTATCACATATAAAATTAACATCAAATTCCTAGATGATGACAAGAAGTCTGTTGGTTTACGATTAACAGAACTCATCCCGCAATACATTTAATATTCATGAGATAGATTAGAGGGGTAGGTTAATAAATTAATCATTAATCACTGACTCAAATTTCATAGTCTACCTCTGTTCCAATAGCCTTCACTACAATTATAAGCTTTTCATAGAATACTGACACACAGTGACAGAAGATGATCTCCTACAGTGTTTGGGAAACATGGGTGTCACAGGTATCCTTGGTGCTTTGCTGAGGACTGTTTAGTTTGAGTAAATTTTTTAACAAATTACACAGCAAGCCGGGCAGTGGTGGTGCACGCCTTTAATCCCAGTACTCGGGAAGCAGAGGCAGGCAGATCTCTGAGTTTGAGGCCAACGTGGTCTACAAGAGCTAGTTCCAGGACAGGCTCTAGAAACTACAGGGAAACCCTGTCTTGAAAAAACAAAAAAAAAAAAAATTACACAGCGATATGTGAGGCTATGATTTCCAGGATTGTGTTGTTGAAGAATATAGCTGATAACAGTGACTGCCTTTGCATATTCCTATAGCACAAGTTCACCTCCATGAGAAATCTAAGTACTTTGGTTTGATTAATGCTATGATCTTAGGTATGCCTTTTGGCAACTGTAAATCATCCTCTACAATTCTAAGTAAGAATAAATGCTACTGTATACTTAATTTAAAAGAATGCATGAAGGAGCAGTGAGTTTCCAAAGCACACTCCCATCTTCTTTCTCCAATTGCAAAGTGGTGATTGATCAACATGTAGAAGCATTTTGTTCTTCTTAAATAAGAACCAAATAGATTATTGAAGTATAATGAGGATAGTTGCTAATTAGCAAGTGCTCCATTGTACACATTACCAAGAACAGATGAGGTGAAATGCTGAGATAAGCTCATACAGAACTCTAAATTTTAGGGAGATCTGACACTCTATAATGGGGAGCAGGTGTTTCCTTAAGGGTGTTTTGCTGTGACCTGACAATCCAAAGGACAACATATTAGTCCTGACCAGTGATAGAAGAGAATCCATGCATCTGGTGTTTTCCCCTTGCAATATTAAGTTTTAATAAAAAAATCCTGAAATAGTAGTAAAAGGCAATAGAATATCATTTCTGTGACTTATTTTTTTGTTTTGATATAGTTAACTACACTTCACATTCCCAAACACATGCATACAAATTCCAGCATAGTGCTATTGCCTTCTCACATTTGTGGGAGTATTTTTCAAAATCCATCATTGGTGGAAATTTTTAACTCCTTGAAAGCTTTACTAACATGTGTTCTGTCTAGGTCGATGGACTTGAAATGGCAGACAGAGAGAAAAGGCTGTGTAAGAATCCTCTATACATGAGGGTCCTTTGCAAAGAGATTTCCTCTCTTCCCTCATTTCTTTAAATGCTTGCAAATGTGGTTTGTGAAAAAGATTAAGTTACAGCAATTGTTGCCTTGAATTTTTTTTCTGTTTTTAAGTCCATTAATTTAGCTCAATAGATTTGTTGACACACACGTATCAAACATCGCTCCACTACCAAGATAAGGCATACTTGGTTATAATGGTTCATATTTTGATGTATGCATTTGATTTTCAAGTACCTTGTTTAAAAATTATGAACATTTTGCAATTTTATATTCAGACTACAATTTCCCTTCCCTCATCTCCTCTTGTTGCCTCCCCCATTTCTCTGCTCTACCCCCATTCACTCCTCATCTGTTTCAGTTCAGAAAGGTTTTCTTGGTTTCCATCTCCTTCTCAAAATGAACATATTTTTTCTGATGTGATTATCACAGTCGTCCATCATCTTTCAGCTGACTCCTGTATTTGAGTGTGCCAGGAATTCATTCTTGGATGCATGAGGGGCTGCATTTGATATCAAGACACATTGTGCTTCTGACTTCTGGTGCTCTGCCTCAGGTGTATCATGATGAAGGCAACAAATACCCTGTTCTCTCCTTGTGTCACCTGTTTTCACTTGGATACTGTTTGGGCTGAAACCAGATGCCACCAGAGATACAACTGGAATTGAGAGGACATTGATATTTATACATGCACACACACATATTCATATATAATGTATATAATACACACACACATATATATATTAATATTTAATATAACACACACACACACACACACACACACACACACATATATATATATATATATATATATATATATATACATATATATTCTCAGAAGCATACAGTCAACCTTACCAGATAAGCAATTGCTGTCACTCTTGAATCCGAGCTCTGTGAGCAAAGAAGTTTCAGGGATTTATTACTTCTCCAGCCAAATTCTACAACTTCAGTTTAAGCCATTACAAACCAATGTTTAGAGGAGTTCAGGACCAACAGGGGGCACCGTGGAGCTAAGAATGCATAGTACAGAGATGTGGTTGATGTGTAGGTGACTCTATATCTCTGTTTTTTTCTTGAAGTCTACTAGCTGAACTGCACCTGCTGTGATTGATGATTCCTTGCTCAAGCAAAGAAAGAATCTTTTCTAACTCTTCATAGGTTTCTAGTTTCTTGTTCATTATATTATTTATATTTACTTTTTATAGTTTATTTTTTAAAATTCATGTAGTATATAATGATCATTGAATCCCATCCACCAAGTTCTTCAGGTTTCTTCCTACATCATTACCTTCCCAACTCTACCCACTTACCTTCTCTCTTTAGAAATCCAAAAAATAGGAAAACAAAAACTTTAAAAAGGCATTAAAGCAACTGTAAACAAACTATCAAGAGACACACATACAAACCCCATAATAATACAATTCTGGAATTATTAAACATAGGCACAAGACCAATAATACTAAAAAAATCAATGAACAAACAAAATAGCAAGTGATAAAATATTTACAAAACATCACTGAAGTATTTCTGTGTTCTGTTTCTACTACTGATCAATCATGTGTCTATTCCTATGTGTGGTTAATATGCCCAATGATACTCCATTGTAGAATACAATATTTCCTTTGAATTATTAGGTCAATTTTATTTTATTTTTTTTAAATTTTTTCTCATGGTTTATTTTTTTTATATTTAAAAATTTCCATCTCCTTCCCTCCTCCTCCCCCCTCCCTCCCCTCCTCCTCCCCCTTCCCTCCCCTCCTTCTCCCCCTTCCCTCCCCTCCCCTCCACCCATACCTCCCCTCCCTCCCTCTCAAGGCCAAGGAGCCATCAGGGTTCCCCACTCTATGCTAAGTCCAAGGTCCTCCCAACTCCCCCCAGGTCCAGGAAGGTGATCGACCAAGCTGAGAAGGCTCCCACAGAGCCCGTCCATGCAGAAGAATCAGAGCCCAGAGCCATTGTCCTTTGCTTCTCAGTCAGCCCCCGCTGTTGGCCACATTCCGAGAGACGGGTTTGGTCGCATGATCCATCAGTCCCATTCCAACTGGAGTTGGTGATCTCCCATTAGTTCTGTCCCACCGTCTCCATGAGTGAACGCACCCCTCTCGTTCCTGACTTTCTCCCTCATGTTCTCGCTCCTTCTGCTCCTCATCAGGACCTTGGGAGCTCAGTCCAGTGCTCCAATGTGGGGCTCTGTCATTTTCTTCATCTATCGTCAGGTGGAGGTTCTATGGTGATATGCAAGAAATTCATCAGTATGGCTATAGGAACTGGCCTTTTCAGGCTCCCTCTCCTCAGCTGCCCAAGGAACTAACTGGGGGCGTCTCCCTGGAAACCTGGGAACCCCTCTAGGGTCAAGTCTCTTGACAACCCTCAGGTAGCTCCTTAAATTAAGATATATGCTTCCCTGCTCCCATATCCACCCTTCCTATATCCCAAGCACCCCATTCCTCCGAGCTCCCCCCCGTTCTCCCCTTCACACTTTTCTCTCCTCATCTTCCCTTGGCCCAGTCTTGCCCAACCCTCAAGTTCCCAATTTTGCCTGGCGATCGTGTCTACTTCCATTATCCAGGAGGATTACTATATCTTTTTTTGGGAGTTCACCTTCTTATTATCTTCTCAAGTATCCCAAATTTATAGGCTCGATGTCCTTTAATTATGGCTAGAAACCGACTATGAGTGAGTACATCCCATGTTCATCTTTTTGGGTCTGGGTTACCTCACTCAGAATAGTGTTTTCTATTTCCACCCATTTGCCTGCAAAATTCAAGATGTCATTGTTTTTTACTGCTGAGTAGTATTCTAGCATGTATATATTCCACAGTTTCTTCATCCATTCTTCCACTGAAGGGCATCTAGGTTGTTTCCAGGATCTGGCTATTACAAATAATGCTGCTATGAACATAGATGAGCATATGCTTTTGTTGTATGATTGGGCATCTCTTGGGTAGATTCCCAATAGTGGAATTGCTGGGTCCTGGGGTAGGCTGATCCCGAATTTCCTGAGAAACCGCCACACTGCTTTCCAAAGTGGTTGCACAAGTTTGCATTCCCACCAGCAATGGATGAGTGTGCCCCTTACCCCACAACCTCTCCAGCAAAGGTTATTATTGGTGTTTTGGATTTTAGCCAATCTGACAGGTGTAAGATGATATCTCAAAGTTGTTTTGATTTGCATTTCCCTGATAGCTAGGGAGGTTGAGCATGACCTTAAGTGTCTTTTGGCCATTCGAACTTCTTCTGTTGAGAATTCTCTGTTCAGTTCAGCGCCCCATTTTTTAATTGGGTTAATTGGCATTTTACCGTCTAGTCTCTTGAGTTCCTTATATATTTTAGAGATCAGACCTTTGTCAGTTGCAGGGTTGGTGAAGATCTTTTCCCAGTCAGTAGGCTGCCTTTGTGTCTTAGTGACAATGTCCTTTGCTTTACAGAAGCTGCTCAACTTCAGGAGGTCCCATTTATTCAATGTTGCCCTTAAAGTCTGTGCAGCTGGGGTTATGCGTAGGAAACGGTTCCCTGTGCCCATTTGTTGTAGAGTACTTCCCACTTTCTCCTCTATCAAGCTCAATGTGTTCAAATTAATATTGAGGTCTTTAATCCATTTGGACTTGAGTTTTGTGCATGGTGATAGATATGGATCTACTTTCATTCTTCTACAGGTTGACATCCAGTTATGCCAGCACCATTTGTTGAAGATGCCCTCTTTTTCTTCCATTGTGTACTTTTGGCTCCTTTATCAAAAATCAGGTGTTCATAGGTTTGTGGTTTAAGATCCGGGTCTTCTATACGATTCCATTGGTCAACTTCTCTGTTTTTATGCCAATACCAAGCCGTTTTCAATACTGTAGCTTTGTAATAGAGTTTGAAGTCAGGGATGGTAATGCCTCCAGAAGAACCTTTATTGTATAAGATTTTTTTGGCTATCCTGGGTTTTTGTTTTTCCATATAAAGTTGATTATTGTCCTCTCAATCTCTGTGAAGAATTTTAATGGGACCTTGATTGGGATTGCATTGAATCTATAGATTGCTTTTGGTAGAATTGCCATTTTTACTATGTTGATCCTCCCAATCCACGAGCAGGGGAGATCCTTCCATTTTCTGGTATCCTCTTCAATTTCTTTCTTCAAAGACTTAAAGTTCTTGTCAAATAAATCCTTCACTTCCTTGGTTAGCGATACTCCCAGATATCTTATGCTATTTGTGGCTATTGTGAAAGGTGATACTTCTCTGATTCCTCTCTCTGCTTCCTTATCCTTTGTGTATAGGAGGGCGACTGATTTTTTGGAGTTGATCTTGTAACCTGCCACGTTACTGAAGGAATTTATCAGCTGTAGGAGTTCTTTGGTGGAGTTTTTGGGGTCGCTTATGTATACTATCATATCATCTTCAAATAATGAAAGTTTAACTTCTTCCTTTCCAAATTGAATCCCCTTGATTCCCTTATGTTGTCTTATTGCTATTGCTAGAACTTCAAGCACTATATTGAAGAGATAAGGAGAGAGTGGACAGCCTTGTCGTGTTCCTGAATTTAGTGGGATAGCCTTGAGTTTCTCTCCGTTTAATTTGATGTTAGCTGTCGGCTTGCTGTAAATAGCTTTTATTATATTTAGGAATGACCCTTGTATCCCTAATCTCTCCAAGACCTTTATCATAAAAGGGTGCTGAATTTTGTCAAATGCTTTTTCAGCATCTAATGAGATGACCATATGGTTTTTTTCCTTCATTTTATTTATATGATGGATTACATTGATAGATTTTTGTATGTTGAACCAGCCCTGCATCTCTGGGATGAAGCCTACCAGGTAAATGCTCTAAATCGTCCTGTTAGTCGCGAAGAATTAGAAACTGTTATCAGAAACCTCCCTACCAAAAAGAGCCCAGGACCAGATGGTTTCAATGCGGAATTCTACTAGAACTTCCAAGAAGACCTAATACCTATAATCCTTAAGGTATTTCATAATATAGAAACACAAGAGTCACTGCCAAATTCCTTCTATGAAGCTACAGTTACCCTGATACCTAAACCACACAAAGACTCAACCAAGAAAGAGAATTACAGGCCAATCTCACTCATGAACATTGACGCAAAAATTCTCAATAAAATACTGGCAAACCGAATCCAAGAACACATTAGAAAAATTATCCATTACGATCAATTAGGTCAATTTTAAAAACTGTTTGGCTAGGGTTAAGAGTCTGTTTTCATATCCATCTCTCAACACAGGGACCCCATTTTCTTGACTTGGTTCAGGCTCTGTGTCTGCTGTCATAGTATCTGTGAGTTCATATGAGCATGTATCAGTCCTGTTATATCTGGAAGATCCTTTTTCCTTATAGTCATCTACCATTCTGCCTTTTACAATCTGCTGAGATATTAAATTTCTTCTCAGTAATAAGGCTAAACTGTGGGTTTGTTCTGATCAAACAAGAGCCCTACCAATACTTCATAGTTTTTTCAGTATCTGGTGAGGTATCTCCCATCAATTATAGGGAATTATCCTGTGTCTGGCACTAAGGTATACAATTAATAACTCCTGTTTTGTGGAGAAGCACTGTCCCTCATGAGGATACATCTGTTCAACATCTAACAAGTTAAAATAAAACACAAAACTCATGAATGTGATCTATTCAGTTTTCTGAGTCACCAAACATATATGTCACCAAACCATAGAACATGATCAGAAACAGACAAGACATATTACTAAACTACAAGTCTTAACTAGATGTATCTAATTTTGTATACACCTTTCTTAAATTTATTTTTGGTAAAATATTGAATCACCAGATACATAAAACCAAATAATTATCTTAACACAAAATTATTCTAACATCTCAAATAAAATACCATATATAAAGCCAAACAGGTATGAACTGTTTGTTATTTTCAAACATTTGTTATTGAAAAACATTGTAATTTAGTGCATCTACGCAGTCCTTTGCTCCCAATAAGCAGGGTGTTTTGTCATTGACTCTATAACCCACATTTATTCTATAACCTCTACAGTTTTATTTTTTACTTATACTTCAAGATCCTAGAGTTAATATTAACTTTTTGTAATACTTAATTTAGTTTACCCTACAGAAACTACTTTAGTTACTATTCAGCACCACTTCATGTTTGAAAATTCCTGTCTCTTGTTTTCTCCATCTGCTTTCATTAATTTGTATTTTACTATAAAATCCACCTTATTTCCTCAGATCACATGGGCCTATTTCTGCTTTCTTGGCTTCTACAAATTAAACCCACAAAACATAATATTCAAGTCTAGGAACCAGTTATGAGAAAGAATATGAACCATTTGTCTTTTGAGATCTGGGTATCCTCACTCATAATATTTTTTCTTGTTTCATCCATTTATCTATAGATTTGATCTTTCATGATTTAGCAGTGATTAATATTCCATTTCCTTAGTGTTCCACATTTTTGTTATATATTCATCCTTTGTTGGAAATATAGGTTGATTCCATATCCAAGCTGCTGTGAATCCAGCAACAATGAACATGTGTGTGTGTGACTTTCTCTATAAGATGTAGCATTATTTAATGCATTCTTAAAATACTTATGACATTGTCTCTATAGTTTTATTTATTAATTTTTAGTGGAAATACTAAACTTACTGTCAAAGTCACTACACTAGTTTATACTCCCATTCTGGGTGAGTAGGAATTACCCTCTTCCTGCATCCATGCCTGCATTTGTTTCAATTTTTTCTTGCTTATGATCATTTTTATTGAAATAAAAATATAGGACTGAGGTGGTTTTAACATACATTTCACTGATAAGTAAAGAGTTTGGTTGCAGAACATAGAGAAAGCAACCTTGAACTGAACAGGCAACTCTCCCTGCTTATTAGGTTTCCTAGTGCAGCATAGTGTTATGCAGCCTTCAGTGAGAGAAAATTTTCAATGATGATACATAGTACCAGACCTTCTAGCCTTCCAGGGAGATATACCCACTAGTGCCTGTCTTTTATGTATTTTTCATATGCTTTCTAATTGTATTTGTGACTTGTGACATAGGCAATATTTATCCCAATAAGAATGTTCAAAAGTCCACAGCTATGTATGACATAGCCATAGTAACTGTTGTTGTATTGCTAATGGTCATATTGTGAAACTGCCTCATAAATACTTATGTTTACAGCTAATAGGGTTATGCTCTACTTTCAGCCTTGATCACAGAAGCTTCTGTGTGCTGCGTAATGATTCATGCAAATGTTCATGACTGGGCAAAATGATGAGCATGAATGTGTACTCAACCACAGAAGAAACATCTGTATCAAACTCCCATTCAAAGCTCAAGGACCATCACAAAAGAGGGACTGGGAAGAATGTAATACTCAGAATACAAGGTGGATAGACAAGAAATACTATCTTCAGGGCTTGAAATGGTGATTGTACACATGAAGTCACAGTAGCTAGCTATAGTTACCAACAAACACTGAAAAATCTAGCCAGTCATAATAACAGCATGGGAGCCTATGAAATATCAACACATAAAGGAGCCTACTGGCAAGCTTTGCAATATCAGTTCAATCCCTTGGGCCCACATTGTAGAATACAAGAATTGAATTTCACAAGTTGTCCTGTGATGACCACAAATACAATTGTGGTCATTTATGCCCTGTTATCACCACTAAAGATAGGATAATAGTTAATAAAACATTACAACACAGATGAGAAGGGACTCCTGAGGACCCAAACCAAGCTTTGCATTTATTGTCATTTGGTACCTGATGAGAAAAATATAATAATTTTCTTTGGAATGTTCCTATAGTTCCTTTGTACCAGTGAATGGCACACTTATGTGTATATAGATAATACTGTGTTCATTGTGAGAGAGCCATAATGTCTGTGTTTCAGAGATATTTTAATTAATATGGTTATCTCCAGTTGTATCCATTTTCCTAATAGTGATGTAAGTTCTTCATTCCTTCTAGATGAAGAGCTTCTACTGTGTTGTGTATATAACAATATATTCTTGATAGAGTCATGTTGACAGACATGTTTATTTTCATAATTTAGTTATTGTATATTGCTGCAATGAACATTGATTTCTGAATAAGTTAACAATAATATTTAAAATAACATAAAGTAATAAAATAACAATATTTCAGAAGTGACCTCTTAAAAAACAGTCTGTCATTTTGAGGAGCAGAAATAACTGTGCCATTGTCACCAGGGTTAGAATATAATTGGCTTGGAGGGTTAGCTCTCAATCAACATAAGGGTATATAAAAAATCTAAAATGCAGCAGGGACAAGTCTTTTTTATTGGAGGAGAAAATAAGGAAACACACACTTTCTGCAGGTAACCTAAGGAATAAAGGAAGAAGTTAATGCTTTCTTTTTGGTAACTTTTTTTTACTTCATCTTAAAAATACTCTCTGAAAATCTCTGTCTCTAAACAGGTACATTCTAAACATAGCCAAAAACCCTCTTTACATGCAAAATGTTCTCCTGCACAGTTACATATTTCTATATTCATTTGTATCTCTTTTTACTTGGATACACATTTTTCTTTCATATACATTTCTCCTCTATATCTCTTTTCTACATAGCTTCATTTTCCACAAGTTACAAATCTCCACACAGCTGAAAAATCACATTGATATCTCTCTCACACACACAATTCAGCACTTTACAAAGTTTCTGGGCACAGCTCCTCTACATAGCACCAGCCCTTTCACACAGCTCTCTCCATCACACTCATTCACTCATATATTTGTACATTAATTACATTCTATTTTTTCACTTACTCTCAGTCACTCGCTCTCTCACTTATTTCATACTTCATCTGACACTCAGCACATACACACTCTTCACTCAAACTCTACAGCAGCTATCAAATAGCTCAATCATCTCTATCTGTCTCTGTAACTCTGCTGCTTCCTCAATGCTATTCTTTAATATCCATAACTTTTGACACAAAATTCTTGTCACATTTTCAGTGTCTGATCCATTCTCATACCTCATAAGAAGTCATTCAGTTTCTTAGGCCAACAATGTCACACTGACCCATGCATGTAGCTCTAAGTTGGTTGGGGTTCTTGGATAGAAAATGTCATTGGAATTTAAGACTTACAATAACAATTAATTAGCTTGACCTTGAGCCTTGAGTGGTAGGGAGTTCGCGTAGACTAAAGTTGCTTCAACTACTGACTTTCAATCCGCAAAAAAGTACCTAAGAAAATGACATCCCAAGGTTACTTATGCAGTCCTGGTTAAATTCAATAGGTCACAAAACACCTGGCTTTCTGGAGATGAGATTGTCCTCCTGCCTGTTGACCTTATGGGAGAGGCTGCATGGCCTGAGACAAATGTCAGTTTGAAAGTGTGCAGATGTTACTAAATTGTCCATTAGGTTGTCAATGGATATATTTAAGAACCAGTTCACCATGATGCTGAGCTCTCCTACCACTGAAGACACAGCCTTGCATTACTATGCAGGAGACACAGTGATCAGGCTCCCTGTGTGCTCAGAAACAAAATACTTGATGACTCTCACTACCAGCAAGAGCTGTTGTAGATAAAAAAAAATTATCAGGAAAAAAAATGTAGTAGGCGAGGGAAACATCTGGAGAGGGAGGGAGTCCTCTGAGATTATAAGGTTTCCTATTCTGATTCATATAAATTCAGATAACTTATGTAGGAGGAGGGCCCTGATGTTCATTCTGGCTTCATGGCTAGTTTATCCCCAAAATAACCACACAGAAACTGTATTAATTAAATGACTGCTTGACCTATTAGCTCTAGTTTCTTATTGGCTAATTCTTATATCTTAATTTAACCCATTTCTATCAATCTATTTACCACCACGTGGTCATAGCCTACCAGAAAATTATCAGCACGTCTACCTCCAGCCTTGGATTCATGTCATCTCTCCCTGAATCTCCCTGAATTCCAGAATTTAGTTCTGTCTTCTTGCTTATCTATGTTCTGCCCTATCAACTAGTTCAAGGTAGTTTCTTTATTTATTTACCAATGAAAGCCACAAACAAATAGAAGGAACTCCTATACCATTTCCCTTTTTCTGTTTAAATAAAAAGCAAGGCCTTAACTTTAACATAGTAAAATTACATGTAACAAAACAGGTATCAAATAAGAATTACAGTTATAATACTTATATTTACTTTATCTTTTATCATAACTAAGGAGATCTATAACTGTAAATTCTTTAACTCCATCAAAGACTTCAAAAGGATATAATATTAGCTAAGTAAACAGAAAATGCATTATAAGCAACTTCCAAAGCTCTAGAATTGACAGACATCTGGCTGCCTGGACAGTCACTCAAAGTTCTTCTATACAGTTGGTGTATCTATCTTCAACCCACAGCCCCATTGTTTCCAGCAGACTTTTCCATGAAGCAGTAGAATTCAAGGACAGTTTAGTCACTTTCTTCTTTATCCTGCAGAATGTC
The DNA here is from genome assembly GCF_903992535.2 of Arvicola amphibius. NCBI lineage: Eukaryota > Metazoa > Chordata > Mammalia > Rodentia > Cricetidae > Arvicola > Arvicola amphibius. The sequence goes on from NC_052053.1 coordinate 63,204,294, forward strand.
TCACAGACTCTTTCATGAAGCAGAAACCCCAAAGGACGATCTCACCTTTAGGCAGGTTCATCAGTCATCTTTCTGTAGGTACCACATGCCCAGTGAAGCAGTCCAAGCAAGAACAGCTTCTTCCCAAAAGGCTAAGGAGCCTCTTTGATGCCCATCTTCCTCTCACAGTAATTGGTGCTGTCAAGAGCAGATGTGTCTCACTGTCATGAAAAGTCCTAAGTTATTAAAATATTTAAATGCCATATCCTGAAGCTTTCTGAAAGATTTAAAGAATACCTATCTAATGGAAATATATCTCTATATATCTAGAAAATATTACTAACATGGCTACAAGCTTGACTATTAACCTATATTTCTTAAATGAACTATATAATCACAATACCTTAATCAAGATCAGAAGTACATATACATATGACAAAATTGGCCTTAAATTTGTATCAGTGAACCAAGATTCATTCCAATGCAAATTATTCATATCTATACCATATCCCTCATTAAATGTAAAAGAACATTTATAAACCAATTTGGGAATATGTGCATAGTTCTGTCCATACTGTTTCCTGCTGATTTGGGGTACTGATAATCAGGTCTTTCATGGTGTATCCTGTGTGCTAGGTTCATCTAAGTCATCAGTTGGGTGAAGTAATTTTTTGTGGGTGTTCATAGTAACCTTTCAGGGATCATGGTCTATCAAACCATATTGGTCTATAAGCAATCCACAGGTTCTCAACTTCTATGAAAACAAAAGAAGAATCTCTTTTCCAAAGCAATTTATCCTTAGACCCAAATTTTGAAGTCATGATACCTTTAAAATATACATGAGGGTTTAGCTTAGCAGCCCATATAATGAAATATCTCTCTGTACTCCTTTTCATCTCTTTTTTTTCTTTTTTCTTTTTTTGGTTTTTCGAGACAGGGTTTCTCTGCAGCTTTTTTAGAGCCTGTCCTGGAACTAGCTCTTGTAGACCAGACTGGCCTCGAACTCACAGAGATCCGCCTGCCTCTGCCTCCCGAGTGCTGGGATTAAAGGTGTGCGCCACCACCGCCCGGCTCTTTTTCATCTCTTTTCTAAGCCTATGTACATTTTTCCAACACTGTGGCCCATTTAAAGGTCTTTTATGTCTGAATCTGTCCTATTATGAATCTGTAATTTTTTAGTCAAGCAGCAGTTTTGCTTCGCACTTTTAAAATGCTAAGTGCTTAAGAATCTAAGCCGTGACATTCCTAGGTAAATTACAGGTACTGTAGGCTTGCCCTGCCCATTCCAGTATGGCAGAGCAGCTCATGCCTCTGAGAGCCAAGCACACCACCCAACTTCCAGACACAAAGCTGGTCTATGTTTTCATTAAGCAATCTGCAGCAATCTGCTCACAAGTCCCATCCAAATACTCTGTTTACCAAAAGAGTCAGAGGTCACACTGGTGGCACAGCCCAAAAGGTAGGTATTTTAATACTGCCACTTTTTCTTGCTATAGCTGCTGAATCAGAAAAATCTCCCTGTAGAAGACTGCCAGCAAACAGCAAAAAGCTGTGGTAATCTCTCTCTCTCTCTCTCTCTCTCTCTCTCTCTCTCTCTCTGTCTCTCTCTCTCTCTGTCTCTGTCTCTCTCTCTCTCTTTCTCCACCCCCCACACCCCCACACATATGTCTATAATTCCTTCATCAAACCCTGTCAGGTTTTACGTGTATTTAGTTTACCACGTAGGTGTGCCAATTGTAGAAGGAAGGTTTTCTTGTTCACCCAGCCTCCTGGCTAACTTAGCCCCAAAATAACCACACAGAAAGTGTATTAATTAAATCACTGCTTGGCCTATTAGCTCTAGTTTCTAATTGGCTAATTCTTACATCTTAATTTAACCAATTTCTATCAATCTGTGTATTGCCATGTGGCTGTGGCTTACCAGGAAAGGTTCTAATCAGTGTATGTATCAGGTGGAGGATTCATGGCATCTATCCCTGACTCTAATTTCTTCCTCCCAGAATTCAGTTTTGTCTTCTCCACCTACCTAAGTTCCACCCTATCAACAAGGCCAAGGAAGTTCCTTTATTCATTAATTGAGGAAAGCAACACACAAATAGAAGGAGCTCCTACATCATACAAGTGATATAGCTACTGTGACTATACTCTAAGTGTGAATACAGTAAAATTCTTTGTTAAGGATTATGGCACATATCATATATGTTCCAGTCATTACATGAGAACCTTATTATAGAACAAACACCAAGGGCAAACATACATAAGAAGGCTACAAGTTTTCAAGCATGAGGTGTCAGACATCCAGTCTTTTTCATCACAATAGCAGCAGCAGCAGCAGCAGCAGCAGCAGCAGCAGCAGCAGCATCTGTAATTATATCTGTCACTTCTTTACCTTGCAGAATGGGTTTTCTTACCTGGAGTGTATGATTGTGATTTAGGATCTCATTCCTTTATTTTTCCAGCCACAGTGTTGAGCCCATGCTGCTCTGCAGTAGGAGACTTGTTCCCAGGATGTCATACACTGCCCTGTAAAGCCCACGGATTAGGGGAAGGAAGATGGAAATGACCACGTTTAGAATTCACTGCATTTAGAATTTCATCTCTCATTTTCTCTGTGCATATTTTTTTTCTACAGAAAAGGTTTTTAGTCAAGTTGAAAATACCATACTCCAATATATGATTATTTTTGACTTGTGAAAAGATATTAGAAAAAATATATTAAATACAGACTCTACTTGTTCACACTCAAGATCTTGAAAGTAAAGATGAGACATCCTCATACCTGCACCACTCTACTGCTTCTCTTACATGAATTCTGACAATGTTTCATATCATATCCTGACTGCAGCAATTACCTTCATCTCTTGATAACACTTCAGAACTCACCCATGGTCAGCTTCTTCTCTGTCCTTTCTTGTGTCTAAAAACTGAGAGTCCTTCAGTCTGGTGTGATATTACAGGTGTATGGACTGCATCTCTCCTAGTATTAAGATTCCCTCCAAGAAAATTTCATTATCTGATTAGGAACCAGCCCTGATGTTGGATTTGTAGAAATTCAGCTCACTATGGAGAATCCTGAGATTGATGGTGATTTCTCATAAGGGATTCACTTTCTTCTCTTCTTTCCAGAGTCAGCTGTTAAGGGCTAGATGACATGTACCTCATGACATTAAAATCTGCCTCTGGTAGCAGAATTTATATGTCATCTAAAAGAAAGTTTGGTTGCTGTTATACTCTGTGCATACATTGAATTCCATTACTCACATAATCATAACATGCTTTCATCACATAAATCACATAATAATATCTACTATTTTAATTCTGGTGTTTGACAATTTCTGAAGGATGCATTGATGGTTGCATTTTATCTAACAATTATTATCTCTCTAGTAATTTTCACCACACATATAACTGTGATGAACAGGAAGGGCCAATCATGCCTACAGCACTGACTGCAAATGTAATAGAGTCTCCAATTGAATATATCTGTGGTCTGTAATTTTGAAAGCTATAAAGCAGTTCAGAGAAGTGTGAATGGATAAGTTATTCTGCTCCAAATTTACAGTAATATTTTCTAATATTTGACCTTGACAGTATGCTTTGCATCTACATTTATGAAGTATTTGTTGTAATATATTTAGAAATTTAAAATTTATACCACATAGTCCATATTTTCCTTACATTTTTAGCCTTGAACCCAGAAATACTTCAAATATTACTGACAAAAACAGAAAAAATTTTAGCTTACTCTGCAGCTCATATCACTGACTTAAGACAGATCACCACACTGTTATGCTTTCCATGGACAAAGCATCTGTAATCCAATCAGTGATCCCAGTTAGAAATGAAGTTTCCTCTCAGAATAAGCTGGTGCCTGCCTTTCCAAAAATCAGGAACAAGCAATCCTTTCTTATCTGGCCCTCTGTCACATTCATCCAAACTTCACAACTTTGCCCCAGTATCATCTATTACAGGGTCTTTTTCTTCTTATAAAACCTTTCTACTGCCTGCCTTTAATAAGGATAGGTGTGATAATTTTTGAATTCCATAGAAAGAATGACATTTATATTCTTATTTCTAGATACATAATTTAATTATAGATGAAATTCAATGTAACATTAAAATGCCCTAGAAAATGAACCAAGAGTCAGTGCAGGTCTAATTGTCCATACTACAATAAGGGTTTCGTGCCTCAGCCTGATGAGAACTTGGATACAGTCTCTTTAAGACACAATAGGATTGATGCACACATGAACTCACTAGACTCTCAAACAAAGCACAAGACTTTCACAGGTGCATGCCACATAGGATTCTAGTGCATAGAGGAGGAAATGGACATAGAATTCCAACCCTAACCTGGAAACTGTTTGCAATTGTTAAGTACATGCAAAGAAAAGTCAGTGCACTTCATTGGAATGTCATTGGCTGTATTAAACACACTCCACACTAGGTCATATAACTAAAACCAACACAAAACTAACATAATGGTGTTTTTGTAGATTTTCTTTTCATATAGCTTTTTTTGGTTGTTTATTTGAGACATGGTTTCTCTGTTGTTTGGAGGCTGGCCTTAAACTATCAGGTATCTGCCTGCCTCTGCCTCACAAGCACTGGGTTAATCCTTTAATAGGCATGTACCACAATCATTCAGTTCACATAACTTAATTTAGGCATTCTTTTGTCTTGTTAATATTTTCTTTGTATATTTTGGTTTCTGATTTTATGTTTTTATGAATTTGTGTGTGTGTGTGTGTGTGTGTGTGTGTGAGAGAGAGAGAGAGAGAGAGAGAGAGAGAGAGAGAGAGAGAGAGAGTAAAAGAATGTTTCTTGTGGTGTTTGGTTATTAGGGATGTAAGGTGAATCTAGGATTACTTGGGAAACTCAGTATAATCAGAACATATTGTTTAATATTTTTACCAATGAAAATTTAAATCAAACACTAGAATCCTCTCTTCAGAATTGTATATTGATTTGTAATCAATAAATAAAGACATGGTGAATAGACATATCATGTTTATTTATGTTTCTGATGTGCATATGAACAAGCTGGTTGGAGACTTTCCAACAACTTCTCATCAGTTGCCTACTGCACTATTAATTTCATAATTTATCATTTCCTTCTTGCTGCAATGATAATAACCAGGTAGTAATCTATGGAGTTTTCTAAATGTTTCACTACTCAGATGTTTTCTTAGAACACTTGGAGCATCATCACAAGATAATGCTCCCTTCCAGACTTACTCAAACATAGAGACAGTCAGATAGGTTTTTGTTCCTTAAAGCAAAAATATTATTTTAGTTTCCATCTGCTTATTTATCATTGTACTACATGAAATCATCAATATGGGTTTTATGGTCCATATCTATGCTGTAATTCTGGTATTATTTCCAGTGCTAATCTCTAAGATTTAGATTATTCCTATATTTGGTTCATTTTGATTTTCTCTAAGCAGAACTGCCCCTCACTATCCATTCTTAGAAACACGGGCCTGTTTCATTACTAAGTTCAAAGTTGTTTCAGCTTCTAAGAATCATCCAGGTCCTCAAATGAATCAATATTTATACATTTATATCAATGTTCTTCCTCTTCTGTACAATTCTATTGCAACTCTCTTTACTCTGTCTATAAAACAATGCAAAATGAGTTATTTACCATAAATAGAAGTGAAATGAATAATCATTCTTCTGGAGCAAAAGTCCAAGATATTTGACAAGGAGAAGGACTTTCTTTTGCCATTATTGGAAGACAGGGAGGCACAATGACAACAGAATAAAAATGGTTTGGAAAATCCTTTTGGCATAGGCTATCATTGGTGTTTTTGATCTTGGCCATTCTGACAGGTATAAGCTGGAATCACAAATTTGTTTTGATTTGCATTTCCCTGATTGCTAAGGAGGTTGAACATGACCTTAAGTGTCATTTGGCCATTTGAAATTCTTCTGTTTAAAATTCTCTGTCCAGATCACTACCACAGTTTTTAATTGGGTTAATTAAAATTTTTAATGTCTAGTTTCTTGAATTCTTTATGAATTTTGGAGGTCAGACCTTTGTCTGATGTGGAGTTTGGGAAGAAATTCTTCCATTCAGTAGGATGCCTTTTTGTCTTAATGACAGTATCCTTTGCTTTGCAGAAGCTTCTCAGTCTCAGGAGGTCCCATTTATTCAATGTTGCTCTTATTGTCTGTGTTACTGGGGTTATATGTAGGAAGTGGTCTCCTGTGCCCATGTGTTGCAGGGAAAACTCATCCATTGCTGGTGGGAATGCAAACTTGTGCAACCACTTTGGAAATCAGTGTGGCAGCTTCTCAGGAAACTGGGAATCAGCCTACATCAGGATCCAACAATCCTACTCTTGGCCATATACCCAAAAGATGCCCAATTATACTATAAAAGAATTTATTCAGCTCTGTTCATAACAGCATTATTTGTAATAGCCAGAACCTGGAGACAACCTAGATGCCCCTCAATGGAAGAATGGATAAAGAAAGTGTGGCACATCTACACATTAGAGTACTACTCAGTGGTAAAAAACAATGACATCTAGAATTTTGCATGCAAATGGATGGAAATAGAAAACACCATCCTGAGTGAGGTAACCCAGGCCCAAAAAGATGAACATGGGATGTACTCACTCATTAGTGTACTCTAGCCATAAACAAAGGACATTAAGCCTATAGTTCCCAAGCCTAGAGAAGCCAAATAACAAGGTGAATCCCCCCCAAAAAACATATGTAGATCCTTCTGGAAATTGGACGCAGACAAGATTGTGTGGAAAAAGTAAGGAGCATGAGGGTGCGGGTAGGGGTTGGGATGGGGGTTGAAAGGAAGAGGAAGGGAGAAGGGAAAGACTGGGGAGAGCTTGGGGGAATGGGAGGGTGGAGATGGAGGAAGGGCAGACAAAGGAGCAAGGAAGAAGATATCTACATTAAGGGAGACATTTTATGGTTTACAAGCAACTTGGCTCTAGAGTGAGTCTCAAGTATCCATGGGGATGTCCCCAGCTAGGTCTTTGGGCAGCAGAGGAGAAGGTGCCTGAACTGTCCTTGCCCCACTACCACACTGATGATTATTTTAAATATCACCATAGAATCTTTATCCGGCAACAGATGGAGATAGAGACAGAGACCCTCATAAGAGCAATGGACTGAGGTCCCAAGGTCCAATTGAAGGGCAGAAGAGGGAGAAGGTGAGCAAGGAAGTCAGGAACATGAGGGGTTGGTCCACCCACTGAGACAGTGTGTCTGTTCTAATGGGAGATCACCAAATCCAGCTGGACCAGGACTGAACAAGCATGTAATCAAACCAGACTCTCTGATTGTGGCTGACAATGGGGGCTGACTGAGAAGCCATTGATAAAGGCACTGGAACTTGTTTTTATTACATGTAGTGGCTTTTTGGGACCCTATTCTATTTGGATACACAGCTTCCTAGGCCTGGAGTAGGGGGCAGGGCCTTGGACTTCCCACAGGGCAGGGTTCCCCATCTCTCAAGCAGGGATGGGGAAGGGAGGAGGGCGAGTGGGAGAGCAAGAGGGGAATGGGAGGAGGGGAAGAAGAGTAAATTTTTGAATGGAAAAAGAAAAAAAGAAAAAAAGAAAAAATTCCTGATGTGGAAGGTTTTTCTATCTATCTATCTGTTGCTTTTATTGGTTAATTAATAAAGAAAACTGCTTAGCCTGATAGGTTAGAACATAGGTAGGCAGGAAAGACAGAAGAGAATTGTTGGATAGAGAAGGCAGTGACTCAGATGCCATGCCTCTCCTCTCTGAGTCAGTCGCCATGATTCTCTGACCAGAGACAGATGCCATGAAGCCAGCTGCCAGGTCAGACATGTTAAAATTGATTACTAGGGGACCCTAAACACTTTTCAATACAACATCAACACTTTTGGGAGTGAAATGCATTTAACTCATGATCACTCTGCTTACATCCGGACAAATTCACAAATTCACCTCAGTATGCAGCATATATATGTGATATGTGTGTGTGTGTATGTGTATGTGTGTGTGTCCACACACATACACACACACACACACACACACACACGCACACACATAGGTTCCACTAATTTTTTGAAGCTGGTAGTTGCATAGCTTTCATTCACTAAGTCTGTAGCAAGTACATCCAAGTTTCTAAAAATCAATACCCATTACTTTACATGAATAAGAGAATGATGAACATGGAAAAACTAGGTCAACAGAGAAAAAATATTCCTGAGAACATAGCCAACATTAACACCTAGAAAAATGCACTGCAAAGGGACAAACAATTGCTTTTAATCTTCACATACAGTTCTACATCCCTCCATAATACAAATGCTGAATTAGAAAACACATGGAATCACAGTCCAAATGACCCTAAATTCTGGTCACTTATCAAATATGAAAATATTTTCTGTAGTTGAAAACTTATCTGTAACTGCTACATTATTTCCTCTTCATGGTCCTGTGAGTTTTGTGTTCCAAGGGCAGCTGCATGAGAGGGGAAAGTGCATTTTAGAGCAAGTGTAAACCCATTGCATCACTTGTCCTCTATGGTAACTCACTTCATCACACGTGGTCACTGCTAAAGCTAGATCTAACTGCCTTTAGAAAAAGGACTGTGGTTCATGGAGACAACATTTGAGGAACAGTTCATCATTCATCCTTGAATACATACTCATCATCACCAGGTATATTACAAAGACGAGAAAAAAGAGTCTTAGTGAGAGACCTGTGTGAGAACTTACAGAAGCCCATTACCAGAACCAGCAGGGGGCATTGTGGATCTACCAGTTCTCTAAGAAATAGAGGACAACAGAAGCAGCTAAGAATGTTGTACAGTTCCTAGCTGATATTTGTTGAGATCTCTGTGATTTTCATTAGCAGTATCATAACATTCATAGACCATGGTCTAGTTGACTGTAAGATCTCTATGTTACAACACTGGAGAGGTTATTAAATGAAATACACTGTGATGTCACCAAGGTCCAAAATAGATTTCTCTTGCTACTGGATAAGATTCTAGTTTACAGAAGACTTACCAGTAACATTTAAAGATATTAGAAGTCCAGGATGCTGAGTAATATTTGGGGAAAGTGTCCCAGGAGTTCGCAGCTGATATCAAAGGTATGCATCTTCAGCCTGAACATTGTTATGGAATGGGGAGCAGCTTCCAAAGCTCTGGGCCAGTGACTGGTGGGAGAAGGATGGTCAATGCAATTTCTGAGCATTACAAATATGTTTGTTTCTAAGTTAATTCAGATGACCCTTGAAGCCTTAAAGTATGGTTCACTTTAACAAGGATGTGATGACTAGACTTTCGACTAGATGAAACAGCTCTGTCAATAGAGAAACTTTTAGGAAGCAATGAATGCCTGTCCCCAGACAGGTTTAATTCTTGAACTTCATCCTCCCATTAATTAATTTAGTAATACTCTACCTTTTTCTCACTGAAAAAAAAAACAGGCCTTGATACAAGAAATACCAGTTTTATGATTATATAAACTACAGATTTTGTGATTGTAAATAGAGGAATATTTGTACAACATAGAGTATCACATTAATCCTCATTTGTTCACATTCCCTGAACATATAGGTTCTTAATATCGATTGAACTCATACCATGTTCTACCTGGTGGCAGCAGCTATAAATAAGTGCATTACTAATAACAGGGTTGATGGGAGCCAGGGACAGTAGTGATTGGGGCATCTTTTCTACATGCAATGTCCACTCGTAAGTTCAGTTGCAGCTCTCTGGTGTTAAACTGCAGAGTCCTGGAGATTCAGTAAAGTTTTCCTAAAAGGACGTTGACACATAGCTTCTTCGTGTACTATATGAACTGGTTGTTTCAGTAACTAGACCTGAGCTTGAAAGGCTTTGATGGATACCTCCAAGCATAGGCCCAATAATCTATGGATAAAAGTTTCAGAACAAAGCCATACTGGATACAACAAAATACTCAACACCATATATGTGTAGCTCAGCAGCTTGACACCTGAGAACTCTGTCCTATATTACTGGCATAAGAACAGTGTCATAATACATTTCTGAGTTGTGTCAGAATCCCTGAGGTATCAGGAAGAGCTTCTTTGTGGCTGAGATGACAGGGAAGATTAACTTTCACTACAATGTTCAGCTTTTGAGAAGCTCAATTAACACATGTCCTGTCCAAGAATAAGAGGATTCTGGACTTGGAATGGTACACAAATCTGTAAGTACAGATATCCACCACCCATGAGGATCCTTGTGAAAGATATTCCTGGTGTCCTCTCATTCTTTTAAATGCAGTGTGAAATAAAGCGTATATTTCCTTCACTTTTTCTTCCTCCTTAAAGTGAATATATTTTTCTGAAATTGATAAATTTTCTGTGAGTACAACAGTTGGCTTTCTTCTTTCTGTTGGTCATTTATTTTTCATGCCTCGGGAATTCATAAGTGGTTTGATGGGAGATTGCACCTGAGCTTAAGATTCATTGTGGTTCTCTGGCATCAGGTGTTCTGTCCCAGGTATAGTCTAATGAAGGTAGCCAAGGCTTTTTTCTCTTTGTTGTCACCTTACTACAAGTGGGAACTGTTACATCACTGTCATCAGAGAGGAGCTTGCCATTGAGAAGGGCATTGATGATAGTACATCATAAAACCAATTTCTGAAACTTCCAGTCAACATCTCCAGGTAAACAAGAGCCATTTCTTCCTGCAATTGAGCTCTGTGAGGACTGGAGTTGTAGGGATGTGTTATGTTCAAGGGAGACAGTGTAACTTCAGTGTAAGCCATGAGAAACCAAAGTTCATGGGAGCACAGGACCATCAGGGGGCAGAAAAGAGTCAATTATCCCCATTCTTATGGGTTTATATTTTCTTGTCTATTTTATTCAGTTTTTTATTTGCTCTTCACAGATATTTTGAAAAATTTCATGCAATGTGCACTGATCACTGATTCCCTTCTACCTATTCTTCCCAGATCTTTCTTTTGTCCTTTCCTACTCAACTCCATAACCTATTTTTCTCTTTGTAGGAAAAAAAACAAATAGACAAAAATATTTTTAAAATGGGTTTAAACCAAAGTGAAATAAAACAATACATAGTCTTACCTACAAGCACATACAAACCCTATATAATCATGTTACATAGGCAAAAGACAAGTAAGATAAAAATGCACAATGTGATATGAGAGAAAATATGTTTATAAATACCATTGAGTTCATTTTGTTTTGTGGGAGCTAAGAGCTTGTAAAGTACCTGAAGAGGTAAAGGAGTTTAGTGCCAAGTTTATTAATATCACTTTGACTACTTGGACCCATATGATAGTAGTACACAAAAATTGAATTCCATAAGTTTTCCTCTAAGGATAACACATACACATTGTTGCATTGTGCACTCTTCTTAGTAATAAAGAAGGTGTAACAACTTTTGCTACTATTACATGGATGGATAGAAACTTTTGAGGACCCAAAGCATTCTGAGGATCTATAGTCATTTGATGGTTGATGAGGAAAATATGATCAATTTTCTTTGGGAGTTGTCTGGAGAGTTTTTATGTACTAGTCAATGACTCCACTTACGTGTGTATAGATACCACTGATTGTACTCACTGGGTTATTAGTTAATGATTCAAAAGAGGACATGAAGTTGGGAGACTTATTGGAAGTTTCCAAGATGAATCAGTAAGGCATAGTGGATGTAGATATGATTATACTATATTTTATATGTGGAATAAAATTTTAAAGAATATTAATTATTACATGTTAAAGTATTTTACATATGTTTAGAATGTTCATACATGTGTATTTTGTACACTGTGTATATTACCCCCCTAATTCAATACCCTTAATTTTCCCCTCCATATTTTTCTTGATTCTGCAAGAGAATTTCACATAAACTACTAATAAGAGTCTCATTTTATGTCTGTTTCTTAGATGGTCTTATTATATTTATCATTAGTTGCACCCATTTTTCTATAAGTGATGTAAGTTCCATATTTCTTGCAGGTGTTGTTTATAAACATGTTGTTTATATAAATATGTCTTCTTAATAAAATCCTCTGTTGAAAGATACATAATTTATTTTCATAATTTAGTTTTTGTGATGTTGATGCAATAATCATTGTGGTGAAAATGTTGCCTAATAACATTTATTTTTGTTCATTTTGATGAATTTATTAGTTCATATTCTGTTTGAAAGACAAATATTAATTGCATCAATCTGAAGAATTTTAAACTAAGCGGCTTTAAACTTCTCACAACTATCTTTATTATCACAACTACTATCTATAAATCAGACTGATAAGCTTTTCACAAAAAAGAGCTATTGTCTCAGGCTTGAAATTTATTGAGACCTTATGTCCTGATTTACATCCTCAGCATTTGCACAGGGCTCAGAAAAGGAACATTTTATACATTTCCTCAGACAGGATTAGCATTTGGCCCTCATCATTCTTTTGCCTTTCACAGTTCTTCTCTAACTCCTTCTCCTCCTCCTGGACTGGGTCCTTATCTAACAAGTTCACTGCTCATAAATATGCAAATAACCTGAATATATTATGGTAAATACAGGGATGTCCATATCCCAGAATAACATCTGACCAGTGTCCTCTTATCAGTCACTGAGCACACAGGTCTTCAATATGGGATGGAGTTGGACCATTCTCTTCCTTGTGTCTGTAACTACAGGTAAGGAGCTTTTCAGTTCCAAACCTGAAGAAAGAACAGGTACTGAGGTGACAGTGATATATACTATGCCTTTTTCTTCACAGGTGTCCACTCTCAGGTACAACTGCAGCAGTCTGGTCCTGAGCTTAGAAAACCTGGGTCTTCAGTGAAGCTGTCCTGCAAGGCTTCTGGCTACACCTTCACTGAATACACTATTGAGTGGGTGAAGCAGAAGCCAGGACAGAGCCTGGAGTGGATTGGAGCTATATATCCTGGAAATGGTAATACTGCATACAATCAGAAGTTCCAGGGCAAGGCCAAACTGACTGCAGACACATCCTCCAGCACAGCCTACTTGGAGCTCAGCAGCCTGACATCTGAGGACTCTGCAGTCTATTACTGTGCAAGACACAGTGTTGTAACCACATCCTGAGTGTGTCAGAAACCCCAGAGGAGCAGGAAGCCCTGAGACTCAGATCGCAGATAAGATTGTCCTGGAGCCTTGCTCCAAAATGATCACTCTAAGTGTCCCTTGATCAGTTCACAGTCTTAGAGAGTCTTTGTCAGGTTTCCAAAAGGACTGCTAGGAATGAATTGGTGCTAATTCAGAATGCCCTTAGAGTACGCTATACCTTGACCTGCTCTTTACCATTGACCACCTCAATTGACATTATTAATTTTTTGGGGGGTATCAAAATTCTTTTTTTTTTAAAGAAATGGTACAAATGAAAGAACTTAAGCGGATGTTTCAGTGAGACTTAAAGAAAAGATAAAGGCAGTCCGACATGCACGCACTGCCTCAGTGACCAGTAAAGTCACTTGTGGCTTTGGGGATGTCAGCTTAGCTCTGATTACTGTGTCCCAGGGTGTGCTTGTCAAACAGATATTCTGCCATGCCACCTCAGATATTGCGCAGTTGGTCACGTGGTCACCCCAAGAAACCAGACCGTGATGACTGGGAGAACGGGCTGAATGCAATGGAGTGTGCACTGCACCTGGAAAAGAGTTTGAGTCAGTCACTACTGGAACTGCACAAACTGGCTACTGACAAAAATGACCCCCACTTGTGTGACTTCATTGAGGCGCATTACCTGAATGAGCAGGTGAAATCCATGAAGGACATGATTAATTTTTAATAAAGTAAAGTAGGACAATATGATTGTGGCATTACATTATGATATAAATATCTCCTAAATCTAAGAGAATGAAAGTGTTGCTGAAATAGCTGGGAATAAGATATAATATGGATTAGGCCAGTAAAGATAGAACAACATGTTCTATCTTTATAGATAGCATGTGCACTAACAAAGCCCCTTTCATAGTCCATTTGGTTTCACAAAAAGTACAGTTAGTTTTTGTTAGTTTTGGGGGCATATAAATATAATTTTACATCTTTAGTTATTTATGCATATGATCATGAATCATGAATTGCTTTTGATAGTAACAATTAAAACTCTTACTGTCTTATCATTAGGGATGGAGCTGAGTGTCATGCTGTGAATTCCATAGGGTGTGGGATCTGATGTTTTGGCAACAAGCGGGGCTCCTGCACAGATAGCACTGGGGAAGAATAGTAGGATAACAAGTTGGGAATGTTAGAGGCCTGATCCTGTCATCAGTAGCCCTGGTTGCTCATGCCCCCTTTTCTGAAGTTTGATTGTCTTTTTCACCACTTCTTGATTGAAACTGAATAATTCAGTGAAATTGCATTTTACATTTTTCAGGTATTTTAGAGGAAAATTTACTATACTGAGGATAATTATAAGCATTTTGTTTATATTATATTTGAGAATGGTTACATCCCTCCACATTTAAAACATATAGGAGGCTACAAGGACACTGACTGAATTTGAACTTTATATTCCTCTGTTCCATCATTTTAGCATGTTTTTATAAAATCAGCAATAGTATGAGAGACATTAGCAACTTCAGAATGAATCTTGGTACAGATAAAATTTGCATTTTCACTTCTTTTCCAATTCCAATTTGCATCCTCTTGTTTTTTTTTTTTTGTCTTATTTCTCTAGTTAGAACATTAAGAACTATGCTGCACAGAGATGATTTGTTCCTGTCTTGGTGTCTTGATCCTGGTATTAGTGGAATTACTTTGAATTTCTCTCCATTTAATTTGATGTTGACTGTTGGTTCACGGTATATTGTTTATATTATGTTTAGATATGTTCCTTGTATCTCTGATCTCTCCAAGACCTTTATCATAAAGGGTGTTGGATTTTTGTCAAATGCTTTTTTAGCACCTAATGAGATGATCATTTTTTTTCAGTTTATTTATATAGTAGATTACATTGATAGATTTTTATATGTTGAATCATCCCTGCATCACAGGAATGAAGCTGACTTGATCATGGTGAATGAATTTTTTTTGTGTTATTGGATCCAATTTGCCAGTATAATATTGAATATTTTTGCATTAATTTTCATGAGGGAAATTGTTCTGTTATTCTATCTCTTTGTTGAGTCTTTGTGTGGTTTTGGTATTCATGTAACTGTAGCTTCATTGAAAGAGTTTGGCAATTTCAGTGTAGAAGAATGAAAATAGATCCATACCTATTCCTATGCACAAAACTCAATTCCAAATGGATTAAAGACTTCACCAAAAATCTGTCTATATTGATCCTGATCGAAGAGAAAGTGGGAAGTATCCTATATTGCCTAGGTACAGGAGAGCACTTCCTAAATATAACACCAGTAGCACAGACACTTAGAGCAACAATAAATAAATGGGACTTATTAAAACTGAGAAGTGGTGATTGCAGCTCTTTTAAGAGGTCCTGCCACAAAACACTTGTTGTGTTGATGAAAAGCTGACTGGATGGTTCTTGGTTTTCAGTCATACCAGGAAACATGCTGTGCCATTTTAAAATGCCAGCTTTCTAGGCCATCCTGCCAGTTCAAACTCTGACTCTTCCAGGCAGGAGGTCTAGCTACAGAGCATTTGAGTGTGGTTTGTGATCAGACTGCTGAAGCTTGCTTGCTGGCAGCAATCTGGAAATGCCATAGAGTTGTGGCAATAAGCATTACTTTAGCCAGAACCTCTGCCATAAGCCTGGAATCTCAGAAAGCTAAGGAATGGGCTGGATCTAGCCATCAAAGCCATGGATTTAATCCTCTCCATATTGCTCCATAAAGACTCATATAGTCAGTCAAAGAGGGAGATGTACAGTAAAAATATATTCAAAGACAAAAAAAAAAACCTCTAAATGGTTTACCATGTGATAAAAATATATTCAGTCTTGGGAAAGAAAGGAAAATGGTAAAATCCTTAAAAGAAAAAAGAATAAAAGAGAACAGTTGGGGGTGGCGGTACACATCTTTAATCCCAAAATTTAGGAGACAGAGGCAGGCAGACCTCTGTGAGTTCAAGGTGTGGTGCAAACACCGTTAATCCCAGAACTTGGGAGTCAAAGGCAGGCAGATCTCTGTGAGTTCAAGGACAGCCTGGTCTATGGTGTGAGTTCCAGGACAAAGACACACAGAGAATCCCTGTATAAAAAGCCAAAAAAATAAAAATAAAAGAAATAGAGGTTAAAATGAAGCCACGTAAAGATGAAAAATACACAGATAGTCTGGATACTGTACGTTATTATGCTCTCTTTGAATTGTTTGAATTCTGAGGAAGGAGCAACAGATACTAAAAGATATTGCTTATAAATGCTGCTGAATTAATCTAATATAGGTATTTTGAAAAAACTTGACTTCAAAATTGAAGTCAAAAGGTATGTTACTTTGTAGAAGATGATTTGCTTTTGTTTCCACAAGAAACGAGAGGTTGTGGATTCATTTTGAGTTAAGAAAAATCAGGTTTTATAAAGGAAGACCACCTGAGAAATCTCAGGTAGTAACAGGTGGCCCAGATGTCTGAGTTCTACATCCAGAACAGATTCAAGACTGCTGTCTGAGGTGATCAAGCCTCACTCTATACTCCAGTGAGAACTTGATCACAATTCTAAAATTTCTTTAGATCCCCATAAGATTATCAGTTCCCCCAACCAGCAGGAAGTAGCCTGGAAACCTACATCCACATTTCCAAAAAATGGACTCTTGATACTTTCCTTTGTTTAAAAAAAAGCAGGGGAAGTGGTGTGGGAAAATGATCTATATTCTGTAAATTATATTTTAAATAAACACTGATTTGCCAGTAGGTAGGCAGCAAGTATAGGCGGGACAACCTGATAGGAAGTAGAGTTAGGTCAATGAGAACTGGAGAATTCTGGGAAGGAGGAAGCCCATTCCTCTGCAGTTCTGACCCGACCACAGAAGAGGCAAGATGTGACTGCACCACATGGCTAACACAGATAAGAACAATGGCTAATAATGGACTAATATATGTTATAAGAGTTAATAAGAAGCCTGAGCTAATGGGCCAATCAGTTTATAACTAATGTAGACCTCTGTGTGATTTTTCTGGGACTTATTGTTTGTGGGAACTGGGCTGGGGGACCAGGCGGGACAGAAACCCCAACAACAGAGAAGCTTATATAAAACAAAGGACACAGTCAGTAAGACAAAAAGGTAATCTACCAAATGGGAAAAGATCTATACCAGTCCTACATCATACAGGGGACTGATATCCAAAATACATAAAGAACTAAAGTAATGAGACATCAAAATTTCAAATAATCCATTTAAAAATTAGAGTACAGATCTAAACAGAATTATAAACAGAAGAATTTCAAGTGTTGTATTTTGTCAAATGCTGTTTCAGCATCTAATGAAATAATATGTTTTTTCTTTCAGTTTATTTATATGATGGGGTATATTGACAGATTATCATATGATGAACTAGCACTGAATTTATGGGATGAACCCTACTTGATTTTGATGGATGAGGTTTTTGATGTGTTCTTAGATTTGGTTTGCCAGTATTTTATTGAGAATTTTTGCATCCATGTTCATGAGTGAGTTTGGTCTGTAATTCTCCTTTGAGGTTGAGCCTTTGTGTGACTTTGGTATTAGGGTAACTGTAGCTTCAGAAAAAACAAACCACAAATTACAATCTCAGAGAATTTAGATAACACTGAGGACACTTGGAGAGACAACATAGATCTAATCTACATGGTAAGTAGAAAAAGACAAGATCTTCTGGGTAAATTGGGAGCATGTTCTTTGTCCTTAGCTCCCAGGGAAATAAAAATCAAAACAATTTTGAGATACCAACTTACACCTGTCAGAATGGCTAAGATCAAAAACACTAATGATAGCTTATACTGGATAAGTTGCAGAGCAAGGGGAACACTCATCCATTTCAGGTGGGAATGTAAACTTGTGCAACCACTTTTGAAATCAGGGTGGTGGTTCCTCGGAAAATTGGGAATCAACCTATCTCAGGATCTAGCAATTCTACTCTTGGGAATATATCCAAAAGATTCTAAATCTTACTACAAGAGCATTTATTCAACTTTGTTTATAGTAGCATAGCCAGGACCTGGGAAAAAACCCAGATGCCCCTCAACTGAACAATGGGTTAAGAAAGTGTGGCACATCTACACATTGGCATATTTTTCAACATTAAAAATTAATGACATCTTGAATTTTGCATGCAAAGGAATGGAATTAGGAAACACTACCCTGAGTGAGGTAACACAAACCTCCTGCAAAAACTGAATATTTTATGTACTCACTCATAAGTGGATACTAGTCATAAACAAAGGGCATTGAGCCCATATCTCAGGATCCTAGAGAAACCAAGTAATAAGGTGAACCCAAAGAAAAACATCTATAGATCCATCTGGAAATTAGAATCAGACAAAAATTTGTGAGCAGGGGGTGAGGGAAAGGATGGTGGAGGAGAACTTGAGAGAATGGGATGGTCAAGATGGAGGAAGGATAGATATGAGAGCAAGGAAAAAGATATCTTAATTGAGGGAGCCATTATGGAGTTAGCAAGAAACATGGCTCTAGAAAAATGCCCAAGAACCCACAGGGATGAACCCAGCTGAGACCCTAAGCAATAGATGAGATGGTGTCTTAATTGGCCTTACCCTGTATTCTGATTGATGATTATCTTAAATATCACCATAGAACCTTCTTCCAACAAAGATGGGGAACAGAGGCAATGACCTACATCAGAGCATTGGACTGAACTCCCATAATCCATTTGAAGAGTGAAAGAAGTGATAGTATGAGCAAGGAATTCAAGACCATGAAGGGGTCATCCAATGAAACAGTTTGCTTGAGCTAATGGTAGCTCACCAACTCCAACTGGACTGGGAGTGAACAAGCATGGAAACAAACAAGCCCTCCCAACTGAAGGACATTGACAGCTGAGGCAGACTGAGGGGCCACAGATAGTGACACTGGAATGTGTCTCTACTTGCATATACTGGCTTCATGGGATCCTATTCTCTTTGGATGTAAACCTTGCTCAACCTAGACATAGTAGCAAGGCCTTGGACTTGATACAGGTTAGGGTGAATGGCACTGCATTAGGGTTGGAGGGGTTAGGGGAAGGTTTGTGGAAGGAGCAGAAGGGGACTGGGAGGAGGGGAGGGAGTGGGAATTTAAATTGGTATATTTTAGGTAATAAAAAAGAAAACAACTTATGCAGCAAGGAATTAAACAATGTGAAAACTCAACATAGCAAATATTGTGAGAAAATTAGAGTAGACATATGGTATGTACTCACTCATTAGTGGACTCTATCTATAAGCAAAGGATATTAAGGCTATAGTTCCCAAGCACAGAGAAGTCAATAATAAGGTGAACCAAAAGAAAAACATATATAAATCATCCTGGAAATTGGAAGCAAACAAGATTGCCAGGCAAAAGTTGGGAGCATTGTGGTGGGGGTAGGGGTAGGGGTGGGATTGGCATAATGGAAGAGTGGGAGAGGGAAGGGAGAAGGGAAAGACTAGGGGAGAGCTTGTGGGAATGGGAGGGTGGAGATGGAGGAAGGGCAGATATAGGAGCAGGGAAGGAGATATCTACATTAAGGGAGCCATTTTTGGGTTGGCAAGAGACTTGTCTCTAGAGGGGATCCCATGTGTCCACAGGGATGTCTCCAGCTAGGTCCTTGGGCAGCAGTGCAGAGGGTGCCCAAACTGGCCTTGCCCCATTATCACACTGATGATTATCTCAAATATCACCATAGAATCTTCATCTGGCGATGGATAGAGATAGAGACAGAGACCCTCATCAGAGCAATGGACTGAGCTCCCAAGGTCCAGTTGAAGGACAGAAGGAGGGAGAAGATGAACAAGGAAATCAGGACCATAAGGGGTTGGTCCACCCACTGAGACATTGTGCCTGTTCTAATGAGAGCTCACCAAATCCAGCTGGACCAGGACTGAATGAGGAGGCGATCAAACCAAACTCTGATTGTTGCTGATAATGGGGGCTGACTGAGAAGCCATTGATAAAAGCACGGGGACTTGTTTTTTCTGAATTTACTGGCTTTTTGCAACCCTAGTCTGTTTGGATGCTCAGCTTCCTAGGCCTGGATGTAGGGGGAAGGGCCTTGGACTTCCCACAGGTCAGGGTTCCCTGCCCTCTCTCAAGCAGAGAGGGGGAAGGAAGAGGGTTAATGAGGGAGCAAGAGGAGAATGGGAGGAAGGGAGGAAGCGTAAATTTATGAATGGAAAAATTAAACAAACAAAAAATTTGAAAGAGCAAAAAAAAGCATGTATTTCTTGGAAGACTTAATATTGTTAACATAATCAAATATTAAAAGTGATTTATTGGTTCAGTCAACTCTAGCAAAGTATCAAATTTAATTTACCCTCAATAAATGTTATCACAAAGGCCCAAAAGTATTTAAAAAAAACAAAAGAAATGAATAAAAACATTTAAAAAAAGAAACATCATTAGGATGTCTCTTTACTAAACAATAACTAATTAGATTCCTCTAGGAGTCAGTCTCTCCATAGACAAATATGATGCTCTGTGACTAATATGGAGAATATCATGCTAAGAATGTCTTGTGGCAAATGCGAGTTCCCTTGGCCAAACATATGTTAGAAGCTTTTCAATCTAGGTAAATTAAAATTTGTTCCTTGAACTCATTTCCCTTTTGGTCTGCCTGCTCTTATATAGATGAACACCTCCACACCATAGATGATTTTACAATACTTCCAATAAATTTATTTTATTCAATTTAAAAATATTTATTAGGAAGCTTTATAAATATGTGTAAAGGATTTTAGTTACTTTCACTTTCATTCCTCTTTCTCATGTTTTCCCTTTCTTGTTACACATCATTGTCTTCCTTTATATGTGACCAATTGCATTTAAGTTGAACTTCTTGACTGAATGGGGGAAGTAGATATCCTGAAAGTGTTACGAGATGGTATATGACTGAAGAAATGGAAGTCCATTTCCCAACATCCATTTTGTCAATAGTCATTCAGGAAGGAGTGAAGCCTTGGATTCTCTGACACTGTCCATGATGAACCTCTGAGGTTCCTAATCTTTAGGAGTCATAGATAGAAGCATAGCTACTTCTTGAATAAATAGCTACCTTATGTATAAGAAACAACTTTGATTCTCATTCTTTAAATCCGACTTGTTTTCTGCCCTTTATTCTCCAGTGCACTCTGAGACATAGAAGAGTTTATATAGCTGTTACATTAGGGCCAAACACTCCACTATAACATTTCTCAGCAGTTATAAATTTCTATATTTTAATTACAGATATCTTTATTAATCTAATGCAATAAGAAACTCCTCTTTGAATGCTGAGTACAATGTTAGTGTCTGTACAAACTGTCAACAAAGGTAGCCAATAGATATGTGAATATAGTTTTCAGTGTTTTGAATAGTATTTTTCTTTATCTTATTATTTTTGAATAGTAGAATAAAACTCATGTTCTTATACATGTGATGTTAATCCGGAATGAGCATAAAGACTGTTTATAAGTATCTTCTAAAATAATTTTACAAATTGAAGTATAGTAATAAAAGTATGTTGAAATAAAATTGAGGTATGTAGACACAAATATAGAGCCATAGCATTTTAAACAGAGGTCATTTCTGACACCACCCATGGCGCTGCAGGATAATTTAATATGCAGAAAGAGAAAATTGCCTCTTATCATTTGTTCACTAAATATCTACTCAACACCAGCAGTTATAGAATGAAAAAGAGAAGGAGCAGACATTTTAAGAAGACTGTGTGTGACACTATAGACAAAGTTACAGAAATGGGGTCCTAAGACTGGAAGGGGTCATTGTAGACTCACCAATCCCTAAGGAGTAAATGGCAGCAGAAGTAGAACAGGAAGTTGTACATTGAGATTTCAACAGACCCTGGTTTCCACTGTAAATTTTATTATACCCAGAGCTTATGCCATAGCTGACAAGTGAGATAACCATGCTATAATACCAGAGAGGTTCTTTGTTAAATAGAACCCAGATGTTAACCCATCAAAGGTCACATTGCAGTCTTATTGTCTCTGTATATACATGAAGCACTTATTAGCATAGATTAAGGTCTTCTGGGTCTCACAACTCTGAGAAACATTTTGGGAAAAAAGTGTCCCAAGACTTCTCAGCTGATATCATAGCTAACCATAGTCCTGCTTATCACTGGTGTTGTCATGGACAGCAGTCTCCAATGTTCTGTGCTAGGGTCTTATTGGACAATGATAATCTCAATGGACCTTCTCACATCACATTTAATTGTTGACCCTAAGGAGATTCAGGTGGCCCTTGAACCATTAAAGGGTATTTCACAATAATGTATGTGATAAACTGATTCTCAGTGGGATGGAAGACTCTGTGTGTACAAGAACCAGGATGGAGCAAAGACTGCATTTCCTTAGACAGATTTGAGACTCAGATCTCAACACATTTCTGCATAAAACAGAATCTTCTTTTTGTTCTGTCTCAAACAGGATCAATTGTTGATCTAACAAATACCCTCCCTCATGAATATATAAATTACAGAGGTTCTAGTTGTAAATAATAGAGTTTTGGGTGTAAATAAAAAAATCTCCATAAGCTCTACAGCAGCACATTATTACCCTAGTCCCTGAGCACTCATGTTTTCAACATGGACTGGTGCTGGATCATGCTCTGCCGGGTGGAAGCAGCTACAGGTTCCTGAGGCGGGAAAAGAGGGTGAAGTGACAGTGACAGCCATTATTTCCTCTCCACAGGAGTCCATTATCAGCCTCATCTGCACAAGTCTCTGTCTGAATTGAGGGGTCTGGAGCTTCAGTAAAAGTGTCCTGCAAGGATTTTTACTCATGCCTTTCCCATTTCCAATATGAGTTGGGTGAAGCATATGCTAGCATGTGGGCTTGAAGGGACTGGAAATATACTCCCAACAATTGGTAGAATAAACTATAGGCAAAAAGTTTGAGGACAGAGCCACAGTGTATGCATACACCATGTTCTCAACAGCCTACATGGAGTTCAACATCCTGACACTGTGGACTCTGTTATCTATTACTGTGCAAGACACAGAGTCACAGCACACATCTGAGGCATGTCAGAAACTCTGAAGGAGAAAGAAGCTGCCTTGCTGATGAGAGGACAGAGAGGAATAACATGCAGACTTGCTCAAAATTGTGATTAACTGTTGAGGAAAGTAATATATGGTTACTTCTTCACTTGCTGAATCTTGGAATTTTATCAGATTTTTTCAACTCTTATGCCCACACTCAAAGCATATAATGTCTTGTCTGACATAAGTCTCTTGTCAATAGTCAGGAAATATCCATATCCTATAATTGTCTCTTTGTTTTCTTAGAACCACAAAGATTCATATGCATTTCTTAAATTTTTCTAGATGCCAATAAATGTGCCAAGTCTTTCTCATGAGTATTTTCATATGATTGCACATTGGTAACCTGTACTTGTTTATTATGCTTTTCAGTGATCCAATTGTGTCATCAGGTGTCCCATCCATAAGAAGTATTGGGTCGACATTTAATAAACCTTCATACACATTCCCCTTGACTTGTACAATCTAAGTGTTCTATCATAGCAATTCCAGATACTGATTTATAAAGTTTCAGAGAAGTGGACTGTAGAAGTTATCTTTATACTCCTCCACAGGTAAATTACCTAGCAGATACCCCAGACAGCTGCAGAAACACACCTAAATTGCTTCTTGTTTCAGCTGAGATATCTGATCACTGAGGAAAACATGGTGTTTCCACCTGTGAGTGAAAGAGAGTGAGAAGGTATGATCCAGGTTGTAGATGCAAACCTATCTGGAAAGGGACTCAGAATAGTGCTAGTCTTGCTCAGGCCCTTCAGTGGTGAAGACACATTAAACATAGAAACAAGGAAATACTGTGCATTTATGGTTCATAAAACCAGGCCCCAGACAGATGTGAATAGGAAAATAACCCACAAGTAAAGGGTGGATGAGAATGCTAGAAAGCAATGTGTTCATGTATTTTGGAAAAGTCTCACATAGTTCCACAGACATTGCATCAGATCAACACATGCTGCAATACTCACATTGGTTTACATTAGGATCAGACTCTCTTGCCATCTCTCAACAATTTCAGGGCCCAGAATTTTGTGAATATATTTCATTATATGAGGAGGATGTCTCTGTGAAGCCATATGGATTAATCAGTAAAAGACTCCTGAACATTGTCACACATGATAGCCATCAGCATCCCACCAAAGTCAACTATGAGGGGAAGACTAATGGACACCACTCTAACAAGAACAGAAGAGGAAATGCCAGTTTAAGTCCATTCAGAACTGTACAGAGAGCTGTTCCTTTTTAATGAGATGTTGCTCTGAGTGTGCTGCCCTATGAACTGAAAGACCCAATGACATCATACCAATTATGGTCAGTGATAGAAGAGAAGCCATGCAACTGACTGGTTCTGGCTGCTTTTCTCCTGCAATATTATGCACAAATGATTCATTGTCCAGAATTTAGAACAAAACATACATGAGTAGCTTGGCTTTCTATAGCATGAACTTTTGTGTTAATATTTGTAGTTACACTTCAGGAATTTAAACAGGCATATTGACAAAATACTGTGCAGTGTTCTGGGATTCTCTCATTCCTGGAATCATCTTCTAAATTCATCCTGCCTTTTGAAAACATTCAATTTCTGTAAAGCTTTAGTAATACACTCTCTGTCCAAGTGTTCAGAAAGGCAGACAGAGAGAGATAAAACTGTCTAAAGAGATATACTCTTTACCCATGAAGATCATTGTCAAAGGATCTTCTCTCCCCTTACATTCCCCTAAATATATGCAAATACATTATAATAAATATATTGGGTTACATTTCAAATTGGCTTGACTTTTATCTCCTCAATATGAAAGTATTTTTATTTTTATTTTTTATTTTTTTCAAATTAATTTTTTTAATTAAAAATTTCTGCCTCCTCCCCACCTCCCATTTCCCTTCCCCTCTCTTAACTCCCCTCCTCCTCCCTTTCCAGTCCAAGGAGCAATCAGGGTTCCCTGCCCTGCGGGAAGTCCAAGGTTCAACCCACTCCATCTAGGTCCAGGAAGGTGTGTATCTAAACAGACTAGGCTCCGCAAAAGCCAGTACATGCAGTAGGATCAAACCCCACTGCCATTGTTTTTGGCTTCTCAGTCAGCCTTCATTGTCCGCCATGTTCAGAGAATCCAGTTTGATCCCAAGCTTTTTCAGTCCAGGTCGAGCTAGCCTTGGTGAGCTCCCATTAGACCAGCACTGCAGTCTCAGTGGGTGGGCTCACTCCTCATGGTCCTGACTTCCTTGCTCATGTTCTCCCTCCTTCAGCTCCTCATTTGGACCTTGGAAGCTCAGTCCTACACTCCAGTGTGGGTCTCTGTCTCTATCTCCATCCATCGCCAAATGAAGCTTCTATGGTGATATGCAAGATATTCATCAGTATGGCTATAGGAAAGGGCCATTTCAGGCTCCCTCTCCGCAGCTGCCCAAAGAACTAGCTGGGGACATCTCCATGGATACCTGAGACCCCCCTCTAGAGTTAAGTCTCTTGCTAGCCCTAAAATGGCTCCCTTAATTATGATATCTTCTTCCCTGCACCCCTATTCACCCTTCCTCCATCCCAACCATCCCATTCTCCCATGATCTCCCCATCCTCCCCTCCTCACTTTTCTCTCCACATCTCCCCATCACTAGCACCCCACCCCCACCCCCAAGATCCCAATTTTTGCCTGGTAATCTAGTCTACTTCCAACATCCAGGAGGATAACTATATGTTTTCCTTTGGGTTCACCTTCTTATTTAGCTTCTCTAGGGTCAGGAATTATAGGCTCACTGACCTTTATTTATGTCTAGAATCCACTGATGAGTGAGTACATACCTACTTCATCCTTTTGGGTCTGGGTTACCTCACTCAGAATAGTGTTTTCTATCTCCATCCATTTGCCTGCAAAATTCAAGATGTCATTGTTTTTTACCGGTGAGTAGTACTCTAATGTACATATATTCCACCTTTCTGTATCCATTCTTCCATTGAAGGACATCTAGGTTGTTTCCAGGTTCTGGTTTTATAAATAGTGCTGCTATGAACATTGTTGAACAAATGCTTTTGTAGTATGATATGGCATCTCTTGGGTATATTCCCAAGAGTAGTATTGCTGGATCCTGGGGTAGGTTGATTCTGAATCCTGAGAAACTGCCACACTGATTTCCAAAGTGGTTGCCCAAGTTTGCATTCCCACCAGCAATGGATGAGTGTACCCCTTACCCCACAACCTCTCCAGCAAAGGCTATCATTGGTGTTTTTATTTTAGCCATTCTGACAGGTGTAATATGGTATCTCAAAGTTGTTTTGATTTGCATTTCTCTGATCGCTAAGGAGGTTGATCATGACCTTAAGTGTCTTTTGGCCATTTGAATTTCTTCTGTTGAAAATTCTCTGTTCAGTTCAGTGCCCCATTTTTAATTGGGTTAGTTAGCATTTTAAAGTCTCGTTTCTTGAGTTCTTTATATATTTTAGAGATCAGATCTTAGTCAGTTTGGGTTGGTGAAGATCTTCTCCCAGTCAGCAGGTAGCCCTTTTGTCTTAATGACAGTGTCTTTTGCTTTACAGAAGCTTCTCAGCTTCAGGAGCTCTCATTTATTCACTGTTGCCCTTAATGCCTGTGCTGCTGGGGTTGTACATAGGAAGTGGTCTCCTGTGTCCATGTGTTGTAGAGTACTTCCCACTTTCTCTTCTATCAGGTTCAGTGTGTTCAGATTAACATTGAGGTCTTTAACTCATTTGGACTTGAGTTTTGTGCATGGTGATAGATATGGATCTACTTTCAACCTTCTACAGGTTGACATCCAGTATGCCAGCACCATTTGTTGAAGATGCCCTCTTTCTTCCATTGTATACTTTTAGCTCCTTTGTTGAAAATCAGGTGTTCATAGGTTTGTGGGTTACTATCCAGGTCTTCTATTCGATTCCATTGGTCGACTTCTCTGTTTTTATGCCAATACCAAGCTGTTTTCAATACTGTAGCTCTGTAATAGAGTTTGAAGTCAGGGATGGTAATGCCTCCAGAAGTTCCTTTATTGTATAAGATTGTTTTGGCTATCCTTGGTTTTTTGTTTTTCCATATAAAGGTGATTATTGTTCTCTCAAGGTCTGTGAAGAATTTTGATGGGACCTTGATGGGGATTGCATTGAATCTATAGATTGCTTTTGGTAGAGTTGCC
Organism: Arvicola amphibius; assembly: GCF_903992535.2. Taxonomy (NCBI): domain Eukaryota; kingdom Metazoa; phylum Chordata; class Mammalia; order Rodentia; family Cricetidae; genus Arvicola; species Arvicola amphibius. Next base: position 63,231,495 of record NC_052053.1, read on the forward strand.
ATTCTTACTAAGTTGATCCTCCCAATCCAAGATCAAGGGAGATCCTTCCATTTTCTGGTATTCTCTTCAATTTCTTTTTTCGAAGACTTAAAGTTCTTGTCAAATAGATCTTTCACTTCCTTGGTTAGAGATACTCCCAGATATCTTATGCTATTTGTGGCTATCATGAAAGGTGACACTTCTCTGATATCTTTCTCTGCTTCCTTATCCTTTGTATATAGGAGGGCAACTGATTTTTTGGAGTTGATCTTGTATTCTGCCACATTACTAAAGGTGTTTATCAGCTGTACGAGTTATTTGGTAGAGTTTTGGGGTCGCTTATGTACACTATTATATCATCTGCAAATAATGAAAGTTTGACTTATTCCTTGCCAAATCAATCCCCTTGATCTCCTTATACTGTCTTATTTCTATTGCAAGAAATTCAAGAACAATATTGAGGAGATATGGAGAGAGTGGACAGCCTTTTCATGTTCCTGATTTTAGCGGAATGGCTTTGAGTTTCTCTCCATTTAGTTTGATGTTAGCTGTCAGCTTGCTGTAAATACCTTTTATTATATTTAGTTATGAACCTTGTATCCTTTTTAATTATTTTTTATTGAGTGGTTACATGGCCTGTAACCCAGTTGTTCCTACTCTTTCTTTTGACTCTTGTATCTGATGTCTCAGGAATTCATACATGAACACCTGGGGGAATAAAGCTGAACTAAATATCCACTGAGCTTCCCTTAGTTCAGTTGCTCTTCCCAAGTTGTAACAAGATGAAAGCTGCAAATACCCAGATCTGTCCTCATTTTATGTATTACAAGCAGGAATAGCTATAACTGGATCCATGCAAGCAGAGCCTGGCATTGAGAGAGACATTGACAATCATATAGGCATAATTGAAAATCCATCTTTCAAATATCCAGTTATCACCTAAGAACCAGAGCCTTTTCTCCCTGCAGCTGATCTGTGTAAGCACTGAAGTTGCCAGGATGCTGGTGCTCATGGCAGACAATGCCACTTCTGTGTGAGTCTTGACAAACCAAGCTACAGGGGATCTCAGAACCAGAAGGGGGCACAATGGTACCAAGAATCCCTAGTAAAAAGATGATGCTTGAGTGGAGGTTACTCTGCATTCTCTGTGGTGTTCTTATTCAAAATCTACTAGCTGATCTGCACCTGCTGTGATTGACATGTGATGTTTCCATGCTCAAAAACAGTAAAATTTACTTACTAAAATTTTCAGAGGTTTAAATTTTCTTGCTTATTTTACTCAGTTTTCATTTACTGTTATATATTTTGAAAATAAATTTTAATGCAATTTATTATAATTACTGATTTCATCTTCGAAATTTTTTAGATCCTTTCATCTTTCCTACCATCCAGCTCTTTCTCTCTGTAGATAGAAAACACATGAACAAAAATGTTAGAAAATAGCATTAAAAAAACAAAAATACACAGATCACAGAAACTCTCTCTCTCTCTCTCACACACACACACACACACACACACACAGAGAGAGAGAGAGAGAGAGAGAGAGAGAGAGAGAGAGAGAGAGAGAGAGAGAGAGAGAGAGAGAGAGAGAAACTGTAACTAAAGTACACCAAAGAAACCAAAAAGGTTGTAAGGAATTAAACCCTGGAACCATAGTACTATGCAAAAACATATTAGATGAAAGGAAATGCAGTATAAACTGATATGATAGAAAATATATACAAAAATACAATTGAGGTCATTTTTTGTTGGCCATCTACTCCTGGTCATGGATAACCCTTAAGTGTGGTTAATATACCCAATGAGACTCAATTTCAGAAAGCTAATTCTTTCCTTGCAAAGAAAAATTGCTGAAACTTCTTGCTTTTGGTTGACAGCTTTTGTCTGTCAGTCTCTCTCTCTCTCTCTCTCTCTCTGTCTGTCTTTGTTCTGTCTTTGTCTATCTTTCTCTCATCACTGGAAACCCATTTGGACTGAATCTTTGCAGGCATTGTGCATGCTTTCATAATCTCTGTAGGTTCATGTAAGTGTCAGTCCTGTTATGTCTCTAAGATATTTTCCTTAGCATTATCAATCTGCTCTGGCTCCTATAATCCATTGAGTTTTTACTTTTTCCAGTCTAATTATTGAGTTATTGAGGTCAACTAAGGACATTTTCAATAGTTTATACTGATTTTATACCTGGCAGGCCTCTCTGACCATTAATTAACTCATATATTGTTATTCAAAGTTGACATTTAGATGATAAATTAATAACTCATGTATTAGGAAAGCAGCACTGTTCACCCAGGCAGGTACCTCTGTTGAAAGGCTCACAGGTTAAAAAAAAATTCAAAGTTCATCCTTGTACTTTCTACTTAGGTTTCTGCAATAATCCAGATAACCATAGATCATGATAAGAACACACCACTGAAATAGCACTAACAGCTAAACTACAAGTCTTCTCTAGATATAACAAAGTTTGCCTATATTAATGAATCTTTAATTCATTAGGTTTTCTGTAAATGTTCTCTCATCATATTATTATCTTAACACAAAAAATATTGTCAACCAAAGAAAACTGCAAATTTACAACAAGGCAAGTATTTACTGTTTATTATTTCCCCATGTTTTGTTATAGAAAAAAAACAAAGGTAATTTATGTTTTTCTTAAACATAAACATTTAACTTTATTGTAAGCAACCTAACTTCACTTTGTCATGCAACACACTCCATGTTATCTACATCTTTATTTTGTACTTCTGTTGCAAGATCCTATATTTACACATAGCTTTCTTATCATCCCTAATTTTGGTTTGCCTTATATCATCGATTCCTGATTTCTCAGTTCCTAAGTGCCACTTCATGCATGAGACTTTTTTCTCCAGGGTTCCCCTCTGGTTTTCTTTTGTCCCTGTTTTATTATACTTCTCAATTAATACCTCAGCCCCTAATGATGCATTTCTAGTCATTTGTCTTTTACAAATTAAACTCACAATGCAAGTATTCAAATCGTAGACTCACATATAAGTGAGAACATAAAACATTTATCTTCATGGACCCTGCTGACCTCATTCAACGTATTTATTTCAGTTTCAATCAGTTACTGATATAGTTGAGTCTTGTTTTACTACTGAGTAATATCCCATTGTTTATCTGCCCAGCTTTCATTATCTATTTGTCCTTTGTTGGAAATCTATGTTGATTCCATTTCCCATCTGCTGTGAATAGAGCAACAATAAATATTGACGTGCAAGTGTCGTTACAGTAAGATATAGAGTCTCTTGAGTATATACTTGGAAGAATAAAGCTAGAGTACAAAATAGTTTTATTTAGTATTTTTGATGAAATTTCCAATGTCAGGACACTAGTGTATACTGTCATCAACAGTGCATGTGGATCACCCTTTCTCCACAACCAAGTATGCATTTATTATCATTTATTTTCTTATTCATAATCATTCTAACTGAGGTTTAAATAGAAATTTAAAGTTGCTATGAACTGTATTTCACTGTGAGCTAAGGACTGTATTATTGTACACCATAGAGCAACCAACTAAAAAATGAATGGGAAATTCTCCTTTTAGCTTACTTTCCTAATGTGGGAAAGTGTTATTCAGTCTGCATTGGGAGAAAGGATATCAATGATCATATAAATTGCCAGATCTTGTAGTCTTCAATAACATCCTCCCAGTAAGATATACCCACTAGTGCCTGAGAGTTATGTGATGATCAACTTTTTTTCTAATTACATTTATTGATTTATTTATTGTAAATATCCATCCCAGGTAAATATGTTCAAAATCCCATGGCTTGGAATGATATAGATCCTAGTAGACCCTACCCAAATTTCATTGCTAACAGGCATGTTGTCAAATTGCAATATAAATATTTAACTTTAAAACCAATAGATTAGTCCTGCTCTCAGCCATGATCACAAGAACATCTGTGTGCAGTGGGTAATAATGAATGTAAACATTCACACCTGGTCAAAGTGCTAGGAACAGAAGACTGAGTACTCATCCTCAGATGAGCCCTCTGTATCCACTTTGCACCCAAAACTCAGGGATTTTCAAAAAAAATGATGGACTCAAATTTAAGAACCAGAATATGGTGTGGGTCGCATGAAATGTCGTCTTCAGGCCCTTTTATAGTTACTATACATATGAATTCTCAGCAACTATAGTTACCAGCCCATGATCTCAACAAATTAAGCTAGTCAACATTATAGCATGACAGTCTGTGAAGTAACTGAGTGAGTAAAGATGTCTACTTGTAAGCTTGGCAATATTGTTTGAATTGCTTTGTATCTGATGAGAACTGAATTTCATAAGCTGGTTTCCAAGGCTCTTATAGATATCTTGGTTTATCTGTGCCTTGCTTTCACCATTGAACACAATGTAACAATTTTTAAAAACATAAAAAATTTGCCAGTTCAGGCTCTGTGTCCTCTAGAAATCTTTGACAGCTTCATAGATTCTCTAGATTTTCCATTGTACCAGTTTTCCTGAATAGAATACCTTCTGTAACCATGCAAGGTCTAAAGTGGAGGTGTTAGGACACCAAACCAGCCACAAAAATTACAGTTAGGTTGTCCTGCCTGGAAAGTGTTCTGTGACTGGAATCTAGCAGAATCTTCATCATTGAGACAAAGGAGACTGCATCCAGCAACTGATGGGAGCAGATTCATAGTCCCAGAACCAAATATTAGGTGGAATTCATGGGGGCCTAATAAGGAGTGGGAGAAAGGATTATAAAAACCAGAGACTCCACAGACACCATAAGATCACAGTCCACATATTTAACTATATAATGAGGATTCATGGGGGTTCATGGAAATCAGGGATAACAAAGGGCTGCCTTAGGTCTTCAGTATTCCTTTAATGGCTAAATAGATTGGTATGCTTTTTGGATTACTAACATTGCAAAAAGGGTCTGTATGATTTTTTTGCCCTACTTATTGTATACTTTTCTTTCTACTGGGTTGATTTATCCAGGTTGATGATATGGTACTTGCCTGGTCTTATTATAGCTTGCTATGCCAGATATTTTCTTCTTTTTTTTGTACTAATTTTTTTTAATTAAAAATTTCCATCTCCTCCCCTCCTCCTCCCCCTTCCCTCCCCTCCTTTCCACCCATACCCCCACTCCACCCCTCTCCAAGCCAAAGAGCCATCAGGGTTCCCTTCACTATGTTAAGTTCAAGGTCCTCCCAGCTCCCCCATGTCCAGGAAGGTGAGCAACCAAACTGACAAGGCTCACAGTAAGCCCGTCCATGCTGTAGAGTTCATGCTCATCGCCGTTGTCCTTGGTTTCTCAGTCCTCCCTCCTCCACGGTCAGCCACATACTATGCCAGATTTTAAAAATGTTCCTGGGATGTCTCCAATTTTCTGGGTTGAGACAGAACAGGATGTATCTGGGGGAGAGTAGAAGTATGGGTGAAAGAGAAGAGTAAGAAGAAACTTTGATTGGGATGTACATTATGAGTAAACAATTAAAAATGTAAAGAAATATTGCAACATGATGGGCAGGGATTCTTCATCAGCAAACTCCAAGCTTTGTGTCTATTGGTATTGGATGATTGATGAGAAAATTATATTCACCTTTTGGAAGGTCTCTAGAGGCTCCTTCGTCACCTTCATTACTATGGAATGACACCTATGTGTATATAGATTGCACAGTTTGGACTTACTCTGCTATTATGAAATAAAACAGAGACATTTTGGAAGGTCCCAACGAAGTCAGAGGAACATAGTTTGGGATTAACATGATTACAGTATAATTTATACATGAAGGAAACTATTATACAATAAACATGATTATTTTGAAAATGAACATAACAATTTTATATATGTTTAGAATTTTCAGACTTGAACATTTTACCCTGTGAACATTTCCCCTGTAACTTCTACCCTTCATTTTCTAGATATTCCTGTTTTTGCTATATTCTGCTAGACAGTTTCATTTTAAGTTCTTAGATATTTGCACAAATAGTTCTGTGTACATATTCAATATACAAAAACTTCTTAGAGTTTCATATAGTATCTGTATTTCAGAGATAATTTTAATTAATACAGTTATCTCCAGTTACATTGATTTTTCTAAAGGTGATATAAGTTCCTTATTCTTTCAGATGACCTAGTCCTGTTGTGTCACATATAAAGTGAGGTCTTATTGCTGCAATCATCTGCTGAAAGTCACAAAGTCTATTTTCATAAGATATGGCAGATCATGCTGCATTAAACATCAATGTGCAAATATTTCTGAGGTATATTTCTTTAGGTCATTTCAGTGAGTTTTTGTATAAAACCTTCTAGTATGGCAAATATTAACTATATTTATTTGAACTTAGGCTGTAATTTCTCAAAATTCAGCAAGTTTTGAAATTTCCAGTTACTGCTGTCATTACAACCTCCTTCTGTAAATCAATCAGACAACCTAGTCTCAAAGTGGAGAAGCTGCCTCAGGCCAGAAATCTACTGAGAGCTTAGGTCCTGTTGTTACACACACAACATCTGCAGAGCTGAGGCAATGGTATGAGATACATTTCTTCAGACAGGATCAGAACTTGAACTTCACCATTCTGTTGTTTGACTCAAGTGTTCTCCACCACTTTCTCAAATTGGACTAGGTGCTTATTTAAGAAATCCCCTGTTCTTGAATATGCAAATTACCTGAGTCTATTATGGTAAATACAGGAACGTCCACACCCAACAACAACATATGATCCGTGTGTTTTCCATAGTCACTGAGCACACAAGGCCCACACCATGGGATGGAACTGTATCATTTTCTTCCTTGTGTCAGTAATGACAGGTAAGGAATTTCTAATTCCAAATCTGAGGAGAACACGGGGACTGAGGTGACAATGTCTCTGACAATCTACTCTTTTTTTTCACAGGTGTCCACTCCCAGGTACAGCTGTATCAGTCAGGTCCTGAACTTGGGAAACCAGGGGCCCCAGTGAAGTTGTCCTGCAAGGCTTCAGGCTACACTTTCACTAGCAACCTTATTAGCTGGGTGAAGCAGAGACCTGGACAGGGCCTGGAGTGGATTGGACTTATTAATCCTTATAATGGTGGTACTGAATACAATGGGAAGTTCCAGGGCAAGGCTAAACTGACTGCAGACAAATCCTCCAGCACAGCCTACATGGAGCTCAGCAGCCTGACATCTGAAGACTCTGCCATCTATTACTGTGCAAGACACAGTGCTGTAACCACATCCTGAGTGTGTCAGAAACCCTGGAGGAGCAGAAAGCTGCCCTAGGACTGAGATGACAGAGAAGATTAGCCTTAAGACATTTACAGAAACAAACATTCTGAATCGTTTTGTCACTCAATTTTTTGTAACACCTTTTCAAAATTTCATTTGTGAATGAAGGGATGCTGATTTAGGATGACTAGTGTACACCATACCTTCACAATCTCTTCACCAGTGACCACATTCAAGAAATGTTTTTTTCTTTAATAAAATAATAAAATGTGAATACTGTGATTATGAAGTATGATAAAATATCCATCTCTGGATTCTAACAGAATGTGACATTTTGGAGGAAGTTTTTAATAAACTGAAATATGTATTTGAGCAGTAAAGTTCAAATAAAAACTGTTGGGAAAACAAAAGTCCTTCATAGTTTTAAATGTTACATGACTTCAGGTTTGCAGTTAACTCTGGCTGTGTGGTCCTGCAGAATTCCAGTCTCTTAGAATGTGAGATACATGCCAAAATGCAGTGCATATAACATAATTCCTTTAAGATGATCAAGGATGACAAAATTATTGCTTACAAAAATCATTAAACGATCAGTGTATATACATGCTAATTGAGGTAGGTTCTGAGATCATACATTATTCCCTGGTCTCATATTTACTTCCTTACCAGTCTCAGAAACATGCTGCATAATCTCAAACATTTATAGAACATAGAGCTATACTGATACGTCAGCACCTCTCACAGGACACTGGATATCAATCTGGTGGTCACCTTTGTTCTACAGTGTGTTTTGATTTTTGAATGGTTGATTACTTGTGAATATCATCACTCGGTTGTGCTATCAACTCAATTCATCTTCGGTGGTCTCTGCCACAGCTATATCCAACAACACCAAAGAAAATATTGGGTTTCGTGGAGATCTGAAAATCTATTGAGGCACAGCTCAATATTCATCCTTGAAACATCTACTCAATATCACCTTAGATAGTGAAGGAAGCAGAGACAGCCATATTTTTCCTTATAGAGTGAGCTTGTCAGAGATTTTCTGGTGAAGGGAGAACTAATGTCCATAGGTAAAGCAGAATTATTCCAACTACCCTATAAATGTACCTGAACTTTACCCCAATCATATTCTGTGTCATTATATGGAAGAGAAGTCACACAAATCCATTTAAAGGCTTAATTACCCTAAACACTAATGCTAAGATAGTATTGTTCAATTGATTTCCTATAAAAGAGCAGCTTCTTCCAAAGCATTGATTTGATCCTGATGGTCCCCGTCTTCTAGTCTTTTAGCAGTTTTCAGATAACATATTTTGAGAGTCAATTAACAACTTCTGTAGTATGAACCTGTTGTACTAAAGCAGTTGTTCATACAACAGTTCTTATAGTAGTAATGCATATAGTAATGCCCAAATTAAAGCAGCATTTAATCATGTAGGCTTACAAAGAACACATTCTTTTTTATCACATGTTAAATAGTTTCATAAACCGTATGTCCCACCCCCGGTTAGGAAATTAATTCTGTAGACTTTTTGTTAATAACAAATGAATACAAGGCACAATGTAATTCTGACTTCATGCTGAAATTAGGGTGTTGTAGTTGGAAACCCAAAAAGTTGTAAGTGAAGATTGTTTCTCTCATTGTTCATGCTCTGTAGGACCATCTGCGACTAAGGATGTGTAGTCTGTGGGGCTGGACCAGGATATAGATTTTGAGGAAACAGCTAAAGTTGGTGCTGGATTTTCTGGAGGTGTCTGTGTTTGATTTGAAACCTGGTGGAACAGATAGACGAGTGAAAGAAGTAAAGTTAAGTAGTCCAGAAAAAGAAATTATGGTGGGCTCATGGTCCTTGTAGATGAGAAAGCAGATATAATATACAATTGCACATTGAAATCTTAGATTTAGTTTTTGATGCTAGTCAGTGATATAATTTTTTTTAACCAGGCATTTCATCCTTCTGAGAAGATTAATATGGGCCCAAGCATAAAGCATCACAAAAATTCTCTTTGACACTATAATCTGGCTGTTCTAAGAGTAGTAATTCCAGATAATGATGAGTGATATTTTCACAGAGAAATGGGGTATAGAACTTGTCTGTACCTCTTCCTGGAGCTGATACACAGGATATCCTGAAACACATTTTAACAGGTTAAACCTGAGATACATGAACACTGAGAAAAACCAATGTGTATGAATATGTGAGTCAATCAGAGTGAGGTGTTATAAACCAGATTCCAGACTTATTCTTCGCTGCAGGGGGATTCAGGGCATCAAAAAATGGTGCTGAGACCCTTAATTGATGTTGAGAAAAGTCAAGTATAGACCAGTTATAGAAAGAATTGCTGGACACTTGTGATAAATGAAAATGAGCCCCTGGAGTAAGAGAAGGGTTAAGTAAATCTCAGAATAAAGAGTGAATGAATAATGCCAGGAACCAATGTCTGTATGTATTCCAAGAAATATTTTGTTCACATTCATAGGCATTGTACTTGCTCAGCCATTTGTGATCCTAGCATTGCCTTAACAGAGGAGAAGAAGCTCATATCTCTTCATAATCTTACAGAATCAAGACTTTTGTAAATGAATTATTTGAGATAGGAGGCTGTTGATTTATTTCCATACTTCTTTTACATTAAAGTACTACTCCATAGGAGGAGACTACTTTTGGTTCCCAATTGTCTGGCTAGCTAGATCTGAAAGAATTATACAGAAATGGTATTCATTAAATTCTTGCTTGACCCATTAGCTGTATCTGGTTACTGGCTAACTCTTACAACTTAGTTTAACTCATCTATGTTAATCTGTACATCACCACAAGGTCATGACCTACCAGCAAAGTTTCAGAATGTATATTCCTACCAGCAGCTTCATGGCATCTCCCTGATTCCACCCTTTTTTGCCCAGTATTCAGCATAGCTTTCCATGCCTCCCTAATTTCTCTTTTGCTATAGGTCCAAAGCAGTTCTTTATTCTTTTTTCTTTTTTTTCTTTTTTTCTTTTTACTAAACATTTCCCTCTCCTCCTCGACTCCCATATATGCCCCTCCCCCCCACTCCCCCTTCCTCTCTTGTCCAAAGAGCAGTAAGGGTTCTCTGCCCTGTGGGAAGTCCAAGTACCTCCCCCTCCATCCAGGTCCAGGAAGGTGAGCATCCAAACAGGCTACCCCCCAAAAGGCAGTATGCATAGTATGATACAAATCCAGTGTCATTGTCCTTGGCTTCTTAGCAGCCCTCATTGTCCACCATGTTCAGGGAGTCTGGTTTTATCCCATGCATTTTCAGTCCCAGTCCAGCTGGGCTTGGTAAGCTCCGAATAGATCAGCCCCACCATCTCAGTAGATGGGCGTACCCCTCGCAGTCCAGAATTCCTTGTTCATGTTCTTCCTCCTTCTGCTCCTCATTTGGGCCTTGGGAGCTCAGTCAGGTGCATCAATGTGTGGCTCTGTCTCTAACTCCATCCATCGCCAGATGAAGGTTCCCCCACGGTCCTGACTTTCTCATGTTCTCCCTCCTTCTGCTCCCCATCAGGACCTTGGGAGCTCAGTCCACTGCTCCAATGTGGGACTCTGTCTCTATCTCCATCCATCGCCAGGTGAAGGTTCTTCTTATTATCTTCTCAAGGATCACGAATTATAGGTTCGATGTCCTTTATTTATGGCTAGAAACCGATTATGAGTGAGTACATCCCATGTTCATCTTTTTGGGTCTGGGTTACCTCACTCAGAATAGTGTTTTCTATTTCCATCCATTTGCATGCAAAATTCAAGATGTCATTGTTTTTTATCGCTGAGTAGTATTCTAATATGTATATATTCCACAGTTTCCTCATCCATTCTTCCACTGAAGGGCATCTAGGTTGTTTCCAGGTTCTGGCTATTACAAATAATGCTGCTATGAACATAGTTGAACAAATGCTTTTTTAGTATGATTGGGCATCTTTTGGGTAAATTCCCAATAGTGGAATCTCTGGGTCCTGGGGTAGGTTAATCCCGAATTTTCTGAGAAACCGTCACACTGCTTTCCAAAGCAATTGCAAAAGTTTGCATTCCCACCAGCAATGCATTAGTGTACCCCTTACTCTACAACATCTCCAGCAAAGGCTATCATTGGTGTTTCTAATTTTATCCAATCTGACAGGTATAAGATGGTATCTCAAAGTTGTTTTGATTTGCATTTCCCTGATAGCTAAGGAGGTTGAGCCTACCTTAAGTGTCTTTTGGCCATTTGGAATGCTTCTGTTGAGAATTCTCTGTTCAGTTCAGAGCCCCATTTTTAAATGGGTTAATTAGCATTTTGAAGTCTAGTCTCTTGAGTTCCTTATATTTTAGAGATCAGACCTTTGTCAGTTGAGGGGTTGGTGAAGATCTTTTTCCAGTCAGTAGGCTGCCTTTGTGTCTTAGTGACAGTGTCCTTTGCTTTACAGAAGCTGCTCAGCTTCAGGAGGTCCCATTTATTCAATGTTGCCCTTAATGTCTGTGCTGCTGGGGTTATACGTAGGAAATGGTCTCCTGTGCCCATATGTTGTAAAGTACTTCCCACTTTCTCCTCTAACAGGTTCAGTGTGTTCAGATTGATATTGAGGTCTTTAATCCATTTGGACTTGAGTTTTGTGCATGGTGATAGATATGGATCTACTTTCATTCTTCTACAGGTTGACATCCAGTTATGCCAGCACCATTTGTTGAAGATGCCCTCTTTCTTCCATTGCGTACTTTTAGCTCCTTTATCAAAAATCAGGTGTTCATAGGTTTGTGGGTTAATCAATAAAAGAACCACATAGTCTGAAGTACCTCCCACACCATTTCCCCTTTTCTGTTAAAACAAAAAGGAAGGCTTTAACTTTAACAACAAAATTACATATAACAAAACAGGTATCAAGCATGTGTTAGTTACAATATTTATATTTACATTATCTTTTTTGCATAATAAGTGCAATATTTTATTTATTTAAAGTATTACATCAGTGAGGTGTAACATTAGAATCACTGACATGATAATTATAAATTCTTCAACTCCATCAAAGACTCCAGAAGGATGTAATACTACCTAAGTAAATAGGAAGTACATTGTAAGCAACTTCCAAAACTCTAGAATTGACAGAGACTTCTTGCTACCTGGACAGTCACCTAAAGTTCTTTTGTACCATTGGGTTATCCATCTTCATTACTATAGTATATATGGTGCTTCTTGCTTGCCTGTCCAGTCTAAACTCAAGCTGTGCAATTACTATGATATATATGGTACTTCCTGCTTGCAGGCACAGTCCAGCAGGGTAGAGCCACTTGCACCTCTGGGCCATGCACACAGTTCCATTTTCAGGCACAGGGTCATTCCAGGTAGCCATTAAGCAAGCTGCAGCAGTTTTCTCACAAACCCCAACCAAATGCTCTGTATCCAGATGTCCCATCTGAAAGAGTGAGTGTTTGTACTCCAGGGTAGCCCAAAGAGCTGGTATTTCAAAATGGTGCAGCTTTTCTCCTGCTATGGTTGAGTCAGGAAAACCACACATAAAAAAGCTGCAGCTATTTTACATACAAACAGGAAGAAGCTGTGTTAAACTCTGTATTTTTGTTCTAGAATTCCTTTTCAAGCCATCTCAGGTTTTACATGGATTTAGTCCACCACATTGGTGTGCCAATTTGTAGGAGGAGGCTGATTGTTGGTTCCCAGCTGCCTGGTGAGCTTAGGCTCAAAATAATCACATAGAAACTGTATTCATTAAATCACTGCTTGGCCCATTAGCTCTAGCTTCTCATAGGCTAAGTCTTACATATAGGTTAACCCATCTCCATTAATCTATGCATCACTATGAGGTCATGACCTACCAGCAAAGTTTCAGCCTCTCTATACCTAGTGGCAGCTTCATGGCATCTCCCTAACTCTGTCCTTCTTTCCCCAAGCATTCAGCCTAGCTTTTCCTGCCTACGCAAGTTCTGCCCTGCTATAGGCACAAAGCAGTTATTTATTCATTAACTGACTAAAGAAACACATAGTTAGAAGGACTTCCCATGCCACCCTTCTACATTGCCACACATGGTAGCCATCTGCATTTCATCACCCTGAAGATATAATGCTCCTTATACACATTACCCAGGAGAATAGATTTTAGGAATGCCAAGATAAGCCCATCCAGAACTCTGAATGTTAGGGAGATTTGTTCCTCTATAATGGAAAGTACTTTTTTCTCTGACAGTATTTTCCTCTGAGCTGACAATTCACAGGACATTGTATCAATTCTGACTAGTGAAAGATGAGAAACCATACATCTGTTAAGTATCAACTGCTTAGCTCTTGAAAAATTATTTTATACAATGCATGATTCCAAACTTCATGTAAAAAATGCAAGAATAGCCTTACTCTCTGTATCATATATTTTTGTTTTAATATGTGTAACTACCCTTTGGAACATGTAACTTTTTAAAAGCCATATACACATGTTCTTTCCAGGAATTGAAGGTCCCTGGACTTGGAAAGTTATAGAGGGAGAGAAAAATCTGTATACAGAAAAATATCCTATACTAAAAAGTATTCAATTCTGACATCAGGTGCTTTTCCTTAGGTATAGCATGATGAAGGAAATTCATACCCAGTTCTTTCCATGTGAAGCTAACTTTCAATTGCATACTGTAAGAGCTGAATCCAGCTACCACCAGGGAAGAGCCTGGAATTGAATGGGATATTGATGATAATATAGGAACAACTTAAAGTCAATCTCTGAAACATCCAATCGTCATCTCCCGATAAACAAATTTCTTTCTCTCTGTGCCTCATATTTGTGAGCACTGAAGTTTCAGTGATATATCAATGCTCTTTCTAGACCGTGCAACTTCAGTGTAAGCCATGATAAATGAAACTGCAGGGTATCTCAGGATCAGCAGGAGGCACAGTAGAGCTAAGAATGATTAGTACAGAGATGAGGTTGGTTTAGATGCTACTCTGTATCCTCTGTGTTTTCCTTTCTTGAGTCTACTATCTGACATGCCCAAAGGATGCTTAATCATACCCCAAGGGTGTGTGCGAATCTACATTTATAACAGCATTATTCGTAATAGCCAGAAACTGGAAACTAAGATGCCCTGACCTTTTCTTTCTATACAATGTAAATAGACAAAAAAGAGAGTATTTTTTATTCTATTTTATTATTTATTAAAAATTTCCACCTTTTCCCTTGCCCCATTTCCCTCCCACTCTCCTTCCCTCTCCCTCTCCCTCTCCAGTCCTAAGAGCAGTCAGGGTTTCCTGCCCTGTGGGAAGTCCAAGGTCCTCCCCATCTATCCAGGTCTAGGAAGGTGAGCATCCAAACAGACTAGGCTCCCACAACGCCAGTCCATGCAGTAGAATCAAAACCCAGTGTCGGAGCTGGAGGGATGGCTCAGCGGTTAAGAGCATTGTCTGTTCTTCCAAAGGTCCTTAGTTCAATTCCCAGCAACCACATGGTGGCTCACAACCATCTGTAATGAGGTCTGGTGCCCTCTTCTGGCCTGCAGGCACACACGCAGATTGAATATTGTATACACAATAAATAAATATTTTTAAAAAAAACCCAGTGCCATTGTCCTTGGTTTCTCAGTCAGCCCTCATTGTCAACCATATTCAGAGAGTCCCATTTGATCACATGCTCCTTCAGTCCCAGTCCAGCTGGCCTTGGTGAGCTCCCATTAGATCAGTCCCACTGTCTCAGTGGGTGGACGCATCCCTCGCAGTCCTGAATTCCTTACTCATCTTCTCCCTCCTTCTGCTCCTCATTTGGACCTTGGGAGCTCAGTCCAGTGCTTCAATGTGGCATCTCTGTCTCTATCTCCATCCATCGCCAGATGAAAGTTATATGGTGATATAGAAGACTTTCACCAGTGTGGATATAGGATAAGGCCAATTCAGGCACCCTTTCCTCTACTTCCCAAGGAACAAGTTGGGGACATCTCTTTGGACACTTGGGAAAGCCTCTAGATTCAAGTCTCTTGCCAGCCCTAAAATGGCTCCCTTAATTAAGATATCTATTTCCCTGCTCCCATATCCACCCTTCTTCAACCGAACCATCCCATTCCCCCAAGCTCTTCCCATCCTCCCCTTCTCCCTCTCTCTCCCCATCTCCCTTTACCCCACCTCACTCTCACCCCCATGATCCCAACTATTGCCAGGCAATCTTGTCTACTTCCAAAATCCAGGAAGTTAACTATAAGTTTTTCTTTGGGTACACCTTCTTATTTAGCTTCTCTAAGATCACAAATTATAGGCTCAATGTCCTTTATTTGTGCCCAGAATGCAGTTATGAGTTAGTCCATACCATAGTCACCTTCTTGGGTCTGGGTTATCTCACTGACTAAAGTGTTTTCTATTTCCATTCATTTGCATGCAAAATTCAAGATGTCATTGTTTTTTTTTGTTTTTTTTTCTGCTGAGTAAAACTCTAAAGTGTATAGGTGACACTCCTTCTTTATCCATTCTTCTATTGAGAGGCACCTAGGTTTTTTTCCAGGTTCTGGCTATTACAAATAGTGCTGCTATGAACATAGTTGAACAAATGCTTTTGCAGTATGATTGGGCATCTCTTGGGTATATTCCCAAGAGTGGAATTGCTGGGTCCCGAGGTAGGTTGACTCCCAGTTTCCTGAGAAACCACCACACTGATTTCCAAAGTGGTTGCACAAGTTTGCATTCCCACCAACAATGGATGAGTGTTCCCAGTACTCCACATCCTCTCCAGCATTGGCTATCATTGGTGTTATTGATTTTAGCTATTCCGACAGGTGTAAGATGATATCTCAAAGTTGTTTTGATTTGCATAGGAGGTTGAGCATGACCTTTAGTGTCTTTTGGCCATTTAACTTCTTCTGTTGAGAATTCTCTGTTCAGCTCAGTACCCCATTTTCAATTGGGTTAATTAGAGTTTTAATGTCTAGTTTCTGGAGTTCTTTATATATTTTGGAGATCAAACCTTTGTCTGATGTGGGGGGTTGGTGAATATCTTCTCCCAATCAGTAGGATGATTTTTTGTCTTAATGACAGTGTCCTTTGCTTTACAGAAGCTTCTCTGTTTCAGGAAGTCACATTTATTCATTGTTGCTCTTATTGTCTGTGCTACTGGGGTTCTATATAGGAAGTGGTCTCCAGTGCCCATGTGTTGTAGAGTACTTCCCACTCTCTCTTCTATCAGATTCACTGTGGTCAGATTAATATTGAGGTTTTTAATCCATTTGGACTTGAGTTTTGTGCATGGTGATGGATTTATTTTCATTCTTTTACAGGTTGATATCCAGTTGTGCCAGCACCATTTGTTAACGTTGCTCTCTTTCTTCCATTGTATAATTTTAACTCCTTTGTTGAAAATCAGGTGTTCACAGGTTTGTGGATTAATATCTGGGTCTTCAGTGCAATTCCATCGATCAACATCTCTGCTTTTGTGCCAATACCAAGCTGTTTTCATTACTGTAGCTTTGTAATAGAGTTTGAAGTCAGGGATGGTAATGCCTCCAGAAGTACTTTTATTGTATAGGATTTGTTTGGGTATCTTGGGTTTTTTTGTTTTTCCATATAAAGTTGATTATTGTTCTCTCAAGGCCTGTGAAGAATTGTGTTGGGATTTTAATGGGGATTGCTTTGAATCTGTACATTGCTTTTGGTAGAATTGCCATTTTTCTATGTTGATCCTCTCAATCCAAGAGCATGGGTGATCCTTCCATTTTGTGATATCCTCTTCAATTTCTTTCTTCAAAGACTTAAAGTTATTGTCAAATAGATCTTTCACTTCCTTGGTTAGAGTTACTGCAAGATACAAAAAAGACTATTTATACATCACAAATAACACACCCACACAGATGTCAAAAGAAAGCAAACTTAAATATACATGCTTAGAAAGCATGGTATATAAGCAAAATATATTAATCCCAGGACTTTACCCTGTGCAGGCCCTGTCCATGATGTCACAGACTCTCTGTATCCTTATGTGCATCATTCCTATTATGTCTGGAAAACACTGCTTTTTTTAGACTCACCTACACATCTTACTCTCTCTATTTATTCAAATGTTAAATTCTTCCCACAAGTAAGGCCTAAAGTGTTTGTGTGTGTGTGTGTGTGTGTGTGTGTGTGTGTGTGCAACCAAGAGCAATGTCAGCACCATGTACTGTTTTCAGCATGCAGGGGAGATCTCTCATCATTAACTCATAGAAATATGTCAAGTACTCAATGTTGTGTTGTTTAATAAGTTGTGTCTTTGATTAGGAAAACTGTTCAACCACTCAGGTACTGTATTCAAGGATTCAGTAATGGAAATAAGATATAAAAACCATCCACATACATTCTATTTAGCTTTCTGCATGTGTATATCTCATAGAATCATAGAACTTAGTCAAAACCAGATCACTTTAAAACTACTAATAATTAACTATAAGTTTTATCTGCATATCTCCAATTTGTCATGTAATTTTACTAGTTATCCAAATTTGATAAAGATAGAATAACAGCAGATCCATAAAACCAATTCATAATTTGAGTACTGAATTATTCCATCAATATGAAGAATATCCCCAACATAAAACTAGGCAACTGTAAGCTGTTCATTATTTCCAGTCTTTTAATTATATAAATAAAATCACAATGCCTTTTAATTCCACACATTGCTTCTTTTCCTTCCAGTATCCTGAACATTTATTTTTGTCATGCCACATACATTCTAAATTCTTTATAATTATTTTTTCTTACTTACACTGCAAGATGCTAGATTTCAATGCTGTTTTCTAATAACTGTTAAATTTGTTAACTCTACCCCAAACCATTACTTCTTTACTTTCCAATACCACTTAATGTTTGAATCCCTGTGTCTTTAGTAGTTGTTTCCACCTTTTAAATTTACCCTTATTTAATTGTATTCAATCCCTTAATCCAGAAACACTAATAGACTTTTTCTAGTCTTTTAGAAATTAAACACAAAAAGCAATCCATTCTGATGTTGGAACCATATATGAGATAGAAGATGAAGCATTTGTCTCTTTTTATTTGGGTGATCTCAGCATAATTTTTTCCTATTTAATATCTTTTCTAATTCCATCCACTTCCCTGTAGTTTTCATTATTAATGTTTTGCCATTGAGTAGAATTCCATTGTCTATATGTCGTAAATTTTATCTGTTTGTTGTTGAACATCTATGATGTTTTCATTTTCTCAACTCTTGTCAATACATCAGCAATGAACATGGAAGTGCAAGTACCTCTGTAATAATATGTAGAGTGATTTGAATATAAGATTAGAAGGGATATGGCTGGTCTATATCACAGTTCTATTTCACATTTTTTGAAGAAATCTCCACAATCACTTCCCGAGAAACTGTACTACTTTATATTTCCATCATATACAAATAAGGATTACCCTTCCCCATATCCATGCCTGTATTTGTGTTCTTCATTGTGGTTATTCGAACTAGGGTAAAATGAAAGCTTACAATTATTTCAATCTGCATTTTCTTGATAGGTAAGGATGTTTTTTGGAGTACATGGAGAAACCAACTTTGAACTTAAGAGAAAATTCTTTCTTCTGGCATGATTTTCTTGTACAGGAGGTTCTATGTAGTCTACTGTGAGAGAAAAGGCATCAATTATATTATACATTGTAGGCTTTGCTGCCTACAATATTTCCTTTCAGGCAGGATGTACCCACAGTGCCTGACTTTTATATGGTGACCAACTGTTTTCTATTTGTTTCTGTAACCTGTTCCAAAGGAAATACTTGCTTCCATGAAAACATGCTTAACATCCTTTTAGTAGCATTGACATAGCCCTAATAGTTCCTAGTTGTACTGATAATGGTGATATTGTCAAACTAACTAATAAATATTTAGGTTTATACCGAATCTATATACTAAACTGTATAAACTTATGCTTATATAAATTAGTGTTGCTCTCAGCCTTGATCATAGAAGTTTCTATGTCATGTGTGATGATCAATTCAGACATTCACAACTGGTCAAACTGCTAAAAATGTGTGACTGTGTACTGAGCTATAGAAAAGTTACTGATATCATCCTAGATATCAGAGCCTGCCCATAAATTAAGGACTGTCATTAAACTGGGAAAAGAAAGAATTTAAAATTCAGAGGTTGAGTTTGAAAAACATGAAATTTTATCTACAGGGATTAACATATTTTCATTGTTTAAATGATCTCTTAGTTGCTGTACTTACCAGAACAAGACCTTCACAAAATCACGCCAGTCAAAATAACAACATGAAAATGCCTGAAAAGGCTGAACAGGTAAAAGTGTCTCTTGATCAACCTGACAATAGAAGAGAGTTGAACTACATAAGTTGCCTGATACAATTTTCACACAGTCTCTGGCTCATGTGTGCCCTTCCCCCAATATTAAATGAAGTGTGTTTTAAAAGATTACAACACAGATATATATTTCCCTGTTCCCACATCCACCCTTTCTATATCCCAACCATCCCATTCCCCCAAGCTTTCCCCATCCTCCACTTCATACTTTTCTCTCCCCATTCCCCATACCCCCATCCCAAGTTCCCATTTTTGCCTGGCAATCTTGTCTACTTCCAATATCCAGGAGGATAACTATAGGTTTTTCTTTGGATTCACCTTCTTATTTAGCTTCTCTAGATCATGAATTATAGGCTTGATGTCCTTTATTTATGGCTAGAAACCAATTATGTGTGAGTACATCCCATGTTCATCTTTTTGGGCCTGGGTTACTTCAATCAGGATGGTGTTTTCTATTTCCATCCATTTGCATGCAAAATTCAAGATGTCATTGTTTTTTACTGCTGAGTAGTACTCTAATATGTATATATTCCACAGTTTCTTCATCCATTCTTCCACTGAAAGGCATCTAGGTTGTTTCCAGGATCTGGCTATTACAAAAAATGCTGCTATGAACATAGTTGAACAAATGCTTTTATAATATGATAGGGCATCTCTTGGGTATATTCCCAAGAGTGGAATTGCTGGGTCCTGGGGTAGGTTGATCCCAAATTTCCTGAGAAACCACCACACTGCTTTCCAAAGTGGTTGCACAAGTTTGCATTCCCATCAGCAATGGATGAGTGTGCCCCTTACTCCACAACCTCTCCAGCAATGACTATAAATGGTGTTTTTGATTTTAGCCAATCTGACAGGTATAAGGGAGCCATTCTAGGGTTTGCAGAGACTTGACTCTAGAGGGGTTCCCAGGTGTCCAGGAAGATGCCTCTAGCTAGTTCCTTGGGCAGCTGAGGCGAGGGAGCTAGAAATGGCCAGATCCTATTGCCACACTCATGAATATTTTGCATATCACCATAGAACCTTCAACTGGTGATGGATGGAGATAGAGACAGAACCCGACATTGGATCACTGGACTGTGCTTCCAAGGTCCTGATGAGGAGCAAAAGGAGGGAGATCATGAGCAAGGAAGTCAGGACGGTGAGGGGTGTATTCACCCATTGAGACGGTGGGACAGACCTAACAGGAGATCACCAAGTCCAGTTGGAATGGGACTGATGGAACATGCAACCAAACCGGACTCTCTGAATGTGGCTGACTGTGGAGGAGGACTGAGAAACCAAGGACAATGGAGATGAGCTTAGACTCTACAGCATGGATGGGCTCTGGGTGAGCCTTGTCAGTTTTGTTGCTCACCTTCCTGGACCTGGGGGGAGTTGGGAGGACCTTGGACTTAACATAGTGAAGGGAACCCTGAAGGCTCTCTGTCCTGGAGAGGGAGTGAGTGGGGGTATGGGTGGAGGGGAGGGGAGGTAAGGGGAAGAGGAGGGGAGGAGATGGAAATTTTTAATAAAAAAATGAAAAAAGAACGAAAAAAGATTACAACACAGGATTCCCCATGGAGCCCTCCAAAATGAAGAGCTGTTGGGATAACAATACTGTTTACGAAGTGGGAATCACTTACATTAGAGGTGGCTCCCTTAGCAGTTACTAAGCTAGTGTATGACCGCCACCCTATCCATGTGTATAATATTAATTAAGCTAATTAATTAATTAGACTTAATTATTTATTCATTAATAAATCAAAGGATATCAATATGTTTGGAGAGAGGTCATAATCAGAGCAAGAGAGACATACTGGGGAATGTAATGTGCACCGAACATATATAACCATAAAATCCATCTATCATTTATCCTTTTCTTCCTCCTCTTACTCCAATTTGCCACTTTTATTCCATTAGACACTTTCAGTTCTATATCATTACATATGTGCAGACATAATCATTTCTCATTATGCTAAATCTAAAGACTACAAATGAGAATCTTATACAATATCTGTTTCTGAGATGGTCTTAATTTACTTAATAATGTTCTTAACCAATTGCATTCATTTTCTTGAAAGTGATGTAAGTTCCTAATACTATTATGAGGAATAATTCTTTTATATTGTATATATAAAACGTTTTTTGATGCAATCATTTGTAGAAAGACATATAATTTGTTTCTATAATTTATCTATTATAGATAATATTCTAGTAATGTTTTGTGCAAATGTTTCTGAGACGTTTTCAGTTTTGGTGATTTGGGTAAGTTTTTTATCATGCAAATTGCTGGAAATGCATTTAATCACTTCATGTATATGAAAGAAAAATAAAAATTTCTGTAATTTAGGAGTTTTAATATTTTTAGCACCATAGCCATCTGTAAATAATATTTTTTCACCCAGAGGAGGAAATGTCTCTGTTTGAAATATCATTGTGAATTGAGAGCATAGGTTCTAATGTTAAATCCACAAGGTATGGTCACCACCTGAGGAAATAGTATGGGATGCATTTTCTCAGATAGGATTAGGACTTTGTACCTTATTATCCTGCTGCCTGCCTCAAGGTCCTCTAAATCTTTTTTCTCATGATGAATGAGGTCTTTAAGAGAAGTACCCTCTCTCTTAAATATGAAAAATATGTTTATCTATGGTGCTAAATACAGTTATGTCCACACCCTAGAACAACGCGATTCAGTGTATTCTCCTCTGTCATTGAGCACACAGGTCCTCACAATGGAATGGATCTGGATTATCCTCTTGCTAGTGGCAACAGCTACAGGTAAGGGAATCTCCAATTCCAGACTTGAGGAGAGTCCATACACTCAGGTGACAGGGACACTCTGCCTTTGTCTCCACAGGTGACCATTCCCAGGTCCAGCTGTAGCAGTCTGGGGCTGAGCTGGTAAGGCATAGGGCCTCAGTGAAGTTGTCCCACAAGGCATCAGACTGCACCTTTACCAGCTACAATATTAACTGGATGAAGCAGAGGCCTGGACAGGGCCTGGAGTAGACTGGACATATTTATCCTGGAAATGGTGGAACTGACGACAATCAGAAGTTCCATGGCAAGGCCACACTGACTGCAGTCACATCCTCAAGCACATCCTACATGGAGATCAGCTGTCTGATATCTGAGGACTTTGCAGTCTATTACTGTGCAAGACACAGCATTGCAACCACATCCTGAGTGTGTCAGAAACCCTGGAGGAGTAGGAAGCAATTCTGGGACAGAGATGACAGAGAATATTAGACTGGAAACTTGATCATAAATAATCATCTCTGTGTCCATTTTCTGACTTCGCCTAACAGTACTATAGTTTTTCAATTTTTTCATATTACAAACATAAATAATATGATGCTGATTGAAGAAGCCCTCGTGTATGTCATACAGTGACAATCTCTTCACTAGTGACCACCTCCATTGACAAGTTTGTTCCTTAATAAAATAATAAAAACTGAAAGATGTGATTATATTTTATGATAAAAAATACCTTGGATTATTAAATGCTTGTCTCTTTGTCAGGGTAGTTTTCAATAAACTAAAATACAAATTTGACAAGTAAGGGGTAAATAAATAAAGTCTGGGTAAACAAAAATATTTTCATGTTCTTAAATGTTATTTAACCTCAGGTGTATAGTTAAGTCTGGCTTTGTGGTCTAGCAGAATCCAGTGTCTTAGAATGTAAGATAGGTCTAAGAGTGTACAGCCACTTAAGTATAACTCCTGTAAGTTGGTATTGCTAAAACACTTTCCAAAAATCATTAAGCCAATAATTATATGCATTTGCTAATTGAGGTGGGTTCTGAGATCATACATTTTTCCCTTGTCCCATGTTTACTTTCTTCATGTTCTCAGAAACCTGTCCTACGGTCTCAATTCTTAACAGAACGTGAACCTATACTGATACAACATCAACTCTCACAGGCCATTGGATAATTGGTGGTCACCCTTTTTCTATAGTGTGTTTGGATTTTGGCCAGGTGGAGTGCTTGTAGACTCCCTCCAACAGTTGAGCTGTCTATCAACTTCATCATCGATGGTGGCTGCTACAGATAGATATCATAACACCTAAGAAAAGACTGGGATTTATGGAGGTGTGGAAAACAGCTATGCTCAGCTCACCATTCATCCTTGAATCATCTACTCAGCATCACCTTACGACACTGAAGACAGATGAGAGTTATAGTTTGGGCACTGTGCCAACTCATACACAAACTTGCATTAGCTGATTCTCCAAAACAGCAGGTGGCACTGTAGATCTATCCACCAATGCCTGAGAAATAAAATAGGAGAAGCTGATAAGGAAGTTGTACACTGACTGATTTCTCATGTGGATTCCATTGACAACATCATTATATTCAATAACTGTGGTATAGTTGAAATATGAGATCCTTGATGTACAATACTTGAAAGCTTCTTTGTTTAATACAATCAATACATGAAGTCAAATTGTAATATATGAGCCAAATTGGAATCCTTTTGGTACTGGATAGGAAACTAGGTTATGAACCACTCAGTATAATAGGTTAAGAATATTTGGGCCTCAAGATCATGGAAAATATTTTGGGGAAAATTGTCCCAAAACTTCAGGGCTATTACCTCAGGTGTGTCCACATTTCTGATGACCACTGGTAATGATTGGAAAACAGAAGTCTGCAGTGTTCTATGCTAGTGTCTGATGGGGGCAGGATGGTCAATGCAGCTTTACAGCATCACTGTTATGGTTGACTCTGAGGGGGATCAGATGGCCCATGAACCATTGACATGTGGGTCACATTAACAAGCATGGATATGATGACATAGTTCTCACTGGGATGGGAGAACTCTGTCTGCACAGGTGCAATAATGGAACATGGAATGCATTTCCCCAGACAGGTTTAGAACTTGGAACTCACCATCCCACTGACTAACTCAGAAAACCTTTACCTTTCTGTGTCAAACAGATTCCTGCTTTTTTTTTTTTTTTTTTTTTTTTTTTTCGAGACGGGGTTTCCCTGTAGCTCAGCTTCCTGCTTTGATCTAAGGAATGCTCTTCCTCACTCATGTGTAAATTTCAGAAATTATGTTTTTAGATACTGTGATGTCCACCTACCCCACAGTACCACAACAATACACTCTTGTTCACTGTCCCTCAGCACACAGGTTCTCAGCATGCTCTGAAGTTATATCATCCTCTACCCGGTATCAGCAGCTACAGGTATGTATGTTCCTAGAACCGGGCTTGGCAAAAGCCTGAAAATGGAGTGACAAAGGCACCCTTTCCAAATTTTTTACTCCCATGTTCAGCTACAGCAGCCTGTGACTGAACTGAGGAATCCTGGAGGCACATTACATGTGTCATGCAAGGATGTTTACTCATATATTCCCCATGGGTATTGCAGAACCCTGGACATGGGCTTGAAAGAATTGGGTGGAAACTGCCAAGCATTAACAAATGTTTGAGGACAGAGTAGACACAGTGCCTTATACTTCCTACATGGAGATCAGAAGCCTGATATGAGTAGTCTGTCATCTATTACTGTGTAAGACACAGTGTCATGTCTACAGCTGAGCTGGTTCAGAAACTCTGAAAGAGCAGAAGGCTGTCTTGTGATGAGAGGACAGCAATGGGTAACCTAAAGATTTGCTCAAAGCCTGTGGTTAACTACTGATGAAAGGAACGATAGGAATAAAATTAATTCTCATTGAATAAAGATATTTCATAATCACTATGCTTGCAAATATCAGTTTTTTTTTTTTTGGTTTTTCGAGACAGGGTTTCTCTGCAGCTTTTTTAGAGCCTGTCCTGGAACTAGCTTTTGTAGACCAGGCTGGCCTCGAACTCACAGAGATCCACCTGCCTCTGCCTCCCGAGTGCTGGGATTAAAGGCGTGCGCCACCACCGCCCGGCTCAGTTTTAAATTTGTAAAGTTAACCCACATAATCCCCTGCTATTGTCAGTATCAACACATGTGTCTTCCATAATTGGGTCAACACTTTGGAGCAAAAATGTTTGATCATATGTTAAATAAAAATGTCTAACTCCTAGGACATGACCAATATTTCTGTTGAGTTATTAATAATACTGATTCAGCAATCCAATTCATATTTATGTGCTTGGAGAAATAAATTCAGAGTTGAAGCATTGATCACTGATTTCACATCATAGTCTTCTCAAGTCCCAGTAACTTGTCCTGTAATCACAAGCCTGTTACCTATTGTGATACTCAATTTGTTCACCTTATCATTTTTCCACAATATTACAGAGTCCAGAACTTTGTGACTAAATTCCCTTATGAGAACAGGATGTCTGTGAATCTATACTGCTTAATCAGGCAAGTACTTTTCTATTATCACCGACTATAGACATCAGCAATAAACCATTCTGCTGTTTTCCTTCCTTCTTCTACCTCCAATCCCTACCTACATTGTCCCCAGTTCCCCCATTCACTTCTCCATTTCTACTCAATAGAGGGCAGATTTCCAATGGATATAAAAAACATGGCAAATCAAGCTGTTGAGGCAACTCAGTACAAGTAAAAGGGTCCCAAAAGCCAATAAAATTGTGAGAGACAGCTGCCATCCCACTTTTAAGAGTCCTAAAAGAAGACCAAGTTGTATAACTGTAACATATACAGAGGTCCTAGGTCAGCTCAATGAAGGCTCTCTGCTTTTCATCTAATACTTTGTGAGCACTTATGAACTTACATTGATCCTTTGGCTTTTCTTGTGATGGTTCTGACACCTCTGGCATCTACAATCCTTCCTCCATGTCTTCTCCAAGATTCCTCAAGTCTGCCTAATGTTTGACTGTGAATCTCTTTATTTGTTTCCATTAAATGTTTTTAAGAAGTCTCTGATGACAATTGGGCTAGGCACTAATCTATGAGTATAGCAGAATAGCATTTGTAATCATTTCATTAATTTTTCACAGTCACGTGGGGTTTTACCCTAGGTCTCTGGGCTAACCATCCTCTTGATCATGGCCGTCCAATCAGTATCAAAAGTGGGCTCTCATTTATAGCATGGGTCTTAACCTGAACCAGTCATTGCTTGACTACTCCCACAATTTCTGTGACACCCATACTCTAGCATATCTTGTAGTCAGGACAAATTGTAGGATGGAGGTTTTGAGGATGGATTGGTGTCCCAGTCCCTTTACTGCAAGTCTTACCTGGTTATTGGAGATTGTCAGGTCAGATTATGTATCTCCAATTGTTAGGGTCACCTTCATAGATTCCAGGGAATTTCTATTGTGATAGGTGTCTATATTGTCCCTGAGATACCTCCTCAATCCAGTTATCTCACCCAGTACTCTCTGCTTTCCATCCTCTCTACACTTGACCCTTTCTGTTCCTACCCCATTTAAGTCTCACCTCCAACCATGATGTCTATTCTATTTCTCCATCCCAGGGAGATTCATGTGTTAGCCCTTGAACTTTTCTTGTTAATTTGAATACCTGGGTCTGTAGATTGTAGCATGGTTTCATTTACAGATAATATCCACTTACAAGTGACTACATACCATGCTTGTATTTTGAGGTCTGGGTTACCTCACTCAGGATAAATTTTTCTAGTTCTATCCATTTTTCTGCAAATTTCATGATGCTTTTTTAATAGCTGAGTATTCCTATATTGTGTAAATGTATCACAATTTCTTTATCCACTCTTTGTTTGAGGGCCATCTAGTTTGTTTCCAGATTCTGCCTATTATGACTAATGCTGCTATGAACAAGTTGAGCAAGTGTCCTTGTGTTAGGGTGGAGTGTCCTTTGGGCATATGCCTGAGGTTGGTATAGGTAGATCCTGAGGTAGAGGTTCCTCATTTCTGAGAAAATGACATATTGATTTTCAAAGTGGCTGCAAAAGTTTGCTCTCCCATCATCAGTGGAAGAGAGTTTCTCTTGCTCTAATTCCTCTTCAGCTTAATGTATTGCTGTGATTTTAATGTTAGTCATTCTCCCAGGTGTAAGATGGAATCTCAGAGTCATTTTGTATTGGGGACCTCTGAGTGACAGCCTCCGCATCCCGTCAGTGTTCATGATGGCTAAAGAGGTTGAAAATTTCTTAAAGTGCTTCCCCAACATTTGACATTCCTCTGTTGAATATTCTCTTTTTAGATCTATACCCCATTTTATATTTATTTTTTCTTTTTATTAATTTTTATTGAGCTCTACTTTTTTCTGCTTTCCTCCCTGCCTCTTCCCTCTCCTTCAACCCTCCTCCAGGGTTTCCATGCTCCCAATTTACTCAGGAGATCTTGTCTTTTTCTAATTCCCATGTAGATTAGATCTATGTATGTGACTCTTAGGGTCCTCATTGTTGTCTAGATTCTCTGGGAATTGTGATTTGTGGGCTTGTTTTCTTTGCTTTATGTTTAAAAACTACTTATGAGTGAGTACATGTGATAATTTTCTTTCTGTATCTGGGTTACTTCACTCAAAATGGTGTTTTCTAGCTCCATCTATTTTCCTGCAAAATTCAAGATGCCGTTATTTTTTTCTGCTGTGTAGTACTCCATTGAGTAAATGTACCACATTTTTCTTATCCATTCTTTGGTTGAGGGTCATTTAAATCACATAGTCAACTTTGTTTATAGCAACATTGTTGGTCATAGCCAGAACCTGGAATTATTTGTTTTTTATGACTAGTCTTGAGTTCTTTATATAATTTGAATGTTAACCCTCTGTCTGATGTGGGGTTGTTAAAGATCTTTACTACACTGTAGACTGACATTTTGTACTTTTGATAGTTTCCTTTGCCTTACGAAAGCTTTTTAGTTTCATCAGGTACCATTTGTTAATTGGTGATCTTATTGGCAGTGCAATTGATGCTCTGTTCAGGAAATTTTCTCCTGTGCCAGTGTGTTCAAAGCTATTCCCCATTTTCTCCTCTATCAGGTTCAGTGTATCTGGTTTTATGTTGAGGGCTTTTATCTACTTTGCCTTAAGTTTTGTGTAGGGTGATATATATGGTCCTATTTGCACTCTTATACATGCTGACATCTATTTATACCACCGTTTGTTGAAGATGCTTTCTTGTTTTCATTATATAATTTTTTTCCTTCTCAAAAATCAAATGTCCATAGGTTTTTGGATTTACTTCTGGGCCTTCAGTTCAACTCCATTGATCAACCTATCTGTTTTTATGTTAATACAATGAAATTTTTATTACTTTTCTCTACAGTACAGATTGAAATCAGGAATGGTGAGGCCTCTAGAAGTTCTTTCATTGTACAGGACTGTTATAGCTATCAGCAACCTTATTTCTAAAGTCATTACACAAGTTTACATTTATATCAACACGTGACTATAGATTACTCTTTTCACACATACATGCTTGCATTTGTTGTCTTTTATTTGATTGTTTACAGTCATTCTTATTGAGGCAATAATGTATCATTGGGGTTGTTTTAATCTGAATTTCATGGGTGAACTAAGGACTTTGATTGCAGGTCATAGAGAATTCAATCTTGAACTGAACAGGAAATTCTCTCTGCTTGTTATGTTTTCTATTGCAGGAAGGTGCTGGGAAGCCTGCAGGGTGAGAAAGACATCAATAATCTCACACAGTATCAGATCTTTCAGTCTACTTTATCAACCTCCATGTAAGAGGTACCAACTAGTGGTTCCTATTACACACTGAATAACTGCCTTCTAATTGGATTTGTGACATGCTCCATAGGAATGACACTATCCCAGGTAAACATGTTCAAAAACTCATGACAAGGGATGATAAAGCCTAAGTAGACCCTAGTTGTATTGCTAATGGTCATGTTGTCTACTGCTTTTAAATATTTATGTTTATATACAATAGATTAGTGCTAGTTTCAGCCTTGATCATGGAAGCAAATGTGTGCAGTGTGTAATGATCCCTGTAGACATTCATGACTGGTCAAAGTGCTGAGAATGAATGACAGAGTACTCAGCCACAGTGAATCCTCTTTATCAACCTCCTCCTTCCCCCAAATCAAGGATCATAATGAAACAGGAAAAAGAAAGAATGTAAGGTTCAGAGAATGAGGCTGAAAGTCATGGAATTCTATCTACAGTGACTGACATGTTCTTAATGTACAAATGACAACATAGCAGCTGTTGTTATCAGCATAAGACCTGCACAAAATCAGATCAGTTAAAATTACAGTGTGAAAGCCTGTGGAAAGACTAAGCAGGTAAATGTGTCTCTTGGCCAAACTTACAATATTAGTTTTATATCTGAAAGCCAACTCAGAAAGAGAACTGAACTCCATAAATTGTCTTCTAAGCTTGGCACATGTGTCCCCTCCCCCTCCCCCTACTAAACAAAATATATCTTAAAGGACTACAATACAGGTGGTAGAAGGACTCCCCATGGATCACTGCCAGCTGAGGAGATGTTAGCATTGGAAGAATGCATAGGAAGGCAGAATCACTTTTCTTAGAAGTGTGCACACTTTTTTGCACACTTGGCGGTTACTTATGAGCTAATGGATAACACCCACCATAACCATACAGACAGCATTTATTAGACTTACTGAGTTATTCATTAATTAAACCAAAGAGATCAATATGTTAGAAGAAAGACCTTCTGTTTTGAAAGATCATAATGGGAGCAAGAGGGACATAGTGGGTGAGAATATGATCAAAATGTATTGCAGTCATAAATGGAAATTGCAAGAGATGAACAAGAATATTCTGAAATAGCAATATTTTATATGTTTAGAATTTTCACATAGGTTTATAATGTACACTGTATATATTTACTCAATAAAGTCAAACTATCATTTTCTTGCTCCTCCATATCCATTTGCTACTTTTATTCCATTGGGCATTTTCAGTTCTATGTCCTTACATATGTGCATTCACAATTATTTCTAACTATACAATATCTACAATATCTAAGGACTATAAATAGGATCTAGACAAAATCTGTTTCTAAGAGGGTCTTAAATTTCTTAATAATGTCATCACCAATTGTATTCATTTTTCTCAAAGATATATAAGTTTCTTATAAATTACTGATGAATAAATTATGTTTTATAGCATATATATCATGTTTTCTTGATGCAGTCACTTTTTCAAACACATGTAGTTTGTTCCTATAATTTATCTATTGTAGACAATGCTGCAATAACATTTGTGTGCAAAAATTTCTGAGACATTTTCACTTTTGATCATTTCTGTAAGTGTTTTTGTATGCAATCTTCTGGAGAAACACTTGCCAATTTTTGTATATCAGAAAACACTAGAAGTTCTCAAAATTTACAAGTTTTGAAATCTTTTTTCACAACTACTAACTGTAAATCTTTTGTCTCAAGAGGAACAACTGTCTCTGGCTGAAGTCTCTGTGTAAATTGAAATCTTATATCTTAATCTTACATCCACAGATCTGCACAAGGCTTAGGGATATAGTAAGGGTTTCATTTACTCAGATAAGATTAGAACTTGGACTTTAACATCCAGCTGCCTGACCTAAGGTCTTTTACTTCTTTCTTCTAAAGCTGTATAGGACCTTATCTAAGAGGTACACTGTTCATGAATATGCAAATCACACTAGTCTATGGTGGAAAATACAGAGATGTCCACACCCAGAACAACATATGATCAGTGTCCTCTCCACAGTCACTGAGCACACAGGTCCTTACCATGGAGTAGAGCTGGATCACTCTCTTTTTCCTGTCACTAATTACAGGTAAAGGGGCATTCCAGTTCCAAATCTGAAGAGGGAACAGGAATTGAGGTGACAATGACATCTAAACTGTCTTTTCGATACAGGTGTGTCCACTCCCAGGTACAGTTGCAGCAGTCTGGACCTGAGCTTGTGAGGCTTGGGACCTCAGTGAAGGTGTCCTGCAGGGCCTCTGATGGTATCGATTATTACTTTATTCACTGGGTGAAGCAGAGGCCTGGACAAGGCCTGGAGTGGATTGCATGGATTTATCCTGGAGATGGTGGAACTGACCACAATCAGAAGTTCCAGGGTAAGGCCACACTGACTGCAGACACATCCTCCAACACAGCCTACATGGAGCTCAGAAGCCTGACTTCTGAAGACTCTGCGGTCTATTACTGTGCAGCACACAGTGCTGCAACCACATCCTGAGTGTGTGAGAAACCCTGGAGGAACAGGAAGATGCCCTGGGACTGACATGAGAGAAATGACTAGCCTGAAGATTTACATAGAAATAATCTTTCTGAGTGTCTGTTTTTCTGCTTCTTTCTCTATAAATAAAATGAAGTTAATTGACCCCCATTTACATCTTTCTGCATAATAAAACACTAAAGAAGGGAAATCTGAGTTAATGGATAGTTATAGAATTATCTTTGGATTCAAAGAGACTTGAACATTTTGGAGTAGCTTTGAATAATGTATAATATGAATTTTACCAGTAAAGTTCACATAAACAACATCTGACCAAACAAAAACTCCTCTCACAGTCTTAAGTAGCATGAATGTGTGCTTTTTAATTCTACCTGTGTTGTGCAGCAGAATTTCAGTTTCTCAGAATGGAGGAGATATTTTCATCATAATGTACTACCATATAAGTGTAAATCTCATAAGTTGACAGAAATATCATTAAATTACTTTTCATAGAATTGATTTATTTATCCAGTGTGTACACATGTTAGTTAAGAATAGGTTTGAGATTATTCATATTTATCTGATCTTAAGTTTACTACCTTTCTCGCACCAGTACTCTGACCTACAGTCTCAGGCTTTTATAGACACTGACCTACTCTGATATGCTATCATCCTTCATGTTCCTCTGGATGTGTTGAAGTCACTCTTGTTCTATATAGTGATTGGTTTTGGATACCTGGACCAGTAAAACGCAGCACAAAATCTTGTGGTACTTGATAATTTCAAAGGGATTATTCATTAAGAAATCTCTGTAGTGCAAAGGGTTAATTTGGTATGTTCCTGTAACTGACATAAATCTCCTTGAAATATGAATGCTATGTACTTAATATCTATGTCATCATCTTTATATGTTGTTGTAGGCAGGAATCTTGTTGGGCTATTCACTGTTTGAGATCATTTATACTTCTGTTGAGTTTAAAATACTGTTTGAGTTTAAAATACTGTCATCATAAAGCAGTCTCCTGTCTCCACAAACAGAAAAGCATTAATGATCAGCTGGCAAGGGAATCTCCTAATTTTGTCCTCTGAATTATATAAGACTCAACAATGTTAAGACATCAGTCAAGTGAGTGCAAGACCCTGATTCAAGCAAGTTGTCTGCTGTATGCTGCAGAGCTATTTCGAAGTGCCCAAACCCCTTATACTGCAAACTTAAACTTCTTATACTCCCACTCTGTACAGGCACTGTGGAATCAGTGTGACTGCTCCAGAGGAAGATAGGAATAGACCTACCCCGGCATCCAGCTATACCACTCTGGAGCATATACCCAAATGACACTTGCTTAGTAATGTTCACTGCTGCTTTACAGATAATAGACAAAAATTGGAAAGAACCTCTTTGCTCTTGTTATCATATATTCCAGGATCCCCCTTTTTTCTTGTGGAACTATTCTACTCTCTGCCTTTGATGAGGACATTTATGATGATCTTTGAATCTCATGGAGATAATGTCAGATACATTCCTATTTCAATATATATAATTTAATCATAAATGAAGTCATTGTGACATTTTATATCTGTATTTCTGAGATGATCTTAATATATTTATCACTAGTTGCATGCATTTTTATAAAAGTGATATAAGTTCAATATTTCTTGCAGGTGTTGTTTATATAAACATTTTGTTTATATAAATAGGTATTCTTTGATGTAGGAGGGGGTCATGTCTATTGTTACTTTCATTGGTTAATAAATAAACTGCCTTGGCTTTTTGATAGGGCAGTATTTAGATAAGTGGAGTAGACTGAACAGAATGGTGGGAGTAAGAAGCAGAGTCAGGGAGTCGCCATGAAGCTCCTGCCCAAGATGTACGTAGGTTAGAATCTTTCTGGTAAGGCACCACCTCATGGTGCTACACACATTAATAGAAATGGGTTAATCAAGATGTGAGAGTTAGCCAAAAAGAGGCTGGAACTAATGCGCCAGGCAGTGTTTAAATGAATACAATTTGTGAGCTGTTATTTAGGATGTAAAGCTTGCAATGAGGTAGCCTGGCTGGACAAAAAGCAGGCCTGTTCACCTCATCACTACACTTGTTAATAAAATCCTCTGTTGAAAGATACATAATTTATTTCCATAATTTAGTTTTGTGATCTTTCTGCAATAATCACTGTTCTGTAATGTTGCTGAAGTACATTTACTTTTGTTCATTTCGATGAATTTCTTATTTTATATTCTTTCTTATGGTTTTTTTTTATATTTAAAAATTTCCTTCTCCTTCCCTTCTCCTCTCCCTTCCCTCCCCTCCCCTCCACCCATACCCCCCTCCCTCCCTCTCCAGGCCATGGAGCCATCGGGTTCACTACTCTATGTTAAGACCAAGGTCCTCTCAACTCTCCCCAGGTCCAGGAAGGTGATCAACCAAGCTGAGAAGGCTCCCACAGAGCCCATCCATGCAGAAGAATCAAAGTCCAGTGCCTTTTTCCTTGGCTTCTCAGTCAGCCTCCACAGTCGGCCACATTCAGAGAGTCTGGTTTGGTCTCATGTTCCATCAGTCCCATTCCAACTGGAGTTGGTGATCTCCCGTTAGTTCTGTCCCACTGTCTCCATGGGTGACCCCTCACGGTCCTGACTTTCTTTCTTATGTTCTCCCTCCTTCTGCTCCTCATCAGGACCTTGGGAGCTCAGTCCGGTGCTCCAATGTGGGGCTCAGTCATTTTCTTCATCTATCACCAGGTGGAGGTTCTATGGTGATATGCAAAAAAATCATCAGTGTGGCTATAGGAACTGGCCTTTTCAGGCTCCCTCTCCTCAGCTGCCCAAGGAACTAGCTGGGGGTGTCTCCCTGGAAACCCGGGAACCCCTCTAGAGTCAAGTCTCTTGACAACCCTCAGGTGGCTCCTTAAATTAAGATATATGCTTCCCTGCTCCCATATCCACCCTTCCTGTATCCCAAGCATCCCATTCCTCCGAGCTCCCCCCATTCTCCCCTTCACACTTTTCTCTCCCCATCTTCCATTGGCCCCATCTCGCCACACCCTCAATTTCCCAATTTTTGACCGGCGATTGTGTCTACTTCCAATATCCAGGAGGATTACTATATGTTTCTCTTTGGGTTCACCTTCTTATTATCTTCTCAAGGATCCCAAATTATAGGCTCGAAGTCCTTTAATTATGGCTGGAAACCGATTATGAGTGAGTACATCCCATGTTCATCTTTTGGGGTCTGGGTTACCTCACTCAGAATAGTGTTTTCTATTTCCATCCATTTGCATGCAAAATTCAAGGTGTCATTGTTTTTTACCGCTGAATAGTATACTAATATGTATATATTCCACAGTTTCTTCATCCATTCTTCCACTGAAGGGCATCTAGGTTGTTTCCAGGATCTGGCTATTACAAATAATGCTGCTATGAACATAGTTGAACAAATGCTTTTGTAATATGATTGGGCATCTCTTGGGTAGATTCCCAAGAGTGGAATTGCTTGGTCCTGGGGTAGGTTGATCCCGAATTTCCTGAGAAACTGCCACACTGCTTTCCAAAGTGGTTGCACAAGTTTGCTTTCCCAACAGCAATGGATGAGTGTACCCCTTACCCCACAACCTCTCCACCAAAGGTTATCATTGGTGTTTTGGATTTTAGCCAATCTGACAGGTGTAAGATGGTATCTCAAAGTTGTTTTGATTTGCATTTCCCTGATAGCTAAGGAGGTTGAGCATGACCTTAAGTGTCTTTTGGCCATTTGAACTTCTTCTGTTGAGAATTCTCTGTTCAGTTCAGTGGCCCATTTTTTAATTGGGTTAATTAGCCTTTTAAAGTCTAGTCTCTTGTGTTCCTTATATATTTTAGAGATCCGACCTTTGTCAGTTACAGGGTAAGACTTGTACTGGCTGCCGGCGGTCAGAGGGGTTAGGAAATAACCAAGATAGTCCTTTTATAATAAATCAGTTTTAATAAAAGGGGAAATAAGGGAACTTACAGAACCTAGGGTCCAGCGGAGCAGAAGGTACGCAGGGGAGAGCAAAAACAGGGCTCCTTCCGGCGCCCCGATCCTACTTAAGGGATATCCTACTCTGCTGGGGCAGCCACGCCCCTGAACGCAGGGATTGGGCCAGCTGCCCCAACATCTCCCCGTTTTGTCTAAATAAGACAGAATCAGAAACCAAATACAACTATATACAATGGGAACAGATCATATAAAATTACAAGAAGTAAACAATATCAGGTGAGGAGTATATAACAAAAAATTTTTCTAATCACTCTACTTTGGGAAGTCTAAATAATGTAGAAGGTAGCTACCATTATCTAATCTTCAACCCCATCAAAGATCTGAGAAGGAGAGTAAACTTACCAAAGCAACCAGGAAGCACAAACGAGAAACTTCCAAACTGTGCAACAGAAGACAGAGACAATTGACTACCTGGGCAACCACATGAAGTCTTGATAGCAATGTTGAGGCAACCAACTTTGGCTGAGGCCTGAAAAAACCTGACATACCATTATACAACGGCAAGGAGCCTTTAGTAGAACAATCCTATCCTGTCTTGGCAAGATAAGACAATTCTGTTTTATCCACTTAGGGATATTTCATAGTTTAGTCAGTAATGGAGGTATGGGCTTTTCTTTGCCCCAAGGCCAGTTCTGCCAAGTAGAAGACAAACTCCCAGTGGAGTGTCTTTGGTGCTCAACATTCTCTCGGGAGTAGAGCATTGTTGCCAGGAGTGATTGTGTCTCATAAATACAAAACTCTAGGTTAGATTAAAGGCCATGTTCTACAGCTCTTCAAAGAGGTTGAAGATTATGCTATCTATACTAAATACAACCTCTATGTGTCTAAAAATACCTGATTGTCCTAAATATAAATATGACCAACATATAATTCTCAACACTTATGTAACTGTATGACTAATAGAATAGACAACTGTACAATAAATGAAGACAATGATTTCCAAATGTAAACAGGGTCATTACATAAATAATATCTGAGGTAGAAATGTACATTGCAATATAGTAAACAATGTCATTACATAAATAGTATCAGAGGTAGAGATGTACATTGCAATATAGTAAACAATGTCAATATAACAATTGTTTCAAACAGAGGTAGTATCATACTCTCATACAATGTTCAATATATTAATATACAAGAATCAACACTCATATAGTTTTTTAAAAAAACAATAACTCACAAAAATCAATTATTCCTTCAGATCACCAGTTAATCCCTCCCCCCTTTATATATATATATATATATATATATATATATATATATATACATATATATATATATATATATATATATATATACACATAATTTATACCCCTGAGTCCATATAAAGCCTTCCACAACCCGACCACCCTATACCAGCCACCAATTAGTGTCCCTAAACCTGAGGGTAAACTTTGTTGGGAGGGGGGGCGTCATCCAAGATTGCTTCCAGCTGACATAGGGGCGACTTTTCTTCCCAGGGGTTCCTGTGAAAGCAAATGATGGTAGAATACCCAAGGTAACATTTCATCTAGGAAAAATGTGTCCAGCCTCTGAATTTTTTTAGAAAATGAGGCCAGAATGTTGTCAAAAATGTGCACCATTCAAAAGTGTTCTGTGCAATTGGTACCAAAAAACAGGCCAAATATTAGCGCTACAAAAACATGATGTCATAATAACCAGTTGGAGTTGATGTCACGGGGCCCCGTCTTCATCCTGGAAACTGCAAAGATTACTGAAGAAAAATTTTTGTCGTTTGTTGCGAGAGAGATAAGCATTGTCTACAAAGACACATACAGATGTATACGTGCATATCTTCAATGAAAGGTGCAATAAAGACAACCATAGATATGAAGGAAGGCAAAGAAGACAAATATATTGGTACCATTATCAACATTATTGTTATTAGTATTCTGTCTCATAACATGACTCCTAACCTGAGACAGAAACTCTGAGAAATCTCTTATAAACAAGCTTGGAATTGGAGAGGGACTGGGCCAGAGTCCAACTCCAAGAAACTAGCTCTAAATATCTATGAAGAAATGCATATTGACACACATTCAAAAATTGATTTTTATACTCACAGAGCTTACCCAATGTCAATGCTGATCCTTGTTGGGTTGCAATTGGTTCCAATTCATCAATATTCAAGGTATCCAGGGTCCCTCAGGTCCTTTGAAGGTGAGCGTCTTCCTGTGGGGATAAGAAAAGAACCCTGCCCCCGAACTATGGGTCTCTTACCATCAGTATGTTCACCATCCTTCTGCATGAATTGTTATTTTTCTTTTCCAAGGGGCTTCTCCTCTTCAAACCAAACCTTTATTAACTTTGATGGTATCCACGATTTTTCTTCTCCTGTGGAGACAAGAGCAAAACCCCTTCCCCAACACAGCACATCCCCTGGCTTCCATTGTGAGGTTAGCACATCCTTGAAATAAACTGGTTGATTTAATTCAACAGACTTTTCCATTATCCAATGTCTTTCTACAGCCGTTGTCCCCTTCTCATTAGCGTTGAGAAAATTCAAAGTTAGTAAAGCATTATGTAATCTATTTCTGGGGGTATTCTCCACCCCCTTTTGCTTGTTTAACATATCCTTTATAGTCCTATTTGATCTTTCAATGACTGCTTGACCTGTAGGATTGTAGGGTATGCCTGTAACATGCTTAATATTGTAATAGGCAAAAAACCGTTTCATTTTTCTAGAGACATAAGCTGGACCATTATCTGTCTTTATTTGTGCAGGTATACCCATGATGGCCATGACTTCTAATAAGTGAGTGATTACTGAATCGGCCTTTTCTGAGCTTAAAGCAGTTGCCCATTGGAATCCTGAATAAGTGTCAATGGTATGGTGTTCATATTTTAATTTTCCAAATTCTGCAAAATGGAACACATCCATCTGCCAGATTTCATTCCTTTAGGTGCCCTTTGGATTAGTCCCTGCAGGCAGTGGTGCTTGGTTATAGAAAGAGCAAGTAGGGCATTTCTTTACAATCTCCTGAGCTTGTTGCCATGTAATAGAAAACTCTTTCTTCAAGCCTTTGCTATTGACATGATGCTTTTCATGAAATTCGGAAGCCTGCAGCACACTACCAATCAATAACTGATCAATATCTGCATTACCTTGTGCTAAAGGACCTGGCAGACCCGTATGGGATCGGATGTGTGTTATATACATAGGGCAAAGTCTGTTCCTGATCATTTCTTGTACCTGGATAAACAATGAGGTTAGTTCAGTATCATCAGGTATGAATTCAGCAGTTTCAATATGTAAGATAACTCTTTTTGCATATTGTGAGTCAGTAATAATGTTAAGAGGTTCCTTAAAATCCCTTAGCACCATAAGAATGGCGAATAACTCTGCCTTTTGGACAGAATCGTAAGGACTTTGTTCCACCTTGCTCAA
The DNA here is from genome assembly GCF_903992535.2 of Arvicola amphibius. NCBI lineage: Eukaryota > Metazoa > Chordata > Mammalia > Rodentia > Cricetidae > Arvicola > Arvicola amphibius. The sequence continues at coordinate 63,270,357 of NC_052053.1, forward strand.
GTCTTCTGATTTGTAGCCTGCCTTCCCTGATTTATTAGCATCAGTATAAAACGTGCGGGCTCCAGTTATTGGTGCATCACGGACAATTCGAGGAAGAATCCAAGAAGTTCTCTTTATAAAGTTAAGCCTTTTGCTTTTTGGATAGTTGTTATTAATTTCTCCTAAAAAGTTAGCACAAGCTCTTTGCCATGGTTCATTATCTTCCCACAATTTTCGTATCTCATCAACGGTGAAAGGCACTATGATTTCTGCTGGGTCTATGCCTGCTAGTTGACGAAGTCTCAATTTGCTTTTATGATTAGTTCAGAAACCTTTTCCACATAGGTTTTTAATTTCTTACTTGGCTTATGAGGTAGAAAGATCCACTCTAAGATAATATCATCTCTTTGCATTAAAATTCCTGTAGGAGAAATTTTTGAAGGCAATATAACGAGAATACAACTGAGTTCTGGATTCACCCTATCCACATGTGCCTCTTGCAATCTTTCTTCAACCATTGTCAGTTCTTTTTCTGCTTCAGCTGTTAATTCTCTGGGACTGTTTAGGTCTCTTTCCCCATCTAAGGTTTTGTTTAAGTGAATTATCATATCAGGTGTTATCCCAACAGCCGGTCGAAAGCTGGAAATGTCTCCCAACAACCTTTGAAAGTCATTAAGAGTTTGCAGTTGATCTCTTCTAATTTGTGCCTTTTGTGTCTTAATTTTTTGTAAACCTATTCTATAACCTAGATAATCAACAGAATCTCCTCTCTGAATTTTTTCGGGAGCAATCTGTAATCCCCATTTAGGTAGAACTATTTTTACCTCTTCAAACAGTCTCTCTAAGGTATCCATGTTTGAATCAGACAATAAGATGTCATCCACATAATGATAAACAATGGATTTGGGAAACATCTTGCGTATTATTTGTAATGGTTGATTCACAAAGTATTGGCAGAGGGTAGGAGAGTTCAACATGCTCTGTGGGAGGACGGTCCACTGGTATCTCTTGGTAGGTAGGCACTGTGAAGGCAAACTTTTCTCTATCTTTTTCTTGTAAAGGTATGGAGAAGAAACAGTCCTTCAAATCAATAACTATGAGAGGCCATCCTTTTGGTAATAAAGAAGGCAAAGGAAGTCCAGATTGCAGAGAGCCCATAGGTTGAATAATCCTGTTTATAGCTCTGAGATCCATCACCATTCTCCATTTACCAGATTTTTTCTTAACCACAAATACAGGAGAATTCCAAGGGCTGGTAGATTCTTCTATATGTTGAGCATCCAATTGCTCTTGTACTAGCTGTTCTAAAGCTTGCAACTTTTCCTCAGATAAAGGCCATTGTTTTGTCCATATCGGTTTCTCAGTCAACCATTTTAGAGGTAGGGCTGTTGGTATCTCTGAAGGGGCATCAAATGCTTTGTATTCTTGTACAGCCCGAATGGCTGGTTTTCGCCATCTGTAATACCTTTTGATGTTTTCCTCAGAAATATATGCTCTAGAGGCAGCAGGAATGTTAATTTGAGTATTCCATTGCTGCAATAGGTCACGACCCCATAAATTTACTGCAATATTAGCTACATATGGCCTTAATTTTCCTATCTGTCCCTCAGGACCGATGCATTCGACCCATCGCGTGCTTTGCCTTACTCGAGATAGGGTCCCAATTCCCAAAAGTCGAACATTTACATCCTGTAGTGGCCAATACGGATGCCAAGATTCTGGAGTAATGATACTAACATCTGCTTCTGTGTCCAGCAGGCCAGTAATGAAAATGCCATTTTCACACACTCTTAACTTTGGTCTTTGATCACTTATAGAAGTTTGCCAAAATACACGTAATTCATCTTTTGGGCTATTTTTGCTTCCAACAGCAGACATGGGGATTTCTAATTGTCCTGACAAGGCATGTTCTCTGTTGTAACGGGAAATGACTGGACCACATTTGCCATGGGGGGCCTGCGAGAGGCCCCCCATGGCATTTCCCACCTGCAGCAGTTTCCTTGCCTATCTCTTGATGATTTGCTTTCGCTGTCCCAATGTCTACCCTTCCCACATCTCCTACATAACCCTGAAGGCTGAGGCCTTCTATTCCTGTTATTCCTGGAAAAGGCATTATTATTATTATTATTTCTGTAAGTCCTTTGTCTGCAATTCCATTTCATATGTCCCATTCTACCACAATTAAAACATTTGGTATTTTGATATCTCCTTCTACCGTTGGCAATGGCTTCTTCTACCCACGTATCGGCGTGAAGCTCATTCGATTCAATATTCATTGTATGTAAGACCCATTCCTCCAGGGGTGCTGATCTGATCTTTAGAGGCGTCAAAACCCTTTTGCACTCTACATTGACATTCTCATAAGCCAAGGACTTAATTATTACCTGCCTTGCTTCTGGGTCAGATATTCCTATTTGTACAGCTTTAGTTAGTCTATGTAAAAAGTCAACAAATGTTTCTCTCGGGCCTTGTTTAACTCTGATATATGATTCCGTTCTCTGTCTTGGGTCTTGAACCCTGTCCCAAGCCTTCAAGGCTGCGGTAGTACATATGGATAGAGTGTGTTCATCATAATTAGCTTGTTCTAGAGGATCAGAATAAAGTCCTTCACCCATAATTTGATCTAGGGTGATGTCAACTCCCTTTGATCTTTCCTGCTGTTCTAAAAGCCTAGCCTCTTGTTTAAACATGCACCTCCAGCTCAACTGATGTCCATTCTCTAAAACAGCTGAGACTAGGTACAACCAGTCCCTAGGGGTGGGGTTAATTGTAAGGGACCAAGACTTTAGCATCTCCTTAACAAAGGAGCTATGCATCCCAAAATTCATAACAGCTTGTTTAATTTCTTTCAGATCATTCATACGGATGGGTTCCCATGTATACTCCTTGGTGATCTTAGGGTTTTTAGAACCAGTCACCTTTTCTGTAGTTATCACTGGGAAAATAGGTAGAGTTCTATTGAAGCTATCCCGGAGAGTTCTATTTATCGATGGGGTTGGGACTTTCTTTTGTACTATTTGCTCCTGTTCATGAGAGTCCATAATTTCCTCGATCTTTTCAAATCTATTTACCATTGCCTTCTGCAATGCCTCAATCTCTTGCCCAGTATTATGTTCCAAGGCTTTCATAGAGGATTCAAGGGTATGAAGTTTGTCCAACAACCGATAACGTCTCATCCTTGGACAGAATTTTTATGGCATGAATGGTGCCATCTTGTATTGAAATTCTGTCCAGCAATCTTTCATAGCTCTTTGATAAAGTCTTGTTAATACATTCAACGGTTCGAATCTTCTCAGATAATGTTTCAGTTTCTACCGACAGGGATTGTAACTTATGATTCAGATCCGTTGTTCCTGCCTCCATGCCTTGCATTTTCCTCTCAAGTGATAAAGCCATCTCAGAGAGAGATCTGTTATTCCTTTCCTCATGAAATTCAAACTTCTCCTCGAAAGTCCCAAATTTCTCAAATAACAAAGCCATCTCAGAGGAAAGTCTATTATTCCTTTCCTTGAGAGCTGCAACCGTCTTTTCAAGCTGTTTATTAGTGGCCATCTCAGAGGAAAGTCTATTATTCCTTTCCTCGAGAGCTGCAACCGTCTTTTCAAGCTGTTTATTAGTGTTTTCCAAACCAGTTATGTCTTTGTTTAGTTTTTTAGCTCCTGCCTGTAAGGACTCTATCTCTTTTTTATCTTCCAACCACGTTGTAATGAAACAAACAAAAATAAAGAAGATACCAAGCCCTGTAAATATCCAGCCAAAGGAAACCACAGCTGTATCACTCAAAAATTCAGTCATCGTGTAATTAAACAAATTATAGAATCCTTTAATAGTGATATTATCAGACATTTTCAATCTAAATGCTTGATTTCAATCAAATGAAAAATTACCTGTAATTACCGTTGTCTGCCACTAGATGGCGCAGTGCACTGAGTTTCACGTGTTTTGGGAAACCAAAGATGGCGTCCCGCGTAGGGCACAGTAGCTGGGGAAGCTGCGGCGATGTTCCGGTAGCTTAAAATCAACGGTGAACCTCTGCAAAAGCTGCACAAACAGCTGGCAGGCGAGCGGGTAGCGATCCGTTAGCTTAATATCAACGTTGAGTATCTACAAGAGCTTCACAAACAATTTGGCGGGCGACCCGGCGCCCTGAGGTGGGGGGAGGGGGGAGGCGGATCGTTCGTGGGCGTGCGTGCGGCTCTCAACGGCTGGTGGCTGTACCTGGCTACAGGGACGCACGCAGAGTGCAGGAGCGAGCCGCGGTTTTGTCTGGTCCCGCGGAGCGGAGCGGCCCGTGAGGCCGGGCAAACAGCTCCTGGGCAGAGCAAAGCAGCAGGCCTGGCACAGTAAGGGATACTGCATTGCTCCGAATGGAGGCGTGGGAATAATAATAATGAAAAAATGCGTTCTCCGGCTCAATCAGCTGAATTAAAGTTGAGCCGGCTCTGCCTGCCTGTGAATTTTGAGCAGGAATCTGCCGACCGCAGCAGACTGTGGGGTACGGGTGGTTTCAGGTGGCTTGGCTGCCCGGGGTTTCGCCCCACGTTGGGAGCGCCAAATGTACCGGCTGCCGGTGGTCAGAGGGGTTAGGAAATAACCAAGATAGTCCTTTTATAATAAATCAGTTTTAATAAAAGGGGAAATAAGGGAACTTACAGAACCTAGGGTCCAGCGGAGCAGAAGGTACGCAGGGGAGAGCGAAAACGGGGCTCCTTCTGGCGCCCCGATCCTATTTAAGGGATATCCTACTCCGTTGGGGCAGCCACGCCCCTGAACGCAGGGATTGGGCCAGCTGCCCCAACAAAGACTAATATTAATTGCATCAATCTGAAGAATTTCAAACTAAGAAGTTTTAAATTTCTCATAACTATTTTTATTATGACAAACACTATAAATCAGACTGATAGGCTTTTCACAAAGAGGAGCAACTATCTCAGGCTTGAAATTTATTGAGTACTTATATCTTGTTTTACATCCTCAGTATTTTCACAGGGCTCAGAGAAGGAGCATTTCATACATTTTTTTCAGACAAGATTGTGATTTGGAACTCAGCATTCTTTTGCCTTTTATAGATGTTCTCTAACTCCTCCTCCTGCTGGACTGGGTCCTTATCTAACAAGTTCCCTGCTTATGCATATGCAAATAACCTGAGTCTATTATAGTAAATACAGGGATCTCCATACCCCAGAACAACATATGACCTGTGTCCTCTTATCATTTACTGAGAACACAGGTCTTCAATATGGGATGGAGCTGGACAATTCTCTTTCTTGTGTCTGTAACTACAGGTAAAGAGCTTTTCACTTCCAAACCTGAAGAAGGAACAGGGACTGAGGTGACAGTGATATACACTATGACTTTTTCTTCACAGGTGTCCACTCTCAGGTACAACTGCAGCAGTCTGGTCCTGAGCTTAGAAAACCTGGGTCCTCAGTGAAGCTGTCCTGCAAAGCTTCTGGCTACACCTTCACTGACTCCACTATTGAGTGGGTGAAGCAGAAGCCAGGACAGAGCCTGGAGTGGATTGGATATTTTTATCCTGAAAATGGTAATACTAAGAACAATCAGAAGTTCCAGGGCAAGGCAAAACTGACTGCAGACACATCCTCCAGCACAGCCTACATGGAGCTCAGCAGTCTGACATCTGAAGACTCTGCAGTCTATTATTGTACAAGACACAGTGTTGCAACCACATCCTGAGTGTGTCAGAAACCCTGGAGGAGCAGGAAGCTGTGTGAGACTGAGATGGCAGAGAAGATTGTCCTTGCTCCAAAACGATCACTCTAAGTGTCCCTTGATCACTTCACAGTCCTAGAGAGTCTTTTCCAGGTTTTCAAAAGGACCTCTAGGAATAATGTGATGCTAATTCAGAATGCCCTTAGAGTACACTATACCTTGACCTGCTGTTTACCAGTGATCACCTCCATTGACATGATTAATATTTAATAAAGTAGGACAAAATGATTGTGGCATTACATTATGATATAAATATATCTTAAATCTAAGGGAATGAAAGTTTTGCTGAAATATCTGGAATAAACTATAATATGGATTAGGCAAACATTTTGGGAAAATGTGTCCCTAGACTTCTCAGCTGATATCATAGTTATCCATAGTCCTGCTGATCACTGGTGTTGTCATGGACAGCAGTCCCCAATGTTCTGTGCTAGTGTCTTATTGGACCATAATAATCTCAATGGACCTTCTCACATCACATATAATTGTTGACCCTAAGGAGATTCAGGTGTCCCTTGAACCATTATAGGGTAAATCACATTAATGTATGTGATGAACTGATTCTCAGTTGGATGGAAGAGCTCTGTGTGCACAAGGACCAGGATGGAGCAAAGAATGCATTTCTTTAGACAGATTTAAGGCTCAGATATCACCACGTTGCTGCCTAAAACAGAATCTTCTTTCTGTTCTGTCTCAAATAGGATCAATTGTTGATCTAACAAATACCCTCCCTCATGAATATATAAATTACAGAGGTTCTAGTTGTAAATAATAGAGTTTTGGGTGTAAATAAAAAAATCTCCATAAGCTCTACAGCAGCACATTATTACCCTAGTCCCTGAGCACTCATGTTTTCAACATGGACTGGTGCTGGATCATGCTCTGCCTGGTGGCAGCAGCTACAGGTAAGTGAATCGTTAGTTTGTTTAAATGATTTTAGTTACTTTCACTCTTGTTCCTCTATCTCATGTTTTCCCTTTCTTGTTACACATCATTGTCTTCCTTTATATGTGACCAACTGCATTTAAGTTGAATTTCTTGACTGAATGGGGGAAGTAGATATCCTGAAAGTGTTACCAGATTGTACATGACTGAAGAAATGGAAGCCCATTTCCCAACATGCATAATAGAGTTTCTGATTGTATATAAAAGGATCTCCATTAGCTCTTTTCAACATGGACTGGTACTGGATCATGTTCGGCCGGGTGGAAGCAGCTACAGGTTCCTGAGGCGGGAAAAGAGGGTGAAGTGACAGTGACAGCCATTATTTCCTCTCCACAGGAGTCCATTATCAGCCTCATCTGCACAAGTCTCTGTCTGAATTGAGGGGTCTGGAGCTTCAGTAAAAGTGTCCTGCAAGGATTTTTACTCATGCCTTTCCCATTTCCAATATGAGTTGGGTGAAGCAGATGCTAGCATGTGGGCTTGAATGGACTGGAAATATACTCCCAACAATTGGTAGAATAAACTATAGGCAAAAAGTTTGAGGACAGAGCCACAGTGTATGCATACACCATGTTCAACACAGCCTACATGGAGTTCAACATCCTGACACTGTGGACTCTGTTATCTATTACTGTGCAAGACACAGAGTCACAGCACACATCTGAGGCATGTCAGAAACTCTGAAACAGCAAGAAGTTGCCTTGCTGCTGAGAAGACAGAGAAGCGTAACATGTAGACTTGCTCAAAATTATGGTTAACTGTTGAGGAAAGTAATACCAGGACTAAGATAGAATTCTAATGCATAGGAATTTTCCTAGTGACACTTCAAAAAGATTCAGAGAGAAGGAAGCTTCATATTACTAAAGATATATATCCCCATGTTGATATTAATATCAGTACAGGGTACTACCATAGCTGGGTCAATATCTTGGAGCAGAAGTGTTAGATCACCTAATAAATCACAGTCTAATTCTCAGGAGATGTCCAAAACTACTTTTCAATTACTATTAAAATAATTTCATCATTTCAGTTTTTTTATTCATGAGATTGTGAAGTAGGTTCAAAGATTAACCACTGATAACAGGTTCCACCCTCATAGTCATCCCAAGTCCCAATACCCTGCCTTGTACTCATATAGCATATTGCATTGCATTGAACCACAGAGACACAATAACCTGTTCTACAGTTTGGGGAATACATACTCAGTTTGAATGAATATCTAATCAAGGAGAATCATAGTGACACATGGCACTTTGATCTATGGGGCTTGTCAATGAGAAGGGTAGCTGAGAGCAGTAACCTGTTCTGCATGTTCTTCCATCACAGATTTCCCTTCCATGAGAAATCTGAATGCTGTGAATAGATGTTTATCATCCTAAAAATACCTTTTAACAAGTGTAAATATTCTTCTCCAATTCTAAGTTAGATCCTTGCAACTGTGTGCTAAATTAAAATTCTGCTATACTCATTGATTGGTGTCTTGTCCAATTATTCTGAGAGAGGCATCATCCATCAAAATATGGAAACAGAAGCAGACCCACTGAGAATTCTACAGAAGAGGTGGGGAAAGTATAGTAGGAGCCAGGGGGTCAAGGACACAATAGGAAAACTCAGAGAATCAACTAACCTGGTATCATAGGGATTCACAGAGCCTGAAGTGGCAACCAAAAAGCCTGCAAAGGAATGGGCTAGGTCCAGTGCATATATGATAGAACTGGGTATCTTGGTCCTCTTGTGTTATTCCTAACAGTGGGGACAGGGAATGTGTAATACTCTTTTACTCACTTGTCATACTGTGTCTCCTTGAACAGTCAAAGTACATGGGGGTGATTAATCTTACTGAAAGACCCAGGTCTGTCCTTATTTTGTGTATCACAAGCAGGAACAGCTAGAACTGGATTCACCCAAGCAGAGCCTGGCATTGAGAGAGACATTGACAATCATATAGGCATAATTTAATATCCATCTCTCAAATATCCAGTAAGCATCACCTAAGAACCAGAGCCATTTCTCCCTGCAGCTGAGCTCTGTAAGCACTGAAGTTGCAGGGATGCCGGTGCTCATGGCAGACAATGCCACTTCTGTGTGAGCCTTGACAAACCAACCTGCAGGGGATCTCAGAACCAGAAGGGGGCACAATGGTACCAAGAATCCCTAGTAAAAAGATGATGTTTGAGAGGAGGTTACTCTGTATTCTCTGTGGTGCCCTCACTTAAAATCTACTAGCTGATCTCCACCTGCTGTGATTGACATGTGATGTTTCCATGCTCAAGAACAGTAAAAATTATTTATTAAAATTTTCAGAGGTTTAAATTTTCTTGCTTATTTTACTCAGTTTTCATTTTTTGTTTATATATATATTAAAATAAATATTGATGCAATATATTATTACTGATTTCAATCTTCTAACTTTTTCTATATCCTTCCTTCTTCCCTACCATCCAGCTCTTTCTCTCTGCAGAAAGGAAACACATAAACAAAAAAGTTTAAAAATAGAATTAAAACAAGCAAAAATACAAAGAATACAGAAACACACACATAAACACCCAGAGAAAGAGAGATAGGGATAGAGAGAGTAAGAAAGAGAGAGAGAGAGAGAGAGAGAGAGAGAGAGAGAGAGAGAGAGAGAGAGAGAGAGAACAAAACTAAAGTACACCAAACTAAACCAAACAAGTTTAAGCAATTAAACTAAACCCTGGAACCATAGTACTAAGCAAAAACATATTAGATGAAAAAATGCAGTAAAAATTTATATGCTAGAAAATATCTACACACATACAATTGAGATCACTTTGTGTTGGCCATCTACTCCTGGATATGAATCCACTCTTAAGTGCAGTTAATATACCCAATGACACTCAATTACAGAAAACTAATTCTTCCTTCGCAAGCAAAAATTGCTGAAACTTCTTGCTTTGGGTTGAGAACTTGTGTCTATCAGTCTCCATCTCTCTCTCATCATTGGAAACACATTTGGAGTGAATCTTTGCAGGTATTGTGCATTCTTTCATAATCTCTGTAGGTTCACATATGCTTTAGTCGTGTTCTGTCTCTAAGATATTTTCCTTAGGACACATAATCTGCTCTGGCTCCTTCAATCTATTGAGTTTTTAATTTTTTCCAGTCTAACTATTGAGGTATTGGGGTTAACTAAGAACAATTTCAATACCTCATGTTGATTTTATAATTGTCGGTCCTCTCTGAACATTAACTCATATATTGTTATTCGAATTTGGCAGTTAGATGATAAATTAATAACTCATGTATTTGGAAAGCAGCAATGTTCACCCAGGAAGGTACCTCTGTTGAAAGGCTCACAGGTTAAAATAAAATTCAAAGTTCATCCTTGTACTTTCCACTCAGGTTTCTGCAATAACCCAGATAACCATAGATCATGATAAGAACAGACCACTGATTTAGCACTAACAGCTAAACTACAAATCTTATCTAGATATGTCAAGGTTTTTCTACAGTTTTTTAAATTCATTAGGTTTTCTGTAAATGTTCTCTCATCATGTTATTATCTTAACATAAAAAATATTGTCAACAAAGGAAAACTGCAAATTTAGATCAAGGCAGTTATTTACTGTTTACTATTTCAACGTCTACTGTTATTGAAACAACAAAGGTAATTTTTGTTTTCTTTATTGCATAGTACACTTTACTGTAAGCAATCTAACTTCCTTTTGTCATGCAACACACACTTCATGTTGTCTACATCTGTATTTTTTACTTCTGCTGCAAGATCCTATATTTACACATAGCTTTATAATCACCCCTAATTTTGGTTTGCCTCACACCAATTCCTGATTTCTCAGTTCCCAAGTGCCACTTCATGCTTGAGACTTTATTTCTCCAGGCTTCCCCTCTGATTTTCATTTTTTCCTGATTTATTATATTTCTCCATTAATACCTCAGGCCGTAATGACACATTTCTAGTCATTTGGCTTCTACAAATGAAACCCACAAAGCAAGTATTAAAATTACAGAATCACATTGATGAGAGACCATGAAGCATTTGTCTTCATGAATGAGGGTGACCTCATTCAGCACATTTATTCCAGTTTAAATTACTGACTTGTATAGTTCATGAATCTTGTTTTTCTACTGAGTAATGTGCCCCAACTTTCATTATCTATTTGTCCTTTGTTGGAAATCTAGGTTGATTCCATTTCTCCTCTGTTGTGAATACGGTAGCAATAAATATTGATGTGCAGGTGTCTTTATGGTAAGATGTAGAGGCTCTTGAGTATATACATGGAGGGATAATGTAGACTACAGAATAGTTTTATTTAGTATTTTTGAAGAAATTTCCAAAGTCAGGACAGTAGTGTATACTGTCATCAACAGTGTATGAGGATCACCCTTTCTCCACAACCATGTATGTATTTTTTATCATTTATTTTCTTGTTCATAGTCATTCTAACTGAGGTAAAAATGTAACATTGAAGGTATTATGAACTGCATTTCACCGTGAGATAAGGACTGTATCACTGTACGCTATAGAGAAACCAACCAGAAACTGAATGTGAAATTTTCCCTTCAGCTACCTTCCCTAATGTGGGAAGGTGTTATTCAGTCTGTATTGGGAGAAAGGACATCAATGATCATATAACGTACCAGAGCTTGTAGTCTTCAATAACAGCTTTCCAGTAAGATATACCCACTAGTGCCTGAGATTTATGTGATGATCAACTTTAATCTAATTATGTTCTTTGAGTAAATCATTGTAAATATTCATCCCAGGTAAACATGTTCAAAAGCTCGTGGGTTGTGGTGACATAGGCCCTAGTAGACACTACCCAAGTTTCATTGCTAACAGTCATGTTGTCAAATTGCAATATAAATATTTATTTTTACAACCAATATTTTAGTACTGCTCTCAGCTATGATCACAACAACTTCTATGTGCAGTGGGTAATAATTAATGTAAGCATTCATACCTGGTTAAAGTGCTAAGAATGGAAGACTGAGTACTCATCCTCAGATGAGCCCTCTGTATCCACTTTGAACCAAAAACTCAGGGACCTTTACTAAAAAGATGTGATCAAATTTGAGAACCAAAATGTGGGGTGCTGTCATGAAATGTTGTCTTCAGGACCTGACATAGCTACTATACATATGCACTCTCAGCATCTACAGTTACCAACACATGATCTCAACAAATCAAGCAAGTCAACATTATAGTATGACAGTCTGTGAAGTGACTGAATGAGTAAAGATTCCTAATTGTAAGCTTGGCAATATTGTTTGAATTGCTTTGTATCTACTTGGTAGAAATGAGAATTGAATTTCCTAAGTTGTTCTTATGGCTATCTTGGTTTATTTTTGCCTTACTTTCATCATTGAACACAATGTAACAATTTAAAAAAGTAATAAATGGCTCTGTGTCCCCTATTTCTAGAAATATTTGATAGGATTAGCTTCATAGATTGTATAGATTTTCCATTGTACCAGTTTTTCTGAATAGAATCCCTTCTGTAACCATGCAAGGTCTAAAGTGGAGGTGTTAAGACAGCAAACTAGCCACAAAACCATTGACACTGGAAACGAGGTCTGTCTAATTCTTTGCCCTACTTGTTGGACACTTTTCTTTCTACTGGGTTGATTTATCCAGGCTGATGTTATGGTACTTGCCTGGTCTTATTGTAGCTTCCTATGCCATATTTTATGGATGTTCCTGGAATGTCTGAAATTTTCTGTGTAGAGACAGAACAGGATGCATATGTGGGAGACACAAGGATGGGTGAGAGAGAAGAATAACACCAAACTTTGATTGGAATGTACTTTATGAGAAACCAATTAAAAATTTGAAGAAATATTGCAACATGATAGGCAGGGATTCTTCATTGGCCAACTGCAAGTTTTGACTCTATTGGTATTGGATGACTGTTGAGAAAAGTACAATCACTTTTGGTAAGGTCTGTAGGGGCTCCTTCCTCACCTTCTTTACTATGGAATGACATCTATTTTTATATACATAACAGAGTTTGGACTTACTCTGCCATTATGAAACAAAACAAAGATGTATTTTAAGGTCCCAAAGAATTCAGAGGAACATAGTTGGGGATAGACATGATCACAATATAATTTATACATGAAGGAAAATTTTATAGAATAAGCACAATTATTTTGAAAAATTAAGATAACAATTTTATATATGTTTAGAGTTTTTATACTTGCTCATTTTACACTGTGCTTATTCCCCCTACAACTCCTACCCTTCATTTTATTGATATTCCTGTTTTTGCTATATTCTGCTAGACAGTTTCATTTTTAAGTTGTTAGATATTTGCATTAATAGTTCTGTGTACTTATTCAATATATAAAAACTTCTTAGAGTTTCATATAGTATCTGAATTTCAGACAATTTTAATGAATACAGTTATCTCCAGTAACATTGATTTTCCTAAAGATGATACAAGTTCCTTATTCTTTCAGATGACCTGTGCCTGTTGTGTAACACATACAGCCATGTCTTCTTGGTGCAATCTTCTGCTGACGGACATGAAATTTATTTCCATAACTTATGATAGATAATGCTGTATTAAACATTAATGTGTAAATATTTTGAGCTGTGTTTCTTTAGATCATTACAGTGGGTTTTTCTATAAAACCTTCTGGTATGGCAAATATTAATCATTTGAAATGAGGCTATAATTTCTCAAAATTTAGCAAGTTTTTAAACTTCATCACAACCTCCTTCTGTAACTTAAAAAGACAAGCTTGTCACAAAGTGGAGAATATGCCTCAGGCCAGAAGTCTACTAAGAGCTTAGGTCTTTTTGTTACACCCACAGCATCTGCAGAGCTGAGGGAATGACATGAGATGCATTTCCTCAGACAGGATTAGGACTTGAATTTCATCATCCTCTTGCTTGACTCAGGTATCCTCCACCACTTTCTCAAACTGAACTAGGTGCTTATTTAAGAAGTCTCCTGTTCTTGAATAAGCAAATTTCCTGAGTCTATGGTGGTAAATACCAGAATGTCCACACCCAACAACAACATATGATCAGTGTCTTCTCCACAGTCACTGAGCACACAAGGCCCACACCATGGGATGGAGCTGTATCATTCTCTTCCTTGTGTCAGTAACTACAGGTAAGGAATTTCTAATTCCAAACCTGAGAAGACAGGGACTGAAGTGACAAGGTCTCTGACAATCTACTCTATTTCTTCACAGGTGTCCACTCCCAAATGCAGCTGCATCAGTCAGGTCCTGAACTGGGGAAACCTGGGACCTCAGTGAAGTTGTCCTGCAAGACTTCAGGCTTCACCTTCACTAGCAACTATGTTAGCTGGGTGAAGCAGAGGCCTGGACAGGGCCTGGAGTGGATTGGATGGATTTATCCTGGAAGTGGTAATACTAAGTACAATGAGAAGTTCCAGGGCAAGGCCACACTGACTGCAGACACATCCTCCAGCACAGCCTACATGGAGCTCAGCAGTCTGACATCTGAAGACTCTGCAGTCTACTTCTGTGCAAGACACAGTGTTGCAACCACATCCTGAGTGTGTCAGAAACCCCCTGAGGAGAAGGAAGCTGCCCTGGGACTGACATGACAAAGAAGATGAGCCTTAAGACATTCACAGAAACAAACATTATGAATGTTGCTTTTCCTCTCACTTTTTTGTAACAACTTTTCAAAATTATATCTGTGAATGAAGGGATGCTGATTTAGGATGACTAAATACCTTAATTTCACAAACTCTTCACATATGACCACGTTTATTGAAATGTTTCTCCATTAATTAAACAATAAAAAGTGATAATTGTGATTATGAAGTATGGTAAAACAATATCCATCTCTGGATAATAAGAGAATGGGATATTTTGGAGGTAGTTTTTAATAAACTGAAATATAAATTTGAGCAATAAATTCCAAAAAATAACTGCTGGAGAAACAAAAGTCCTTCAAATGTTACATGACTTTAGGTTTAGAGTTAACTCTAGCTGTGTGGTCCTGCAGAAGTTCTAGTCTCTTAGAATGTTAGATATGTGTCAAAATGCACTGCATATGAATATACTTCCTGTAAGTTAGTAAAGAGTATGATTAAATTATTTTTCACAAAATCATTAATCAAATCAATGTATGTACATGTTAATTGAGGTAGGTTCTGAGATCATACATTATTGTCTGGTCCCATTTTACTTCTTTCTCCATCTCAGAAATCTACACCACTGTCTCAAACCTTTCTAGAACATAGAACTATACTGATAAGTCATCACCTCTCAAAAGCCATTGGATATCAACCTGATAGTCACCTTTGTTCTACCATGCATTTTAATTTTTGAATGGTTGAGTACTTGTGAATATCATCACAAAATTGTGCTGTCTATCAACTCACTTCATCTTCAGTGTTCACTGCTACAGCTATATCCAACAACACCAAAGAAAAGACTGGCTTTCATGGATATCTGGAAGTCAACTGAGGCACAGCTCAATATTCATCCTTGAAACATCTACTCAATATCACCTTATACTGAAGCAAGCAGAGACAGCCATAATTTGTTCACAGAGTGAGCCTGTCAGAGATTTTCAGGTGAAGGGAGGAATCTATGTCCATAGATAAAGCAGAATCATTCCAACTACCCTATAAATGTGCCTGAATTTGTCCCCAATCATATTCTGTGTCATTATAAGGAAGAGCAGTCACAGAAATTAATTTAAAGGTTGAATGACACCAAACACTAAGTCTAAGATTAATATTGTTCAGCTGACTTCGTGTAAAAGAGAAGCTTCTTCCAAGGCATTGATATGATCCTGAAGGCCCGTCTTCTAGATTTATAGGAATTTTCAAACAACAAATTTTATGAGTCAATTAACATCCTCTGTAGTATGAACCTGTTATACTAAGGAAGTTGTATATACAACAATTCTTACAGTAGTAATGTGTATAATAATGCCCAAATAAAACAGTGTTAAGTCATTTAGGCCTACTAAGAACATTAGTAATTTCTTTTATAACACATGTTAAATAGGTTCATCCATATGTCCTAGGTTAAGAATTTGATTCTGTAAACTTTTTGTTGATAATAAATGAATGGCAAGGTACAATTTATCATCTCCCTACTTCATGCTGAAATTAGGGCATTGTAGTTGGGAGCCCAAAAACAGCAATATTGGCCAAGTCCAGTAAGTGCAAGTTGTTCATGGTTTGTGCTCTGTAGGACCATCTGAGACTAGGGTTGTGTAGCCTGTGAGGCTGGACCAGGATATAGATTCTGAGCAAACAGCTAAAGTTGATGTTGGATTTGCTGGAATTATCTGTGGTTGATTTGAAACCTGTTGTTCAGATAGATTAGGGACAGAAGTATAGTTAAAAAATTATGGTGGGGTCATAGTCTTGGTAGATAGGAAAACAGATTTTCAATATTAAGAGAGAGAGAGGTGAGAGAGAGAGAGAGAGAGAGAGAGAGAGAGAGAGAGAGAGAGAGAGAGAGAGAGAGAGACCCATTAAGAAAATAGGCTGGTGGGAAACAAATCACAGCACAGTTTGGTTGTACTTTTCTTAAGTTTATCTCGACCTGTAGGTATTGTTGAATCACAGTGACCTTTAGGAGCCTATAAGAACCTTCATAAAGAGACAAAAAACATCAATAATATTTTTATTATTTGTGGTCATTTTAATAGTGGTGATATTTTGTCAGAATCAGAATAATGGTTTGTTAGATTTTATTAATTTCTGTCAAAATTAAGAACCTTTGGAGTCCCAATGTAACAGCAGAATAACAATAAAAAATCTGGAACATGTTTCTTGCTTATATACCTTAAAACACTTCTGTATCATTACTTAAACCTTCTCATCCTCAAATTTTCATAATTGTTTTTATCTATCTTAATAGCTTGCATTTTACATATCCTAAGTTATTTTCTTTCTTCCCAAAACATTTTTATCTAAGCCTTTGTATATCCCCAACCTTAAATCTATACATTTTCATCTCATAAAAAACTTCCCGCAAATTTTTTTTATTTGAAAAAAGGATTTATTGTCCTACAAAAAGCCCATAGCAGATGAATCAAGCAAAGAAGCAAACTCATGAAGACATGCCTACTAATTTGGTTTAAATGTCCTACTATAGCATATTTCATTACACAAAAATTACTGAAATTTTAAGAAATAACAATTTTTGTAGGATACTGTTAATTATGTTGTAACATTCTACAACCAACAGATTGACAGTACATTTTGTGAACCCTCTTTAAGAAAATTAATGCTAAACAAGCCAAATAAAAATATTTTCCTTTGTCAAATGTAGTCTCAAATTGTTTTTAATAGATCCATGATATTGTTTTGTTTTGTTTTCTCAAGACAGTGTCTCTCTGTGTGGCCCTGGCTGTCCTAGAACTCACTCTGTACATCAGGCTGGCCTCAAACTCAGAGAGATCTACCTGCCTCTGCCTCCCGAGTGCTGGGATCAAAGGTGTGTGCCATCCCCGCCTGGGTCAGACCCTTGAATTTTTAAATTTTAAAAATTCTTGATTTAAAAAAATTAAACAACACTTTCCTTTACTTGCCAAATAAGAGATAGTCATTCTCCAAACTTGCTATAATATCTAAGCAAGTTTTGCTTTATAAAGTTCTTTATTAACATCCTCCTCTCTTTCTGTGCACAGGTAGACTCAGTAATTCTAACACCCCAACATGACATTTCAAATGCTACATTGTTAGAACTTGGGTGGGGGGGAGGCTGAGTCTCTGAAGTGCAGGCAAACATAAAGATGGAAATTCCAATTCCCAGAACCAATGTGAGAAAACAGGAACAATGGCACACACCCATAATGCAGCACTTGAAAGTAGAGGCAGGAGGGTCTCTAAGGCAAGCTGGTTAGCCAATCTAGTTGAATTGGTGAGTTCCAGTTCCTGGTTCTGAGAGAAATTCTAAAAAAAGTAAAGTGGAGAGCAACTGAGGGAAGACACCTGACATCAACTTCTGGCCTCCAGACATATGTGCACCTTGTATCCACATGAACATGCACACACAGATGCACACTCAAAAATAAATGAATAAATAAAATATTATTCTCTTTAGTGTTACTAGAAGATGAACAAGAAATATTTATATGTGCTCCTATGCCAGGGTGAGGCCTGTGTGGATCTTGGGCACCTTTTAGTTGAGAGAAAATATTCTAAAGGACATGGGAGGAATCGACACAGTATTGACCTAGCACCTGCAACTAGACTCAGCATCATTAACTGGAAGGAAATCTGTGTTTATAAAAATAAATGCCAAAACCCAAGTTATTTCTTGAGATCTGACTTTTTTCTCCTGGTTTACTCTAGGGATTGGAGAAAGGAGTGCCCATGCCAGTTTTTAGAGGAACAATCCCTAACCCAGTGACCATGATCTGTCTTCCTCTGTTCTTCATTAACTATAGCCTCTGCATCTGATGTACACCTTGGCCAAGGCACATGAGTACGGTGCTTGCCAGTCAAGGGTCTTGGCCAGGTGACTGATTTGCTGAATCTCGTTTGTCAAGCTAATCCCAGTTTTTCAGTTTTTGGAGAACTGCTGGTGTAGTATTTTATCATTGTTCCTCTGTCTGACATTTCTTCTACAAGCTTATGTTTGCCTGGTCATCTTAAGATGGGCAGAACACCTAAAATAGGCAGAAGATTTCAAAAACATTTCCCGTTTCCCAAATGTCTATCTGTTGTACATTTTTTTTCTCATGGTTTATTTTTTTATATTTAAAAATTTCCATCTCCTTCCCTCCTCCTCCCCCTTCCCTCCCCTCCTGCTCCCCCTTCCCTCCCCTCCCCTCCACCCATACCTCCCCTCCCTCCCTCTCAAGGCCAAGGAGCCATCAGTGTTCCCTACTCTATGCTAAGACCAAGGTCCTCCCAACTCCCCCCAGGTCCAGGAAGGTGATCGACCAAGCTGAGAAGGCTCCCACAGAGCCCGTCCATGCAGAAGAATCAGAGCCCAGCGCCATTGTCCTTTGCTTCTCAGTCAGCCCCCGCTGTTGGCCACATTCAGAGAGACGGGTTTGGTCGCATGATCCATCAGTCCCTTTCCAACTGGAGTTGGTGATCTCCTATTAGTTCTGTCCCACCATCTCCATGAGTGAACGCACCCCTCACGTTCCTGACTTTCTTTCTCATGTTCTCTCTCCTTCTGCTCCTCATCAGGACCTTGGGAGCTCAGTCCAGTGCTCCAATGTGGGGCTCAGGCATTTTCTTCATCTATGGCCAGATGGAGGTTCCCTCACGGTCCTGACTTTCTTTCTCATGTTCTCTCTCCTTCTGCTCCTCATCAGGACCTTGGGAGCTCAGTCCGGTGCTCCAATGTGGGGCTCTGTCATTTTCTTCATCTATCGTCAGGTGGAGGTTCTATGGTGATATGCAAGAAATTCATCAGTATGGCTATAGGAACTGGCCTTTTCAGGCTCCCTCTCCTCAGCTTCCCAAGGAACTAACTGGGGGCATCTACCTGGAAACCTGGGAACCCCTCTAGGGTCAAGTCTCTTGACAATCCTCAGGTGGCTCCTTAAATTAAGATATATGCTTCCCTGCTCCCATATCCACCCTTCCTGTATCCCAAGCATCCCATTCCTCAGAGCTCCCCCCATTCTCCCCTTCACACTTTTCTCTCCCCATCTTCCCTTGGCCCAGTCTCGCCCAACCCTCAAGTTCCCAATTTTGCCTGGCGATCGTGTCTGCTTCCAATATCCAGGAGGATTACTATATCTTTTATTGGGAGTTCACCTTCTTATTATCTTCTCAAAGATCACAAATTTATAGGCTCGATGTCCTTTAATTATGGCTAGAAACCGATTATGAGTAAGTACATCCCATGTTCATCTTTTTGGGTCTGGGTTACCTCACTCAGAATAGTGTTTTCTATTTCCATCCATTTGCCTGCAAAATTCAAAATGTCATTGTTTTTTACCGCTGAGTAGTATTCTAGCATGTATATATTCCACAGTTTCTTCATCCATTCTTCCACTGAAGGGCATCTAGGTTGTTTCAAGGATCTGGCTATTACAAATAATGCTGGTATGAACATAGATGAGCATATGCTTTTGTAGTATGATTGGGCATCTCTTGGGTAGATTCCCAATAGTGGAATTGCTGGGTCCTGGGGTAGGTTGATCCCGAATTTCCTGAGAAACCGCCACACTGCTTTCCAAAGTGGTTGCACAAGTGTGCGTTCCCACCAGCAAAGGATGAGTGTACCCGTTACCCCACAACCTCTCCAGCAAAGACTATGATTGGTGTTTTGGATTTTAGCCAATCTGACAGGTGTAAGATGATATCTCAAAGTTGTTTTGATTTGCATTTCCCTGATAGCTAGGGAGGTTGAGCATGACCTTAATTGTCTTTTGGCCATTTGAACTTCTTCTGTTGAGAATTCTCTGTTCAGTTCAGCGCCCCATTTTTTAATTGGGTTAATTGACATTTTACCGTCTAGTCTCTTGAGTTCCTTATATATTTTACAGATCAGACCTTTGTCAGTTGCAGGGTTGGTGAAGATCTTTTCCCAGTTAGTAGGCTGCCTTTGTGTCTTAGTGACAATGTCCTTTGCTTTACAGAAGCTGCTCAACTTCAGGAGGTTCCATTTACTCAATATTGCCCTTAATGTCTGTGCAGCTGGGGTTATGCGTAGGAAACAGTTCCCTGTGCCCATTTGTTGTAGAGTACTTCCTACTTTCTCCTCTATCAAGCTCAATGTGTTCAGATTAATATTGAGGCCTTTAATCCATTTAGACTTGAGTTTTGTGCATGGTGATAGATATGGATCTACTTTCATTCTTCTACAGGTTGACATCCAGTTATGCCAGCACCATTTGTTGAAGATGCCCTCTTTCTTCCATTGTGTACTTTTGGCTTCTTTATCAAAAATCAGGTGTTCGTAGGTTTGTGGTTTAAGATCCGGGTCTTCTATACGATTCCATTGGTCAACTTCTCTGTTTTTATGCCAATACCAAGCTGTTTTCAATACTGTAGCTCTGTAATAGAGTTTGAAGTCAGGGATGGTAATGCCTCCAGAAGTACCTTTATTGTATAAGATTCTTTGGCTATCCTGGGTTTCTTGTTTCTCCATATAAAATTGATTATTGTCCTCTCAATCTCTGTGAAGAATTTTAATGGGACCTTGATTGGGATTGCATTGAATCTATAGATTGCTTTTGGTAGAATTGCCATTTTTACTATGTTGATCCTCCCAATCCACGAGCAAGGGAGATCCTTCCATTTTCTGGTATCCTCTTCAATTTCTTTCTTCAAAGACTTAAAGTTCTTGTCAAATAAATCCTTCACTTCCTTGGTTAGAGATAGTCGCAGATATCTTATGCTATTTGTGGCTATTGTGAAAGGTGATACTTCTCTGATTTCCCTCTCTGCTTCCTTATTCTTTGTGTATAGGAGGGTGACTGATTTTTTGGAGTTGATCTTGTAACCTGCCACGTTACTGAAGGAGTTTATCAGCTGTAGGAGTTCTTTGGTGGAGTTTTTGGGGTCGCTTATGTATACTATCATATCATCTGCAAATAATGAAAGTTTAACTTCGTCCTTTCCAAATTGAATCCCCTTGATTCCCTTATGTTGTCTTATTGCTATTGCTAGAACTTCAAGCACTATATTGAAGAGATAAGGAGAGAGTGGACAGCCTTGTCGTGTTCCTGAATTTAGTGGGATAGCCTTGAGTTTCTCTCCATTTAATTTGATGTTAGCTGTCAGCTTGCTGTAAATAGCTTTTATTATATTTAGGAATGACCCTTTTATCCCTAATCTCTCCAAGACCTTTATCATAAAAGGGTGCTGAATTTTGTCAAATGCTTTTTCAGCATCTAATGAGATAACCATATGGTTTTTTTCCTTCAGTTTATTTATATGATGGATTACATTGATAGATTTTCATATGTTGAACCAGCCCTGCATCTCTGGGATGAAGCCTACTTGATCGTAATGGATAATTTTTCTAATGTGTTCTTGGATTCTGTTTGCCAGTATTTTATTGAGAATTTTTGCGTCAATGTTCATGAGTGAGATTGGCCTGTAATTCTCTTTCTTGGTTGAGTCTTTGTGTGGTTTAGGTATCAGGGTAACTGTAGCTTCATAGAAGGAATTTGGCAGTGACTCTTGTGTTTCTATATTATGAAATACCTTAAGGAGTATAGGTATTAGGTCTTCTTGGAAGTTCTGGTAGAATTCCGCATTGAAACCATCTGGTCCTGGGCTCTTTTTGGTAGGGAGGTTTCTGATAACAGTTTCTAATTCTTTGCGACTAACAGGACGATTTAGAGCATTTACCTGGTCCTGGTTTAACTTTGGTATATGGTATTTATCTAAAAAACTGTCCATTTCTTTTACATTTTCCAATTTTGTGGCATACAGGCTTTTGTAGTTAGATCTAATGATTCTCTGAATTTCCTCTGTGTCTGTGGTTATGTCCCCCTTTTCATTTCTGATCTTATTAATTTGTGTGTTCTCCCTCTGCCGTTTGATTAGTTTGGCTAAGGGTTTGTCAATCTTGTTAATTTTCTCCAAGAACCAGCTTCTTGTTTCATTGATTCTTTGGATTGTTTTCTGTGTTTCTATTTTGTTGATTTCTGCCCTCAGTTTGATTATTTCCAGTCTTCTACTTCTCCTAGGTGAGTCTGCTTTTTTTTTTCCAGAGCTTTCAGGTGTGCTGTTAAGTCACCAATGAGTGCTTTCTCCGTTTTCTTTAAGTGGGCACTTAGTGCTATGAACTTTCCTCTTAGCACTGCTTTCATTGTGTCCCATAGGTTTGAGTATGTTGTGTCTTTGTTTTCATTAAATTCAAGAAAGACTTTAATTTCTTTCTTTATTTCTTCCTTGACCCAGGTGTGGATCAGTAGTTGACTGTTCAGTTTCCATGAGTTTGTGGGCTTTCTGGGGGTAGCATTGTTGTTGAATTCTAAATTTAATCCATGGTGATCTGATAAGACACAGTTGGTTACTAATATTTTTTTGTAACTGTGGAAGTTTGCTTTGTTACCAAGTATATGGTCAATTTTCGAAAAGGGTCCATGAGCCGCAGAGAAGAAGGTATATTCTTTCCTATTTGGGTGGAATGTTCTATAGATGTCTGTTAAGTCCATTTGGTTCATTACCTCCATTAAGTCTTTCAATTCTCTGTTAGGTTTCTGTCTGATTGACCTGTCCATTGGTGAGAGAAGAGTGTTAAAGTCTCCAACTATTAGTGTGTGTGGTTTGATGGCTGCCTTGAGTTCTAGAAGTGTTTCTTTTACATAAGTGGGAGCTTTTATATTAGGATGCCATTAGGATCTACTCTGTGCAGACTTGCCATACTTTCTAGTCTCTGTGACTTCATATATGCATCATTCCTCCAGGATCTAGAAGACATTCTTTCCTTTGAGACTACACCACTTCTAGCTCTTAAGATTTATTCACATTTTAAATTCTTTCTCAGAAATAATGTCTAACTATTGAGCTACTGTAGGCAAATAAGAACATTGGCAATATCTCCTACCTGTGGTGTCCCCCTAATCATTAAATTATAGAGAGCTGTCTATGTCCAATACAGAGGTGTTCAATTAATATCTTGTGGGATCAGAACAGTTCACCCGTGCAGATATGTGAGTTCAAGTACTCATTAGTTAATGAGAAACCAATCTTGAACTGAACAAGAAATTCTGCCTGATGGTCAATTTTCCTAGTGCAGGAAGCTGCCTGAAGGAAGAGAAAAGACATCAATGATTATACAATGAAGCAGACTTCATGGTATAAAATCTCATTCATGAGCTGTCTAACTCATATTTCTGGAAGCATATATCTCTTAAATCCATAGAACGTGATCAGAAAA
Source organism: Arvicola amphibius (assembly GCF_903992535.2). Classification (NCBI taxonomy): domain Eukaryota; kingdom Metazoa; phylum Chordata; class Mammalia; order Rodentia; family Cricetidae; genus Arvicola; species Arvicola amphibius. The sequence goes on from NC_052053.1 coordinate 63,293,811, forward strand.
CCATAGAAATGTAGAAGGAGCAGCGGGACTGTGTTCCGCCACCTGGCTAGCTTTATACCTGAAATAATTACACGGAAACTGTATTCTTTTAAAACATTGTCTGTACCATAGTTTTAGCCTCTTATTGGCTAATTTTTACATCTTTCTTTAACCAATATTTAGTAATCTGTGTAGCACCACGAGGTGTGGCTTACCAGGAGAGATCTCAACCTGCATCCATCTCAGAGAGGAGAAGCATGGAGACTGTATATGGCGACTGCCTGAAGCGTCTCCCCAACTCTGCTTCCTTTTTCCCACAATTCTCTTCTGTCTACTCCGCCTACCTAATTTTTTGTCTCTTAAAGGGCCAAGGCAGTATCTTTATTAATAATGAAAGTAACACATAGACACTCCTCCATCATAGTAACAATGCTAATAATGAAATGACAAGTTTATCTACATCTCACTAGTTTTCATACAATTTTCTTAAAAATATTATTTTTGATAACAATGGTGTATCAGCAAATAAATAAAACCACAACAAAATATGAACACAAATTCCTTACCACAACACATAGAAAATCTTAGGAGTAAAAGTAGGCACCTAGGAAATGTTCAGTATTTTCTGACTTTTTTTTGTTATGAAAATAACATAATTTACATTTCTCTTATTCCATAGTTCACTTTCCTTTACTTTCATGTTCTTGGTTTGTTATGTCATGCCACATGCATTCTGTATCCTTTACATTTATATGTTTGAATATGTTTCAGGATCCTCATTTTAATATTATTTTCTTACAATATGAATTGTGTTTCTCTTACACCAACACTTAACATCTCCATTTTGAAACAACTTCATGTTTGAAATTCTGTTTCCTGTGATTTCCTGACCTCCTTTAATTTTATCTCTATTTTATTATATCCTTGACCTTAATTACTCAAACCCCAAAGGCCGATTTTTAGTTTCTTGGTATATGTAAATTTAACATACAAACATAATATTTACATCTTGCAATCACATATAAGTGAGAACATGTAGTATTTGTCTTTATGGTCTAGGGTGACCTCACTCCGCATATTTTTTTTAGTTCCATCTCCTTATCAATAGATTTCTTAGTTCATATTTTACTACTGCTTATTATTCCATTGTTTATAAACAAACATTTTCATTATATATTTGTCCTTTGTTGGAAATATAGGTTTGTTCCATCTACCAGCTGCTGTGAATAGAACACCAATAAACATGGACACAGAACTGACTCTTTAATAAGATATAAAGTCATTGAGCACATTCTTGGGAGGGATATGACTAGGACACAGCGTAGTTTTATTCATTAATTTTTGTGAAAATCTACAAACTGAGTTCCCATGTAATTACACTAATTTATTCTTATGTCAACCTGTAAAGAATCTTTCTCCAGTTCATGCCTGCATTTGCTATACTTTGTTATCTTTCTTATAATAATTCTGAGATTAAAAAAAATATATATAAATGTATATATATATATATATATATATATCAGTTTTCTAAGAAACTGCAACACTGATTTGAAAAGCAGTTGTTCAAGTTTGATTTCCCACCAGCAATGGATGAGTTTTTTTCTTTAATCCACATCCTCTTCAGTATAAGCTATTATTAGTGTTTTTGATCTTAGCCATTCTGAGAGGTGTAAGATGGTATCTCAGAATAGTTTTGATTTGCATTTCCCTGAAAGCTAAAGATGTTGATCATTTCCTTAAGTATCTTCTGGCTATTAGAGATTCTTCTGTTGAGAATTCTTTGTTTAGTTCAGTACCCCATTTTTAAATGGTTTATTTAGAATTTTAATGTATAATTTATTGAGTTCTTTATATATTTTGGATATTAGTTCTTTGTATGATTTTGGATTGGTGAAGACCTTTTCCCATTCATTAGGCTGCATTTTTGTTTTATTGACCATGTCTCTGCTTTACAGAAGTTTCTCAGTTTCAAGAGGTCCCATTTATTTACTGTTGCTACCAGTGTCTGTTCTATTGGGGTTATATTTAGAAAGTGGTTCAGTTATGTTCATATAGCATTATTTTTTAACAGCAAGAAACTGGAAACAACCTAGATGCCCCTCAATCAAAGTCTGGATAAAGAAAATGCGACACATTTACACACTACTCAGTGGTAAAAAAAACACAATGATATCTTAAATATTGCATGTAAATGAATGGATTTACAAACACTATTCTGAGTGAGGTAACCCAGACCCCAAAAACTGAATATGGTTTGTACTCACTCATAAGTGGATATTAGCTATAATCAAATAACATTGAGCCTATAGTTCGTGATCCTAGAGAAGCTAAGTTATAAGTGAACCCAAAGAAAAACATACATAGATCTGCCTGGAAGTTTGAAACAGAGATCGCCTGACAAAATTAGGAGCATTGGCTTGTGGGAACAAGTGAAGAGGAGGGGTGAAGGGGATTGTTGAGAAGAATTAGAGGAAATGAAATAGTTGATATGGAGGAAGGACAGAGATGGGAGCAAGGAGAGGGATGTCTTGAGTGAGGGAGCCATTTTGGGGTTATCAGAAACTTGGCTTTAGAGAAATTTCCATGAGTCCAAAAGGATGACTCTGGCTAAAACCCTAAGGAATAAAGGAGAAGGGGTTTGATCTTCACTTTCCCTGTAGTTAGACTGATGAATATCTTAAATATCACCATAGAACCTTCATCTAGCAACTGATTGAAACAGAGACAGAGACCCACATTGGAGCACTGGATTGTATTCCCAAAGTCCAGTTGAAGAGTGGAAGGAAGGAAGATATGAGCAAGGAGGTCAATACCATCATGGGTTCACCCACTGAAACAGTCTACCTGAGCTAATGGGAGCTCACCAACTCCAGCCAGACTGAGAAGGAACAAGCATATTACCAAACTAGTTCCTCTGGATGTGATTGACAGTTGCATGGCTGGAGAAGACTGAGGGGCCACTGGCAGTGGCACCAGGATTTATCCCACTGCATGTACTGGCTTTTAGTGATCCTATACTCTTTGGATGTATGCCTTGCTCAGCCCAGATATAGAGGGAGATCCTTGGAACTTCTCTAAAGCAATGTGCTTTAACCTCTTTGAGGCTTAGATGGGGTGGGGTGGGAGATTATGTGGAGGGAATAGGAGGATGGGAGGAAGTGGGAACTTGGATTGTTATTTTTAAAATTCTAATAAATTAAAAAATAGAACATGACAGTTGATTTAATTTGTATTTCACTGTGAGTTGAGGACTTTAGTTGTAGAGCATAGAGAAATCCATGGTGAACTTAACAGGAAATTCTCCCTGATAGTTAAATTCCCTATTGCAGAAATGTGCTTTTGAGCCTGACGGTAGAAAAAAAGACTTCAAAAATCTTACAGAGTAGCAGACCACATGGTCTGCCATATCAGCCTTCAGCTAATATGTATCCAAATGCCTAGTAGTTATATAATAGCATACTATTTTCTACTTGGATTTGTGGTAAGATTCATGGGGAAGGATTCATCTTTGTTAAACACACCAAAAATTGTCCATGGCTGGGGAAGACATACTACCTAGTCGATTCTAGTTGTATCACTAATGGTCATGTTGTCAAACTGTCATATAAATATGTATCTATTCCCAATAAGTTGATGTTGGTCTTAGCTTTGATACTAACAGTTTCTTTATAATGTGTGTAATGATTAATACATATATCCATGACTGTTCAAAGTTCTGTATAGTTTCCAGCACAAGACCTGAACAAATCCAGCCAACCACAAAGACAGACTGAAAGCCTGTGAAATAGCTAAACAGGTAATTGTGTCTACTGGCAGTCTTGGCAATATAATTTTGATTGCTTGCAGCCACATGGAACATAAGAAATTTTCTTTAATTGCCCTCAGGGATTGATGCATCTACCTTGATGTTTGTGTGCGCTGCTCTCACTATTAAATAAAGTACAATAGTATTTATATTATTATAACATGATGGAAAAGGTCTCCTAAGAACCCATACAAAGCTGAGAGCCTCTTTGCTTTTCATGATTAATGAGGAAATTATTATCATTTTTCTTTGTGATATATCTATAGGTTTTCTATGTACTAGTGAATGACTATACTTGAATATGTACATGTAACACTGACTGGAGTTACTGTGTTAATGAAGCAAAAGAGGTCAAGATTTTTGGAAAGATATTTATGTTGTTACTACCTCTGAAATTCACCAAATACACCCAAAATGATAGATACTTGTAGTAGTATCAAAGAGTTCCACAATAGATTAGAATGGAGTATAACAAAGGTTTACTTCTTTGGGGGTAAACTCTGAGTAAGGATAGTGATCCATAGTCCTCAGAATATGCTGAGAACTGAAACCAAATACAGAAAACAGGGAGCTACACATATTTGGGCCGTAGGATCATGGGAAATATTTTTGGGGATATTGTCCTCAAAACACAGAGCTGATACCTTACGTGTGTCCACAGTTCTGATGACCACTGATAATGAATGGACAACAGCAGTCTCCAGTTTTCTATGCTAGTGCCTGTTAGGGGCAGGATGGTCAATGCATCTTCACAGCATCACTGCTATGGGTGACACGGAGGAGAATCAGATGGCCCAAGAACCATTAACATGTGGGTCACATTAACAAGCATGGATGTGATGACATTGTTCTCAGTGGGATGGAAGAGCTCTTGTCTATATAGGTGCAGTAATGTAACAGGGAATGCATCTCCCCAGACAGGTTTAGGACTTGGAACTCACCATCCCACTGACTAACTCAGAAAACCTTTATCTTTCTGTGTCAAACAGATTTCTTCTTTGATTTAAGGAATGCTCTTCCTTATTCATGTGTAAATTTCAGAAATTATGTTTTTATATACAGGGATATCTATCTACTGCACAGTATCACATTAATACTCTCTTGTTCACTATCACTGAGCACACAGGTTCTCAGCATGAACTGCAGTTAGATCACCTTCTACCTTGTGTCAGCAGCTATAGGTAAGTGTGTTTCCACGACCAGGCTTGGCAAAGTGCTGAAAAATGAAGTGACAAAGGCATCCTTACCAAACTGTTTACTCTCAAGTTCAGCTACAGCAGCCTGTGGCTGAAATGAGTAATCCTAGACGTACATTAAATATGTCCTGCAAGGATTTTTACTCATATCTTTTCTACTGGGTACTGCAGAAACCTGGACATGGGCTTGAAAGGATTGGATGGAAAATCCCAAGCATTAGCAGAACATAGCATAGACAGAAGTTTGAGGATATAGCTCCACTGGATGCAGACACAATGCCTAAGACTACTTACATAAAGCCTGATATGAGTAGTCTGCCATATATTACTGTGTAACACACAGTGTCACATCCACAGCTGAGGTTTGTGAGAAAATCTGAAGGAGCAGGAGGCTGTCTTGGGATGAGAGGCCAGGAAAGGGTAACTAACCTAAAGACTTGCTCAAAACCTGTGGTTAAATATTGATGAAAAGAACAATAAGATTAAAATTAATTCTCATTGCATAAGATAATTTCCTAATAAACATGCAGGCAAAGCTCAGTTTTAAATTTGTAAAGTTGACCCATATATTCCCCTGCTAGTGTCAGTGTCAACACATGTGTCTGCCATAATTGGGTCAAGACTTTGGAGCAGAAATGCTTGATCACATATTAAATAAATGTCTAATCCATAGGACATGACCAAATTGCTGTTGGGATAGTAATAATACTCATTCATCAATCCAGTCCATATTTATGTGCTTTGAGAAATAGATTCAGAGTTTAAGCATTTCACATAGTCTTCTCCAGTCCCAATAACTTTCCCTGTAATTACAACCTGTTACATATTGTGATACTCAATTTGTTCACCTTAGAAGATGCTCTTATCATTTTTCCACAATCTCACAGAGTCCAGGACTTTGTGAATGAATTCACTGATGAGAACCGTATGTCTCTGTGAATCTACCTCTTAATCAAGCAAGTACTTCTCTATTATCACCCATGATAGGCACCAGCATTCCACCAAACTGCTGTTTTCCTTCCTTCCTCTCCCTCCAATCCCTACCTACACTTTCCCCAGTTCCCCCATGCAATCTTTCATTTCTATTCAGTGGAGGGCAGGTTTCCCATGGATATCAATAAAACATGGCATATCAAGTTGGAGAGTCAACTCAATATGAGAAAAAGGGTCCCAAAAGTCAATAAAAGTGTGAGAGACAGATGCCATCCCAATTTTTGGAATTGTACAAGAAGATCAAGTCAAATAACTGTAACATATACAGAGGGCCTAGGTCAGCTCAATGCAGGCTCTCTGCTTTTCAGTTAAGACTCTATGAGCTCTTGTGAGTTTACATTGATTCTTTGGCTTTTCTTGTAGTGGTCGTGACACCTCTGGAATATACCTACCTTCCTGTCCCTCTTCTATAGGATTCCCTGAGTCTTCCTAATGATTGACTGAGAGTCTCTTCATTTGTTTCCATTAACTGATTTATGAAGCCTCTCTGATGACAACTAGGCTTCGCACCAATCTATGAGTATAGCAGAATTGCATTAGTAAACATTTCATTATTTTTTTCACAGTCACGTGTGGTTTTATCCTAGGTCACTGGGATATTTACCCTCTGAATTCTGGCCCTCCAAGCAGTATCAAATTGGGCTCCCTTGCATTCATGGCTCTCAAGCTGAACCAGTTAATGCTTGACCACTCCACAATTTCTCTGCCACTTATACCCTAGCATATCTTGTAGACAGGAAAAAATGTAAGCTGGAGGTTTTGTGAATGGATTGGTGTCCCAGGCCCTCCACTGAAAGTCTTACTTGGTTACAGGAAATTGTTAGTTCAGATTCTGTATCTCCCATTCTTAGGATTCCCAGTTAGGATCACCTTCATAGATTCCAGGGAATTTCTATTGTGATAGGTGTCTATCTTATCCCTGAAATGCCTCCCAAATCCAGTTGTCTCTCCCAGCACTCTCTCTCCATCCTTCCTACACTTGACACCTTCTGTTCCTGTCCCACTTAAGCCTCACCTCCAACCATGATCTCTATTCTATTTCCCCATAATAGGGAGATTCATATGCTACCCCTTGAACTCTCCTTGTTACTTTGATGACCTGTGGATTGTAGCATGGTTCCCCTTTACAGATAATATCCACTTACAAATGAGTACATACTATGTTTGTCTGTTGAGGTCTTGGTAACCTCACTCAGGATGTCAGAAAATTTCATGATGTCATTTTTAATAGCTGAGTATTCCTCCACTGTGTAATTGTGCCACAATTTCTTTATCCACTATTTATTTGAGGGCCATCTAGTTTGTTTCCAGTTTCTGGCTATTATGTATAATGCTGCTATGAACTCAGTTGTGCAAGTGTCCTGTTGTTAGGGTGGAGTGTCATTTGGGTATATGACAGAGGTTGGTATAGGTGGATCTTGAGGTAGAGGTTCCCCATTTCTGAGAAACTGACATTTTGATTTTCAAAGTGGTTGCACAAGTTTGCACTCCCATGATCACCGGAAGAGAGTTTCTCTTGTTCTATATACTCTTCAGCACGGTGTGTTGCTATGATTTTAATGTTATTCATTCTGACAGGAGTAAGATGGAATCTGAGAGTCATTTTGTTTTGGGAATCTCTGAGTGCTAGCTTCAGTGTCCCCTCAGTGTTTGTGATGCCTAACAATGTTGAAAATTTGTTATAGTACTTACCAAACATTTGAGATTCATCTGTTGAAGATTCTCTGTTTAGATCTGTATCCCATTATTATATTGAATTTTTTCTTTTTCATTAATTTTTATTGATCTGTACATTTTTTCTCTGCTCCCCTCCCTGCCCCCTTTTCCCCTTCAACTCTCCACCAAGGTCCCAATGATCCCAATTTACTCAGGAGGTCTTTCCTTTTTCTGCATCCCATGTAGATTTGATCTATGAATGTCTCTCTTAGGGTCCTTATTGTTGTCTAGGTTCTCTTGGAATTGAGATTTGTGGGCTGGTTTTCTTTGCTTTATGTTTAAATCTACTTATGAGTGAGTACATGTGATAATTGTCTTTCCTGGTCTGGGTTACCTTACTCAAAATGATATTTTCTAGCTCTTTCCATTTTCCTGCAAAATTCAAGATTTTTTTTTTCTGCTGTGTTGTAATCCATTGTGTAAATGTACTACATATTCCTTATCTATTCTATGGTAGGGGCATTTAGATCATGTACTCAACTGTATTTATAGCAGCATTGTTTATCTTAACCAGAACCTGGGATTATTTGTTTTATTTTGTGTGTGTGTGTCTAGTCTTGAGTACTTTATATACTTTGAATGTTAACCCTCTGTCTGATGTGGGGTTGGTAAAGATCATTACCACTCTGTAAACTGCCTTTTAGTTCTTTTGATAGTTTCCTTTGCCTTACAAAAACTTTTCATTATCATCAGGTGCCATTTGTTAATTGGTGTTATTATTGCTTGTACAATGGGTGCATTGTTCAGGAAATTTACTCCTGAGCCATTGTGTTCAAGGTAATGGTTTTATGTTGAGGGATTTTATCCACTTTGCCTTGAGTTTTGTACAGGGTGGTACATATGGACCTATTTGCACTCTGCCACATGCTGGCATCTATTTAGACCATCATCTGTTAAAGATTTTTTTTCCATTGTATAATTTTTTATTCCTTCTCAAAAATCACGTGTCCATGAGTGTGTGGATTTACTTCTGGGCCTTTATTTCAATTCCATTGATGGACTTGTGTGTTTTTATGTCAATACAATGAAATTTTTATTACTTTTCTCTACAGTACAGATTGAAATCAGGGATGGTGATACCTCCAGAAGTACTTTTATTGCACAGGATAGTTTTAGCTATAAGCAACCTGATTTCTAAAGTCACTACAGAAGTTTACACTTACATCAACATATGACTATAGATTACCCTTTCCCCACATGCATGCCAGCATCTGTTGTCTTTTATTTTCTTGTGTACAGTCATTCTTATTGGGGTAATAATATATCATTGGACTTGTTTTAATCTGAATTTCATGGGTGATCTAAAGATGTTGGTTGCAGGGCATAGAGAATTCAATCTTGAACTGAACAGGAAATTCTCCCTGCTGGTTATGTTTTCTAGTAAATAAAGGTGCTATGAAGCAAACAGGGAGAGAAAGACATCAATAATCTTCCACAGTACCAGACCTAGCAGTCTACTTTAGCAGCCTCCAGGAAAGAGGTACCAACTAGTGGTTCCTGTTACATGCTGAATAACTGCCTTGTAATTGGATTTGTGGTTGCTCCACAGGAAAGACACCATCCCAGGTAAATATGTTTAAAAAAACTTATGATTGGAAATGTTATAGCCCAAGTAGACCCTAGTTGTATTTCTAATGGTTATAGTTGTATTGATAACTGCCTACAAATAATATAAGTATATATATATATATATATATATATATATATATATATACTTATAGATTAGTGCTGGTTTCAGCCTTGATCATAAAAGCATCTGTGTGCAGTGTGTAATGATCCCTGTAGACATTCATGACTGGTCAAAGTGATGAGAATGAATGACTGAGTACTCAGCCAAAGTGAGTACTCTTTATAAACCTCCTCCTTCCCCCAAATCAATGATCATAATGATACCGAGAAAAGAAAGAATGTAAGGGTCAGAATGAGGTTGAAAATCATGGAATTCTATTTACAGTGACTGACATGTTCTCATTGTACAAATGACAACTTAGCAGCTTTTGTTATCAGCATAAGACCTGCAAAAAATCAAATCAGTTAAAATTACTGTGTGAAAGCATGTAGAAAGACTCAGCAGGTAAATGTATCTCCTGGCCAAACTGACAATGTTAGTTTGATTTCTGAAAGTCACCTCTTAGAAGAAGAGATCTGAACTCCATAAGATGTCTTCTAAGTGCCTTGGCACATGTGTGCCCTGTGCCCTCCCCCTACTAAACAAAATATATCTTAAAAGACTACAACACAGATGAGGGAGGGACTCTCCATGGATCACTGCCAGCTGAGGAGATGTTATGATTAGAAGAACACATAGGAATTTAGAATCACTTTTTTTAGAAGTATGCCCACTTTGTGCTTACTTATGAACTAGTGGATAATGCCCACCATATTCATACAGACCGCATTTATTAGACTTACTAAGTTATACATTAATAAAACACAGAGATTAATATGTTAGAAGAAAGACCTTTTGTTTTTAAGATCATAACGGGAGCAAGAGGAACATAGTGGGTGAGCATATTATCAAAATATATCGCATTCATAAATGAAAATGGCAAGGGATGAACAAAATCATTCAGAAATAGCAATATTCCATATGCTTATGATTTTAATATAGGAGTATAATGTCCACTGTACATATTTACCCTATAAAGTCAACCTATCATGTTATTGCCTCTGCATATTTAGTTGCCACTTTTATTCCATTGGATATTTTCAGTTCTATGTCCTTACATATGTGCGTTCACAACTGTTTCTAAGTATGAAATAACTAATGACTACAAATAAGACTCAGACAATATCTGTTTATTAGAAGGCCTTAAAATATTTAATCATGTGATCACCAATTGCTTACATTTTCCTCAAAATTATATAAGTTCCTTATACATTTCTGATAAATAAATTATGTTTTATAACATATGTATCATGCTTTCTTGATACAGTTATTTGTTCAAAGACATGTAAATTGTTTCTATAATTTATCTACTGTAGACAATGCTGCAATAACATTTGTGTGCAAAAATTTCTGACTTTTTACTTTTGAACATTTGTGTGTTTTTGTATGCAAGCACTGGAGAAATACTTGCCAACTTCATGTATATGAGAAAAGACTAGAAGTTCTCATAATGTACAAGTTTTGAAATCCTTTTCACAACTACTAACTGTAAATCTTTTGTCACAAGAGGAACAACTGTCTCTGGCTGAAGTCTCTTTATTAATTGAGAGCTTATGTCTTAGTGTTACATCCACAGGTCTGCACAGGATATATTATGGGTTTCATTTACTCGGAGAAGATTAGAACTTGGACTTTAGCACCCTTCTTCCTGACCCAAGGTCCTCGACCTCTTTCTTCTAAAAGAGACTTCTTTCTAAAAGCTTCTTTCTAAGCTGTTCTAGGACCTTATCTAAGAGGTACACTGTTCATGAATACACAAATCACATGGTAAATATAGAGATGTCCAAACCCTAGAAAAACATATGATCATTGTCCTCTCCACAGTTACTGAGCACACAAGTCCTTATCATGGAGTGGAGCTGGATCACTCTCTTCCTCCTGTCACTAACTACAGGCAAAGGGGCATTCTAGTTCCAAATCTGAAGACGGAACAGGGACAGAGGTGACAATGTGTCCTAAACTGTCTTTTCTCTACAGGTGTCCACTCCCAGGTGCAGCTGCAGCAGTCTGGGTCTGAGCTTGTGAGGCCTGGGAGCTCAGTCAAATTGTCCTGCAGTGCCTCTGATGATATCACTAAATATTATATTCACTAGGTGAAGCAGAGGCCTGCAGAGGGCCTGGAGTGGATTGGAGATATTGATCCTGGATATAGTGATACTGACTATAATCAGAAGTTCCAAGGCAAGGTCACACTGACTGTAGACAAATCCTCCAACACAGCCTACATGGAGCTCAGCAGCCTGACTTCTGAAGACTCTGCAGTCTATTACTGTGCAACACACAGTGCTGCAACCACATCCTGAGCACTTCAGAAACCCTGGAGGAGCAGGAAGTTGCCCTGGGACTGAGATGACAGAGATGATTAACCTAAAGGTTTACACAGAAATAATCTAAGTGTCAGTTTTTCTGCCTCCTTCTCTATAAATAAAATGATGCTAATCGACCCCCCATTTACATGTTTTTCTGTAATAAAACACTAAAGAATGGAAAACTGTGATGATGCATAGTGATAGAATTATCTCTGGATTCCAAGAGATTTGAACTTTTTGGAGTAGTTTTGAATAATGTATAATATGAATTTTACCAGTAAAGTCCACATAAATAGCACGTGACCAAACGAAAACTCCTCTCACAGTCTTAAGTAGCATGAATGTCTATTTTTAATTCTGCCTGTATTGTGCAGCAGAATTTCAGTTTCTCAGAATGCAAGAGATATTTACATCATAATGTATTATCACATAAGTGTAAATCTTGTAAGTTTACAAAAATATTAATAAATTACATTTCATAGAACTGATTTATTTACTCAGTGTGTATACATTTTAATTAAGAATTGGTTTGAAAATATTCATATTGATCTGATCTAAAGTTTACTGCCTTTACAGAACCAGTACCCTGAGCTACAGTCTCAGGCTTTTATAGTACACTGACTGACTCTGACAATGACATCCTTCACATTCCTGTGGATATGTTGAAATCATTCTTGTTTTGTAGAGTGGTTGTCCTAATAACAAACAGTATGGAATTCGTTGGTACTTGATAATCTCAGGGGTTGATTCAGTAAGAAATCTCTGTAGTATAGAGTTCTAGTTTGGCATATTCCTACAACTGAAATGAATCTCCTTGAAATATGAATGCTATGTGCTGAATATTGATGTCATAATATTCATACATTGTGATAGGCAGGAGTCCTGTTGGCCTATTCTATGTTAGTGATCGCTTTAACATCTATTGAATTTAAAATATCATTCGAATTTAAATTACTCTCTTTATAAATCAGTCCCCTGTCTCCACCAACACAAAAACAATAATGGTCAGTTGGCAAGGGAATTTCTGATTCTGTCCTCTGGATTGAGAAAGACTCAATAATGTTAAGGCATCATTCAAGTGACTATAAGATCTTGATTTAAGCAGTTGTCTGTTGCATACTGCAGAGCCATTTTGAAGTGCCCAAACCACTTATATTGCAAACTTAAACACCTTATATTCCCCACTATGTATGTCACTGTGGAATCAGTGTAACTGCTCCAGAGGAAGATTGGAATAGATCTCCACAGCATCCAGCTACACTACTCTGGAGCATATACCCAAATGAGTCTACATCCTACTAGAGACACTTGCTCAGTAATGTTCACTGCTGCTCTACAGATAATAACCAGAAATAGGAAAGAGCCTAGATGTCCATCAAAGAGAAAATGGATTAAAATACATGGTACTAAATTGAAAGCTATTATACCTATAGAGAGGACCTGGTGCAGACCAGGTTTGTCTTGTGATTTGTTGTTCATTCTGTCTCAGTTCACATGATATTTGCTCAGTTGATTTAGAGGGACTTGTTCTCCAGTTGGCCTCCATTCTTTCTACTACTACACTCTTTCAACAACATCTTCTATGAGGTTCCCTGTGCTCTGAGGGGTGGAGACATCCATTTTTAAAAGATATGTATTCCAAGGTTTCCCTTTCTATATTGTCTGCCTTACATCTGTGTATTTGTTAGTATTTATTGTTTTTAAGGACCTAACAGCATGTGAACATGTAGATCTTTAATTCTTATGTCTTTACTTGGGTATTTTTTCCTGATGTGGATTTATCTTGATCTGTTCAACTTCAGTGTAATGTTTTTTTTTTTTTCACTTATTATGTTTTATTTTCTATTATTTCTATTTTTTTTGGTTTTTCGAGACAGGGTTTCTCTGCTGCATTAGAGCCTGACCTGGAGCTAGCTCTTGTAGACCAGGCTGGTCTTGAACTCACAGAGATCCACCTGGCTCTGCCTTCCGAGTGCTGGGATTAAAGGTGTGCGCCACCACTGCCCAGATGTTTTATTTTCTATTATTTCTTAAAAATTGTAACCACAAATAGCATAAAATATCTTGGGGTAACTCTAACCAAGGAAGTGAAAGAACTATTTTACAAGAACTTTAAGTCTTTGAAGAAAGAAATTAAAGAGGATACGAGAAAATGGGAGGATCTCCCTTGCTCTTGGATTGGGAGGGTCAACATAGTAAAAATGGCAATTCTACCAAAGGCAATCTATAGATTCAATGCAATCCCCATCAAGGTCCCATCAAAATTCTTCACAGTTCTTGAGAGAACAATAATCAACTTTATTAGGAAAAACAGGAAACCCAGGATAGCCAAAAAAATCTTATACAATAAAGGAACATCTGGAGGTATTACCATCCCTGATTTCAAACTCTATTACAGAGCTACAGTAATGAAAACAGCTTGGTATTGGCATAAAAACAGAGAAGTCGACCAATGGAATTGAATAGAAGACCCGGATCTTAACCCACAAACCTATGAACACCTGATTTTTGATAAAGAAGCCAAAAGTACACAATGGAAGAAAGAGGGCATCTTCAACAAATGGTGCTGGCATAACTGGATGTCAACCTGTAGAAGAATGAAAGTAGATCCATATCTATCACCATGCACAAAACTCAAGTCCAAATAGATTAAAGACCTCAAAATTAATCTGAACACACTGAACCTGATAGAGGAGAAAGTGTGAAGTATTCTACAACATATGGGCACAGGAGACCAATTTCTATGTATAACCCCAGCAGCACAGACATTAAGGGCAACATTGAATAAATGGTACCTCCTGAAGCTGAGCAGCTTCTGTAAAGCAAAGGACACTGTCAGTAAGACAAAAAGGCACCCTACTGACTGGGAGAAGATCTTCACCAACCCTACAACAGACAAAGGTCTGATCTCTAAAATATATAAGGAACTCAAGAGACTAGACTTTAAAATGCTAGTTAACCCAATTAAAAAATGGGGCTCTGAAATGAACAGAGAATTCTCAACAGAAGAAGTTCAAATGGCCAAAAGACACTTAAGGTCATGCTCAACCTCCCTAGCTATCAGGGAAATGCAAATCAAAGCAACATTGAGATACCATCTTACATCTGTCAGATTGGCTAAAATCAAAAACACCAATCATAGTCTTTGCTGGAGAGGTTGTGGAGTAAGGGGTAGACTCATCCACTGCTGGTGGGAATGCACACTTGTGCAACCACTTTGGAAATCAGTTTGGCGGTTTCTCAGGACATTCAGGATCAACCTACCCCAGGACCAAGCAATTCCACTCTTGGGAATATACCCAAGAGATGCCCTATCATATTACAAAATCATTTGTTCAACTATGTTCATGGCAGCATTATTTGTAATAGCCAGAACCTGGAAACAACCTAGATGCCTTTCAGTGGAAGAATGGATGAAGAACTGTGGAATATATACATATTAGAATACTACTCAGCAGTAAAAAACAATGACATCTTGAATTTTGCATGCAAATGGATGGAGATAGAAAACACTATTCTGAGTGAGGTAACCCAGACCCCAAAAGATGAACATGGGATGTACTTACTCATAATTGGTTTCTAGCCATAAATAAAGGACAATGAGCCTATAAAACTTGATCCTAGAGAAGATAAATAAGAAGGTGAACCCAAAGCAAAACAGATAATTATCCTCCTGAATATTGGAAGTAGTCAAGATTGCCAAGCAAAAATTGGGAACTTGGGGGCTGGGTGGGATGGGGGTAAGGGGAAGTGGGGAGAGAAAAGTGTGAAGGGGAGGATAGAGAGAGCTTGAGCGAATGGGATGCTTGGGATACAGGAAGGGTAGATATGGGAACAGGGAAGTATATATCTTAATTAAGAAAGCCATTTTAGGGTTGGCAAGAGACCTGACTCTAGAGGGGTTCACAGGTATCCAGGGAGATGCCCCCAGCTAGTTCCTTGGGCAGCTGAGGAGAGGAAGCCTGAAAAGGCCAGATCCTATAGTCATACTGATGAATATCTTGCATATCACCATAGAACCTTCATCTGGTGATGAATGGAAATACAGACAGAGCCACACATTGGAGCACCTGACTCAGCTCCCAAGGTCCAAATGAGGAGCAAAAGAAAGGAGAACATGAGCAAGGAAGTCAGGACTGCAAGGGGTGCTCCCACCCACCGAGATGGTGGGACTGATCTAATCATAGCTCACCAAGGCCAGCTGGACTAGGACTGAAACGGCAAGGAATAAAACCAGACTCCCTGAACATGGCGGACAATGAGAGTTGATGAGAAGCCAAGGACAATGGCACTGGATTTGGCTCCTACTACACATTCTGTCTTCTGGGGTCCTAGCCTGATTTGATGCTCACCGTCCTAGACCTTGATGGAGGGGGAAGGAACTTGGACTTCCCACAGGGCAGGGAACCCTTACTGGTCTTCATACAGGAAAGGTAGGGGGAGTGGAGGGGGAGGGGGAGGTAAATGGGAGGCGGGGAGGCGGATATTTTTAATAAAAAAGTATGATTCCCATAAAAATTTTGTTCCTTTATAAAGAGAGACAGAAAGGGTGTGGATTCAAATGGGAGTGGAAGGGTGGAATTGTTAGTAGTCGAGAAAGCAGCAATTGTATCAGTGTATATTTTATGTTAAAAACTTTTTAATAAAAAGGGAAAAAGAAAATGTAGTATATTTATACAACAGAATACTACAAAGTTTCTAAAATGTGAAATTATTAAATTTTCAGGTAAATGGATAAAGATAAAAGAAAATCAAAGTGAAGTAACATAGGCCAAAAAAGACCACTATGCATGTATATATACTCTTAAATGTAGATGTTAGCTGTTCTGTCTTGCAGAGGTAGGCCAGAGGGTGATGTTAGAAATTGAAAAATAATCCCACACTAGCTCAGAATTGAGTATAATAAAGGGTTATTTATTTAGGAGTAGAGTCATAAATCACAGTCCTCTGCAAGAGTGGGGAACAGAAACTGAATCCAGCAGCTGGAAGAGAGAGAGAGAGTAAATGCGTGTTTTACATCATCATCCTTTATATTATAAGAGACCATGTCCAAGTTAACTTGCATATTAAAGCTACTGACTGAAGAGGTTCCTACAGCAAGAGGGGATATATTTAGAGTAAGAGACAAATGACGAGGGATGGATATCCCTAGGAAGTATCAATGGAATTTTTATGGATGGCTGAGGAAGGACTGGAAAATAACCATAAAAGTGTTAAAAACAGCATAGCCAGGAGTAAGGGAAAGATCATGTCGAGAGTCACTTAATACTGTAGCCCATTTGAGGGATTATATGGAATCCTAATATAGTGGAAGCTTCCTAAATTATACACACACACACACACACACACACACACACACACACACACACATAAGAAAACTAGATAAAATCACTCAATAATGGTGGAGACAAAGTGCCAACTAGACATCTCTCCTCACCAAATCAAGCATCCAGTTGTGAGAATGGTTTCCATTTAATTAATTTGTTGGCATGGGTCCCCATGGGAACTCCCAAACCACCCAGCCTATTGACAAAGCTATTGGTTGCTATTCACAAATTAATATCAAGGCTATTTTTTGAAGACAGTGTCTCAAAAACTTATTGAATGTGGAGAAGCTGAGTTGCATCCTGCCTAGAGCTCTGACCTCTACTGACTAGTGTTATGATACATGAGTGTACTCTGAATGCTGCCAAAAACAAAGATAAACACTAAATTGTGGTACAGTTCCCTACAAACCCCTATATCTACAATTGTGACCTCCTTACAAGATACACAGATGCAACAATGGCCAAAAGCTTGTGGGATGATCCAACCAACAACAGATTAGATTTAAGGCCCACTCCATGAGATTGATACAATAAGAGACACTGATCTTATGGTCAAGAAACTAAAGCAGACAGGTGAGACCTATGTAAAAAACAAATACTGTTCTTCAAAAGGAACAGCAGTAAAATAATTTCTAATGACATTCTCCCATACTTGTTAATTAGTGTCTTGCTCAGCCATCATTAGAGAAGCTCCCTCCACCATTAGATGAGGACAAAGAAATGCATCTGCAACTGGAGAATGTGAAAAGTAAGAGACCATGAACACCCAGTTTGAAGTGGGATGTCTCCATAAAATGTTTTTTCTCAGAGCTCAGGGAACCTTGCAAAAGGTGGAGGCTGAAGATTTTAGGTTCCAAAGTGAATGTTGGACTCCAAGGAGACAAGGACTTTCAAACATATTAGGACTGATGTAGATATGAACTGGCAGAAATGCTGGCAAGAACTGAACCTTCATAGGTCTAAGACAAATGGGGTCCAAATGCAGAGAGGACATTGTGGATACAAGTTCCATCTCAATTCCAGAAGTTAGCTCAAATTGGTAAGCTCTCAAAAGGAAAAGCTTGTTTTCTTCCATGAAGTTTCACTTAATTACAAACAATTTTTAAGAGCAGGCTCATACCCTGTTAGATGGATAACAAAAAAAATGAACCCAATGGCACTTGTGAATGTTTTTTTGTCTCACATTGCTTTCTTAGTGCTTTAATTTTCTTTTTCTTTTCTTACATATCTTTTGTGTATACATTATAGTTTCCACTTTTTTGTTTTAAGAGATTCTTCTCTGTGTGAATGTGTGTCTTTCTGTTTCTTATAGTTTTTTGTAGGTGCTTTTCTTCTGTTTTATTATATTCCACATTTTTACTTTATCTTCTATTTTATTATTATTTAAGTGTGTGTTTGTTTTCTAAACAGGTACAGAGAAAGAAATTATGTGGAAATTGTGTGAGAGGAGTTGATTAAGAATGGATGAGTGGTGGAGGTGCATCAATAAGAATATATTGCTGTAAATTATTTTCAATAAAAAATAAAAACAGTTCATAAAAACTAAGAAAAGAAATAGTAAAAGCAATATCTGTGTCATGCAGATCTCTCATCTGCTCCACTGACTGGACTTCAATACTGTACTCTCACCACTAGACAGGTTAGGAAGACAAAAAATGAACAGAGAAATAAGAGAATTAAGAGATGTTATGACTCAAATGGACTTAACAAACATCTATAGAATATTCCATCCAAACAGTAAAGAATATACCTTCTTCTCAGCACCTCATGGAACCTTCCTAAAAATTGACCACATACTCAGTATCAAAACAAAGCTCAACAAATATAAAACATTGGAATAACCCAATGTACCTATCAGATCATCATGGTTGAAAACTAGAAGTCAACAGCAATACTAATTCCAGAAAACCCACGAACACATGGAAAATAAACAATGCTTACCTGATTCATCAATGGATCAAGGTAAGAATAAAGGGAGAAATTAAAGACTTCCTAAAATTCAATGAAAATTACCACCCAACATAACCAAATTTATGTGATGGTGTGGGACAATTCTGTATTCTGTCAATTAGGATTTAAATAAATGCTGACTGGCCAGTAGCCAGGCAGGAAGTATAGGCAGGACAACCAGACAGGATATAGAGGTGAGGCAAAGAGAACAGGAGAATTCTGGAAAGCAGGAAACTCCCTTTGCAGTCCTGTACAGACACCTAAGAAGCAAGATGTGACTTGACCCACTGAAAAAGGTACCAGGCCATGTGGCTAACATAGATAAGAATAATGGGTTATTAAAAGGTATAAGAGTTAATAAAAAGCCTGAGCTAATGGGCCAATTTATTATTAATATAGAGCTCTGTGTGATTTCTTTGGGGTTGTGTGAACTGGTCGGAGGACAGAAACCAGGCAGGACAGAAACTCAGACAACAATGGGACACAATGAAAGCATTGTTAAGAGGAAATATCATAGCACTAAATATATGCATAAAGAAGCTGGAAAAACCCCACCCTAGTGAATTAACAGAACATTTGAAAACTTGAATAAAAGAAGCAAACTCACCCAAAAGAGCTAGAAAGCAGGAAATAATGAAATTGAGAGCTGAAATTAACAAAATAGAAACACAGAAAATAATACAAAGAATCAATGAGACAAAGAGTTGGTTATTCAATAAAATCAACAAAATAGACAAACCTTTATCCAAGGCAGAGAGAGAATATCCAAATTATCAAAATCAGAAATGAAATGGGGGACATAACAACAGACACGAAGAAAATAAGGAGAATAATCAGATCATATTTTGAAAACGTGTACTCCAGAAACTTGGAAAATTTAAAGGTAAAGGACAACTTTCTGGATAAATATCACTTATCAAAATTAAATCAAAACCAGATAAGCAAATTAAACAGACCTATAACTGCTGAAGAAATAGAAACAGTAATTAAAATTCTACCAACCAAAAAAAAAAAAAAAAAAAAAGCCAAGGACCAGCTGGTTACAGCTCAGAATTCTTCAAGACTTTTAAAGAAGAACTAATACCAATACTCCTCAAATTATTCCACACCATAGGGACAGAAGGAACAATTCCAAACTTTTTTATGAAGCTACAATTACCCTGATAAGCAAACCATAGGGAGACATTACTAAGAATGAGAATTACAGACCAATCTCACTAATGAAGATTGATGCAAAAATACTAAATAAAATGCTGGAAAATCGAATCTAAGAACACATCAGAACTATCATCCACCATGATCAAGTCAGCTTCATCTCAGAGATACAGGGATGGTTAAACATATGAAAATCTGTCTATGTAATCCATCATATAACCAAACTGAAAAATAAAAACCACATGATCATCTCATTGGATACCAAAAACGCTTTTGATAAAATACAACATCCCTTCATGATATAGGTCTTAGAGACAGCAGAGATACAAGGAACATACTTAAACATAATAAAGGTAATACACAAGAAACCAACAACCAACATCAAACTAAATGGAAAGAAACTCCCTGTGATTCCACTGAAATCATGAACAAGACAAGGTTGTCCACTCTCACATTATCTATTCAATATAGGAACTAGCTTGAGTAATAAGATACCAAAAGGATAGCAAAAGGATAGAAATCAGAAAAGAAAAACTCTCAATGTTTGCTAATGATATGATAGTTTATATAAGTGATCCCAAAAATTCTACCAAGATACTTCTATAACTCATAAACACTTTCAGTAATGTAGCAGGAAACAAGACTAACACCAAAAAATCAGTAGCCCTCCTGTACACAGATGATAAAAGGGCTGGGGAAGAAATCAGAGGAACAACAACCTTCACAATAGCCACAAATAGCATGAAATACCACGGAGTAACTCTAACCAAAATAGTGGAAGACTTGAATGACAAGAACTTTAAATCTTTGAAGAAAGAAACTGAAGTAGACATCAGAAAGTGGAAAGATCTCCCATGCTCTTGTGTAGGCTTAATTAACATAGTAAAATGGCAATCTTACCAAAAAAACAGATTCAATGCAATGCCCATCAAATTCACAGCAAAATTCTTCACAGACATTGAAAAAAATTTTATTCAACTTCATATGGAAACCAAAAGCCCAGGATAGCCAAAATCATCCTGTACAATAAAAGAACTTCTGGAGGCATCACAATCCCTGACTACAAACACTACTACAGAGCTGCAGTACTGAAAATAGCCTGACAGGAGAATCAATGGAACTGAATAGAAGACCCGTAAATTAATCCACACAACTTTGAACACTTGATATTTGACAAAGAAGCAAAAAATACCAATGGAAAAAAAGAATGCATATTTAACAGATGGTGCTGGCATAACTGGATATCAACATGTAGAAAAATGAAAGGAGACTCATATCTATCACAATGTACAAAGCTCAAGTCCAAATGTACCAAAGACCTCAACATAAAGCAAGACATACTGAACCTATAGAAGAGAAAATTGGAAGTACACTTGAATGCATTGGCACAGGAAATCATTTCTTAAACATAATCACAGTATCACAGACAATGAAAGAAACAATTAATAAATGGGACCTCCTGAAACTTAATAGTTTCTGTAAAGCAAAGAACACAGTCAACAAGAGAAAAGATCTTCACTAACCCCATATCAGAGATGTCTGACCTCCAGAATATACAAAGAACTCAAGCAAATTGGTCATCAAAAGAACTAATAATTCAATAAAAATGGAGAACAGACCTAAACAGAGAACTCTCAACATAGGAATCTAAAATGGCTGTAAGACACTAAAGGAAATGTTCAACATGCTTAGTCTTCAGAGAAATGCAAATTAAAATAACTCTGAGATTCCATCTTATACCTGTATGAATATCCAAGATCAAAAACACTGATGAAAGCTTATGCTGGAGAGGTTGTGCAGAAAAGGTATAACTTCTGCACTGCTGGTGGGAATTCAAGCTGGTACAGTCCCCTTGAATGTCAATGTGGTGATTTCTCAGAAAATTAGGAAACAACCTTCCTCAAGACCCAATAATACCACTTTTGGGCATATATCCAAATAATGCTCAATTGTGCCACAATGACATGTGCTCACCTATATTTATAGCAGCATTGTTTAACATAGAAACTGGAAACAACCTAATGCTCCTTGACCAAAGAATGGATGAGGAAAATGTGTTACATTTATACAATGGAGTACTACACAGCAGAAAAAAACTAGCGACAACTTGAATTTTGAAGGAAAATGGATGGAGCTCGGAAACATTATTTTGAATGAGGTAACCCAGACCCAGAAAGACAATTATCACATGTATTCACTTATAGGTGGTTTTTAAATATAAAACAAAGAAAACCAGCCTACAAACCACAATCCCAGAGAACTTAGATGACAATAAGGACATTAAGAGAGACTTACATCGATCTAATCTACATGTGAAGCAAAAAAAACCCACAAGATCTCCTGAGTAAATTGGAAGCATGGGGACCTTGGTGGGGAGAGTTGAAATGGGGAAGGGAAGGCAGGGAGGGGAACAGAGCAAAATGTAGAGCTCTATAAAAATAAAAAGAAAAGTTCCAGAAATTTTGCTGACAGTAGCCGGACAACATTGTTGATGGTAAAGCCCTGTCCAGTCACTTGCTATAAAGTCTACCCAGATTCTCTCTCTCTCTCTCTCTCTCTCTCTCTCTCTCTCTCTCTCTCTCTCTCTCTCTCTCTCTCTCTCTCTCTCTCTCTCTCGTGTGTGTGTGTTTCTGTATGTTTGTGTGTGTGTGTGTGTGTGTGTGTGTGTGTGTCAGGGACTTGTGGAGACAGAAAGTAGCAGTATTTGCTTTCTGCCATGACAAGGGTCCTATTTGAAGGACTCACATCAAAACATCATCTTTCACTCAAGCAGAGAACAACTAAAACACACAAAACTAGGAATTTTCCTCTTGAATGCTTGTAATCTATCCCAGAGGTTTTGCTGTGTATTGTTTTCATTTTCATTACACTCTACAAAATTAAAAATTATCTCAATATCCTCTTTCTGCATTAATCGACAATTATATGTTTAGTTTCCATAAAACTGTGCAATAATTTTTCTGTTCCCTGTAGACTTTAATCTTGATTGCATTGTGGTTAGGTGAGATGCACAGAATTGTTGGGGCAGCTGGCCCAATCCCTGCGTTCAGGGGTGTGGCTGCCCCAGAGGAGAGAGGTACCTTTAAAAAGAACTGGGTGGCAGAGGCAGGCGGATCTCTGTGAGTTCGAGACCAGCCTGGTCTACAAGAGCTAGCTCCAGGACAGGCTCTAAAGCTGCAGAGAAACCCTGTCTCGAAAAACCAAAAAAAAGAAAAAAAGAAAAAGAACCGGGTGGGGGACAGATGCCCTGTTTTTTCCCCGCTTGACCTTTTGCTTCGCTGGAGCCTTGGGTTTGTAAGTGTACCTCTTTCTACTTTTATTAAAACTGATTTGTTAAAAAAAAAAGGGCTATTTTTGGTTATTTCAAATCTCCCGCATCATTTTGTCGTTCCAACCTGGGGCCCCCCTTTCTCCAGGGGCCTGCAACCCACTGTTTCCCAGCTGGCCCGCCCCCCATAGCCACCAATGCTGAGGAACTCCGCGGGGTTGTGCACGGCAGTTTTTCTTTTCCGTTTTTTTCCTTTTTCTTTGAGCTGCCTGCATCTTAGTGTGGGAAATCCAACCACACGCCCATCTGAGCCATGCTGAGACTGTAACAAGACTGTATTTCCCCTCCCCCCTTCTGCACCCCATGCGCACGCCCCGCCCCTCCTTCTGTGGAAGGACTACCGCTTGTGCAGCTTTTGCAGAGATTCAACGTTGATTTTAATCTAGCAGATCGGATCGTCTGCATGCAGTTCCCCCCCCCCCCCTCTGAGCTGCCTGAGCCTCCCTATCACCGCCATTTCTCCAGCCGCTGTGAGCTCTGCGCGCCCTGGTCCAGGACGCCATCTTTGCTTTTCCCAACCATGTGAATCTAGGTACACTGCGTCATCTACTGGCAGACAATGGTCATTATAGGTAATTTTTCTTTCGATTGAAATTAAACATTCGGATCGAAAATGTCTGATAATATCACTGTTAAAGGATTTTATAGTTTGTTTAATTACACGATGACTGAATTTTGGAGCGATGCAGATGTGGTTTCCTTTGGCTGGATATTTACAGGGCTTGGTATCTTCTTTATTTTTACTTTTTTCATTACAACGTGGTTGGAAGATAGAAAATTGATAGAGTCCTTACAGGCAGAAATTAAAAAACTAAAGAAGGACATGGCTGGTTTGGGAAATAATGTCCGTCACACCAATAAACAGTTTGAAGAGAAGTTTGCAACTCTCGAGGAAAGGAATAATGAAGCTTCCTCTGAGATAGCTTTGTCAATTGAGAATATTATGCAAGAGATTAGTAAACAGATTGATGTTCTTGAGGAGAAGTTTGAATCTCTTGAGGAAAGGAATAACAGATCTTTCTGTGAGATGGCTTTATCACTTAAGAAAAAATGCAAGATATGGAGGCAGGAGCAGCTGATTTGAATCATAAATTGCAGTCCCTGTCTGTAGGAACTGAAACATTATCTGAGAAGGTCCGAACCGTTGAATGTATTAACAAGACTTTATCAAAGGGCTATGAAAGATTACTGGACAGAATTTCAATATAAGATGGCACCATTCATGCCATGAAAATTCTGTTCAAGGATGAGACATTATCGGTGTTGGACAAACTTCATACCTTTGAATCCTCTATGAAAGCCTTGGAACATAATACTGGGCAAGAGATTCAGGCATTGCAGAAGGCAATGATAAACAGATTTGAAAAGATTGAGGAAATTATAGACTCTGATGGACAGGAGCAAATAGTACAAAAGAAAATCCCGACCCCATCGGTAAATAGAACTCTCCAGGATAGTTTTAACAAGACTCTGCCTATTTTTCCAGTGATAACAACAGAGAAGGTGACTGGTTCTAAAAGCCCTAAGGTCACCAAGGAATATACATGAAACCCATCCGTATGAATGATCTGAAAGAAATTAAACAAGCTGTTATGAATTTTGGGATACATAGCTCCTTTGTTAAGGAGATGCTAAAGTCGTGGTCCATAAATATGAGACCTACACCAAGGGACTGGATTGACCTAGTATTGGCGGTTCTAGAGAGCGGATCTCAATTAAGCTGGAAATGTATGTTCAGACAAGAGGCTAGGCTTTAGAACAGCAGGAAAGATCAAAGGGAGTTGACATTACCCTAGATCAAATTCTGGGTGAAGGACTTTATTCTGATCCTCTAGAACAAGCTAATTATGATGAACACATTTTATCCATATGTACTACCGCAGCCTTAAAGGATTGGGACAGGGTTCAAGACCCAAGTCAGAGAACGGAATCATATATCAGAGTTAAACAGGATCCGAGAGAACCATTTGTTGACTTTTTACATAGACTAATAAAGCTGTACAAATAGGGATATCTGACCCAGAAGCAAGGCAGGTAATAATTGAGTCCTTGGCTTATGAGAATGCCAATGTGGAGTGCAAAAGGGTTTTGATGCCTCTAAAGATCAGATCAGCACCTCTGGATGAATGTGTCTTACATACAATGAATATTGAATCGGCTGATTATAGTACGGAGGCCTGGGTGGAAGAAGCCATTGCCAACGGTAAAAGAAGACATCAAAATACCAAATGTCTTAATTGTGGCAGAATGGGACATATGAAACAGAATTGCAGACAAAGGATTTACAGAAATAATAATAATAATGCCTCTTCCAGGAATAACAGGAATAGGAGGCCTCAGCCTTCAGGTTTATGTAGGAGATGTGGAAAAGGTAGACATTGGGACAGTGAATGCAGATCGTCAAGAGATAGGAAAGGAAATCTGCTGCAAGTGGGAAACACAATGGGGGGCCTCTCGCAGGCCCCCATGGCGAATGTGGTCCAGTCATTTCCCATTACTACAGAAAACATGCCTTGTCAGGACAATTAGAAAACCACATGTCTGCTTTTAGAAGCAAAAATGGCCTGAAAGATGAATTACGTGTATTTTGGCAAACTTCTATAAGTGATCAAAGACCAAAGTTAAGAGTGTGTGTAAATGGCATTTTCATTACTGGCCTGCTGGACACAGGAGCAGATGTTAGTATCATTACTCCAGAATCTTGGCATCCATCTTGGCCTCTACAGGATGTAAATGTTTGGCTCTTGGGAATTGGAACCCTATCTCAAGTAAGACAAAGCACGAGATGGGTTGAATGCATAGGGACAGAAGGACAAATAGCAAAATTAAGGCCATATGTAGCTAATATTGCAGTAAATTTATGGGGTCGTGACCTATTGCAGCAATGGAATACTCAAATAAACATTCCTGCTGCCTCTAGAGCATATATTTCTGAGGAAAACATCAAAAGATATTACAGATGGTGAAAACCAGCCATTCGGGCTGTACAAGAACACAAAGCAAAGGATGCCCCTCCGGAATCACCAATGGCCCTACCTCTAAAATGGTTGACTGAGAAAC
Source organism: Arvicola amphibius (assembly GCF_903992535.2). Lineage (NCBI taxonomy): Eukaryota > Metazoa > Chordata > Mammalia > Rodentia > Cricetidae > Arvicola > Arvicola amphibius. The sequence goes on from NC_052053.1 coordinate 63,320,298, forward strand.
CAATATGGACAAAACAATGGCCTTTATCTGAGGAAAAGTTGCAGGCTTTAGAAGAGCTGGTACAAGAGCAATTGGATACTTGGCATATAGAAGAATCTACCAGCCCTTGGAATTCTCCTGTATTTGTGGTTAAGAAAAAATCTGGTAAATGGAGAATGGTGACAGATCTCAGAGCTATCAAAAGGATATTCAGCCTATGGGCTCTCTGCAATCTGGACTTCCTCTGCCTTCTTTATTACCAAAAGGATGGCCTCTCATAGTTATTGATTTGAAGGACTGTTTCTTCACCATACTTTTACAAGAAAACGATAAAGAAAAGTTTGCCTTCACAGTGCCTACTTATAATAACTCTCAACCTACCAAGAGATACCAGTGGACTGTCCTCCCCCAGGGCATGTTGAACTCTCCCACCCTGTGCCAATACTTTGTAAATCAACCATTGCAAATAATATGCAAGCTGTTTCCCAAGTCTATTATTTATCATTACATGGATGACATTTTATTGTCTGATTCAAACATGGATACCTTAGAAAGACTGTTTGACGAGGTGAATATAGTTCTACCTAAATGGGGATTACAGACTGCTCCTGAAAAAAATCAGGGAGGAGATTCTGTTGATTATCTATGTTACAGAATAGGCTTGCAAAAAATTAAAACACAAAAGGCACAAATTAGGAGAGATCGACTACGGACTCTTAATGACTTTCAAAGGTTGTTGGGAGACATTTCCAGCCTTTGACCGGCTGTTGGGATAACACCTGATATGATAATTCACTTAAATAAAACCTTAGATGGTGAAAGAGACTTTAACAGTCTCAGAGAATTAACAACTGAAGCAGAAAAAGAACTGACAATGGTTGAAGAAAGATTGCAGGAAGCACATGTGGATAGGGTGAATCCAGAACTCAGTTGTATTCTTCTCACATTACCTTCAAAAATTTCTCCTACAGGAATTTTAATGCAAAGATGATATTATTTTAGAGTGGATCTTTCTACCTCATAAATCAAGTAAGAAAATATAAACCTATGTGGAGAAGGTTTCTGAACTAATTATAAAAGGCAAATTGAGACTTTGTCAACTAGCAGGCATGGACCCAGCAGAAATCATAGTACCTTTCACTGCTGATGAGATACGAAAATTATGGGAAGATAATGAACCATGGCAAAGAGCTTGTGCTAACTTTTTAGGAAAAATTAATAACAACTATCCAAAAAGCAAGAGGCTTAACTTTATAAAGAGAACTTCTTGGATTCTTCCTCGAATCGTCCATGATGCTCCAATAACTAGAGCCCGCACGTTTTATACTGATGCTAATAAATCAGGGAAGGCAGGCTACAAATCAGAAGACTTGAGCGAGGTGGAACAAAGTTCTTACGATTCTGTCCAAAAGGCAGAGTTATTTGCCATTCTTATGGTGCTAAGGGATTTTAAGGAACCTCTTAACATTATTACTGACTCACAATATGCAGAAAGAGTTATCTTACATATTGAAACTGCTGAATTCATACCTGATGATACTGAACTAACCTCATTGTTTATCCAGGTACAAGAAATGATCAGGAACAGACTTTGCCCTATGTATATAACACACATCCGATCCCATACGGGTCTGCCAGGTCCTTTAGCACAAGGTAATGCAGATATTGATCAGTTATTGATTGGTAGTGTGCTGCAGGCTTCCGAATTTCATGAAAAGCATCATGTCAATAGCAAAGGCTTGAAGAAAGAGTTTTCTATTACATGGTAACAAGCTCAGGAGATTGTAAGGAAATGCCCTACTTGCCTGCAGGGACTAATCCAAAGGGCACTAAAAGGAATGAAATCTGGGAGATGGATATGTTCCACTTCGCGGAATTTGGAAAATTAAAATATGTACACCATACCATTGACACTTATTCAGGCTTCCAATGGGCAACTGCTTTAAGCTCAGAAAAGGCCGATTCGGTAGTCACTCATTTGTTAGAAGTTATGGCCATCATGGGTATACCTGCACAAATAAAGATGAATAATGGTCCAGCTTATGTCTCTAGGAAAATGAAACGGTTTTTCACTTATTACAACATTAAGCATGTTACAGGTCAAGCAGTCATTGAAAGATCATATAGAACTATAAAGGATATGTTAAACAAACAAAAGGGGGTGTAAAATACCCCCAGAAATAGATTACATAATGCTTTACTAACCTGAATTTTCTCAACGCTAATGAGAAGGGGACAATGGCTGCAGGAAGACATTGGATAATGGAAAAGTCTGCTGAATTAAAACAACTAGTTTATTTCAAGGATGTGCTGACCTCACAGTGGAAGCCAGGGGATGTGCTGCATTGGGGAAGGGGTTTTGCTCTTGTCTCCACAGGAGAAGAAAAATTGTGGATATCATCCAAGTTAATAAAGGTTCGGTTTGAAGAGGAGAAGCCCCTTGGAAAAGGAGAATAACAATTCATGCACAAGGATGGTGAACATACTGATGGTAAGAGAACTATAGTTTGGGGGCAGGGTTCTTTTCTTTTCTTTTTTCTTTTTTTTCTTTCTCATGGTTTATTTTTTTTTATATTTAAAAATTTCCATCTCCTTCCTTCCTCCTCCCCCCTCCCTCCCCTTCTCTCCCCTTCTCCTCCCCCTTCTGTCCCCTTCCCTCCACCCATACCTCCCCTCCCTCCCTCTCAAGGCCAAGGAGCCATCAGGGTTCCCCACTCTATGCTAAGACCAAGGTCCTCCCAACTCCCCCCAGGTCCAGGAAGGTTATCGACCAAGCTGAGAAGGCTCCCACAGAGCCCGTCCATGCAGAAGAATCAGAGCCCAGCGCCATTGTCCTTTGCTTCTCAGTCAGCCCCCGCTATTGGCCACATTCAGAGAGACGGGTTTGGTCGCATGATCCATCAGTCCCATTCCAAGTGGAGTTGGTGATCTCCCTTTAGTTCTGTCCCACCGTCTCCATGAGTGAACGCACCCCTCATGTTCCTGACTTTCTCCCTCATGTTCTCACTCCTTCTGGTCCTCATCAGGACCTTGGGAGCTCAGTCCAGTGCTCCAATGTGGGGCTCAGTCATCTTCCCCATCTGTCGCCAGCTGGAGGTTCCCTCACGGTCCTGACTTTCTTTCTCATGTTCCCTCTCCTTCTGCTCCTCATCAGGACCCAGGGTTCTTTTCTTATCTCTACAGAAAGACGCTCACCTTCAAAGGATCCAAGAGACCCTGGATATCTTAAATACTGATGGATGGAAACCAGTTGCAACCCATCAAGGATCAACATTAACACTGGGTAAGCTCCGTGAGTATGAAAAACAATTTTTTGAATGTGTGTCAATATGCATTTCTTTATAAATATTTAGAGCTGGTTTTTTGGAGTTGGACTCTGGCCCAGTCCCTCTCCAATTCCAAGCTTGTTTATAAAAGATTTCTCAGATTTTCTGTCTCAGGTCAGGAGCCATGTTATGAGACAGAATAATTATAATAATAATGTTAATAATGATGCTAATATATTTGCCTTCTTTGCCTTCCCTCATATCTATGTCTGTCATTAATGCACCTTTCATTGAAGATATGCACGTATATGTCTGTATATGTCTCTGTAGATAATGCTTATCTTTCTCATAACAAACAACAAATTTTTTCTTCAGTAATCTTTGCAGTTTCCAGGATGAAGATGGGGCCCCACAACATCAACTCCAACTGGTTATTATGACGTCATGTTTTTGTAGCGCTAATATTTGGCCTGTTTTTTGGTACCAATTGCACAGAACACTTTTGAATAGTGCACAATTTTGACAACATTCTGGCCGGATCTCCTCAAAATATTCAGAGGCTAGACACATTCTTCCTAGATGAAATGTTACCCTGGGTATTTTATCATCATTTGCTTTCACAGGACACCCTGAGAAGAAAAGTCGCCCCTATGTCAGCTGGAAGCAATCTTAGATGACAAGGCCCCCCTTCCCAACAAAGTTTACCCTCAGGTTTAGGGACACTAATTGGTGGCTGGTATAGGGTCGAGGGGTTGAAGAAGGCTTTATATGGACTCAGGGATATAAACTACTTATATGTATATATTTATTTCAAAAAAGGGGGAATTAACTGTTGGTCTAAAGGAATAATTGAGTTTTGTGAGTTATTGTTTTTTGAAAACTATATGGGTGTTGATTCTTGTATATTGATATATTGAACATTGTATGAGAGTATGATCCTACCTCTGTTTGAAGCAATTGTTATATTGAGATATATACCATATTGCAATGTAATCTCTACCTCTGATATTATTTATGTAATGACATTGTTTACTATATTGCAATGTACATTTCTACCTCGGATATTAGATATGTTATAACCCTGTTTACATTTGGAAATCATTGTCTTCATTTATTGCACAGTTGCCTATTCTATTAGTCATACAGTTAGATAAGTGTTGAGAACTATATGTTTGTCATATTTATATTTAGGATAATCAGGTTTTTTTTGGACACATAGAGATTATATTTAGTATAGATAGCATAATCTTCGACCTCTTTGAAGAGCTGTAGAACATGGCCTTTAATCTAACCTAGAGTTTTGTACTTATGAGACACAATCACTCCTGGCAACAATGCTTTACTCCCACTCCAAAACACTAAAGACACCAAAGACACTCCACTGGGAGTTCGTCTTCTTGGCAGAACTGGCCTTTGGGCAAAGAAAAGCCCATACCTCCATTATTGACTAAGATACAAAATATCCATAAGTGGATAAAACAGAATTGTCTTATCTTGCCAAGACAGGATAGGATAGCTCTACTAAAGGTTCCTTGCCATTGAATAATGGTATGTCAGGTTATATCAGGCCTCAGCCAAAGTTGGTTGCCTCAACATTGCTAACAAGATTTCGTGTGGTTGCCCAGGTAGTCGATTGTCTCTGTCTTCTGTTGCACATTTTGTAAGTTTCTCGTTTGTGCTTCCTGGTTGCTTTAGTAATATTACTTCCCTTCTCAGATCATTGATGGGGTTGAAGATTAGATAATTGTAGCTACCTTCTACATTATTTAGACTTCCTGAAGTAGAATGTTTAGTAAAATTTTTTGTTATATGTTCCTCGCCTAATATTGTTTGCTTCTTGTAATTTTATATGATCTATTCCCATTGTATATAGTTGTATTTGGTTTCTGAATCTGCCTTATTTAGACAAAATGGGGAGATGTTGGGGCAGCTGGCCCAATCCCTGCGTTCAGGGGCGTGGCTGCCCCAGGGGAGAGAGGTACCTTTAAAAAGAACCGGGTGGGGGACAGACGCCCTGTTTTTTCCCCGCTTGACCTCTTGCTTCGCTGGAGCCTTGGCTTTGTAAGTGTCCCTCTTTCTCCTTTTATTAAAACTGATTTATTAAAAAAGGACTATTTTTGGTTATTTCAAATCTCCCGCATCACAGAATGTCCTCAATTATTCTTAATTTGTTAAGATTCGCTATCTTTCTCAATATGTTTCCCATTTTAGAGTTTATTCTGTAGTGTACTGAGTAGAATATATACCTTTTGTTGTTTGTAAAACTATCATGTAAATATCTGTCATGGCAGGCAACAAGGAAAATAAAGAGAACCATGTATTTATGGCCCTTTAGAAGAAGCAATTTTAGAGAAGTAGATACTAGGTCCCAAGTGTTATGACTGGGAGAATGGGAAAAAATGGGAATTTATCTGTTAATGGGAGGAGGAGGAAGAAATTATGGAGAGAGTAGCATGAAGGAGGAAGAATAAAGAACACAGAGGGTGACTGAGGACACCAAATTTAATTTCAATTTTTATTTACTTAAGACATATAACCATGCTCATACACACATATGCATTGTACAACGTGTAATAAATTTAAATGAAATAATCCCATCTGTGGTGATAACACTCCTCACATTGTAAATACCTATCAATAAATGAATATAAAAGTGCAGCCCTTCCCTATTATTGAAGAAACTTCTTTTATGGTAGACAGAATCTGTCACAGAAATCTGTTTCTAAGGAACCTCAGTCACACAGAAATACAACCTTGAAATTAAGATGATAGGGCTAGAAGTAACTTAGGAGTAGAGTTTTCTTAGTGTGCACATGGCACTGCAGTTTGTCACCAACATTACAGAAGAAAAAAAACTAAGCAAACTTGATAACAACCTTGTACACAAAAGACTTTTACAGAGTGTGTACCTATGCTGAACAAATTCATTTTCCATGATCCATGGGATACATGAAGTCACCCTTCTGAGTCTTGCACCATGGATAAACCAGTGAACAAAATCAATATAAAGACTCACAGGACTTGGGGATTTCCAGGTTATAATGTTGGGTTAATGTCCCCTTTGTTCAGTTCAGTGACCAATTTTATAATCTATAGTTTCAGTTCCCTTCTGATGATAAATAGGAATACTTGTGATTGATACAAATGTATCATACTAGGAATGCTCACTGTCAATTATGAATCAACTAGACTTATTTTTTGTTAAAACCTATTTAGTCTCATGCTGAATAAATGTACCATTTGAATAGAGTGGTGGAATTTAAACTGCCCCACTTCCATGGACAGATGTTCAATTCTAACTTTGGGACTCAGAAGAGAGACACTTATTTGTTAGTGACTCATTGCCTGCTTTTTAAAATGTAACACCAAAGACCTGATTAGTCTGGAGGCTCCATATTCACCAGGATTCCTCAATAAACAAGCATGTTACTATGTGCCTGTTTTGGTGTCAAGGCTATTGGAGTCTTCCCAAAAACACTTCTGAGATAAGAAGTCCAGTGTCAGAAGTTTGAATAAGGAGCTTGTATTTCATGTGACCCTCATAAAATTCTCATTGTCAGCAGTACTTCATTCAGGATAATTCTTACTTATCCACTTCATAGAAGGACTGAGGTATGGAATGAATGGGTAGACCAGGGGTAGTCATATTGTCCAGAGTGCTGAGAACCTTGCTACTAAAGTAGGAGGTTTTGTTAATCACAAAACCAGTGATTAATGGCAGAATTCTTGGGGAGACATGGAAGTATTTTTTATTGATTTTATTTGTTACACATTTTTTCTGCTTCCACATCTTCCTCTCCCTTCTCCTTCATCCCTTCCCCAAATTTCCCATGCTCCCAATTTGCTCTTGAGATTTTGTCTTTATCTACTTCCCATGTAGATTAGATCGATGTATGTCTCTCCTAGGGACCTCATTGTCATCTATGTTCTCTGGGCTTGTTGGTTGTAGCCTGGCTTTCTTTGCTTTATGTCAAAAAACCACTTATAAGTTAGTACATATGGTATTTTTCTCTCTGAGTCTGGGTTACCTCACTCATTTTGGTGTTTTCTAGATCCATACATTTTTCTGCAAATTTCAAGTTATCATATATTTTCTGTTGTGTAATACTGCATTGTGCAAATGTACCACAATTTCCTTATTCATTCTTCAGTCAAGGGGCATTTAGGTTGGTTCCTGGTTCTAGCTATGACAAATATGCTGTTATGGATATAGTTGAGACCATATACTTGTGGTACAATTGAGCAAACTTTGGGTATATACGCAAAAGTGGTATTGCTAATTTTCTGAGATATCATCATACTGATATTCAAAGGGCTATACCAGTCTGTACTCCCATCACCAATGCAGGAGTGTTCCAATTATGCCACAGCCCCTAAAGCATAACTTGCCTTTAGTGTTTTAGAACTTGGCCATTCTTACAAGTGTAAGATGGAATCTCATTGTTGATTTATTTGAATTTCTCTAATGTCTAAGGATGTTGAGCATTTTCTTAAGTGTTTTCAGCCATTTTAGATTCCTCTGTTGAAAGTTCTCTCTTTAGGTCTGTATTCTTTTTTATTGGATTATTTACTTTTTTGCTAAACAATTTCTTTGATGGAGGACTCTCATTGGCTAATAAAGAAACTGCCTTGGCTTTTTGATAGGTCAGGATTTAGATAGGTGGAGTATACAGAACAGAATGCTGGGAAGAAGGGAAATTAGTCAATTGCCATGCCTCTCCTCTCTGTGTCAGTCGCAATGGAGCCAGCAACCATGTCAGACATGCTGAATCTTTCCTGATAAGCCACCACTTCTTGGTGCTACACAGATTATTAGAAATGGGTTAAGCAATATATGATAGCCAGCCAGAAAGGGGCTGGACATAATGGGCCAGGCAGTGTTTAAAAGAATATGGTTTCTGTATAATTATATAAGGTAAAGCTAGCCGGTGGTCGGGAGCGGGTGGCTGGAAGCAGGCCCTCAGCTGTCACTACATTTCTTGAGTATATTTTTATATTTTGGAGATCAGCCCAATGTATCATGTGGGGTTGGTGAAGATATTTGCCCATTCTGTAGGTTGTTATTTTTCTTATTGAATGTGTCCTTTGTTTCATAGAAGCTTTTTGGTTTCAAGAGGCCCCATTTTTTAATTGTTTCTCAGTGTCTGTGATACTGTGGTTATATTTAGGAAGTTGTCTCCTGTACCAATGCATTCAAACATATTTCCCACTTTTTCTTCTATGAGGCTCACTGTGGCTGGCTTTATGTTGAGGTCTTTGATCCATTTGGACTTAAGCTTTGTGCATGGTGATAGATATAGATCTATTTTCATTCTTCTACATGTTGATATCCAGATATGCCAGAACCATTTGTTAAATAAGCTTTCTTTTATTCATTTATATATTTTGCTTCTTTGTCAAAAATCAGATGTTTAAAGCCCATGCAGAACTCTGAACATAGGGAGATTTGTTCCTCTATAATGGGAAGTGCTTTTTTCCCTGACAGTGTTTCCCTCTGAGCTGACAATACACAGGACATTGTATCAATTCTGACTAGTGAAACACAAGAAACCATGCATATGATGGGTCTCAGCTGCTTCTCTCTTGAAAAATTATATGATACAATGCATGATCCCAAATTTCATGTAAAAATGCAAGAATAGCCTTACTTTCTGTAGCATATATTTTGTTTTAATATGTGTAACCACACTTTGGAAACATGTAATTCCTTAAAAGTTTTACTAACACAGGTTCTGTCCAGGAATTAAAGGTCCCTGGCTTGCAAAGTTAGAGAGGGATAGATTAATCTGTGTACAGAGAAATATCATTTATAAAAAAGAATTCAATTCTGACATCAGGTGCTCTTCCTCAGGTGTAGCTTGATGAAGGCAATTCATACCCTGTTCTCTCCATGTGATGCCAACTTTCAATTGCATACTGGGAGTGCTAAATCCAGCTACAACCAGGGAAGAGCCTAGAATTAAGTGGGACATTGATAATAATGTAGGAACAACTTAAAGTCTATCTCTAAAACATCCAATAGGCATCTCCTGATAAACAAATTGCTTTCTCTCTGTGTCTCATATTTCTGCACACTGAAGTTTCAGGGATATGTCAATGCTCCATCTAGACTGTGCAAATTCAGCATAATCTATGACAAATGAACCTGCAGGGTATCTCAGGATCAGTAGGGGGCACAATAGAGCCAAGAAAGCATAGTACAGAGATGAGGTTGGTGAGAATGCTACTCTGTGTCCTCTGTTGTTTCCTTTCTTGAGTCTACTATCTGACATGCCCAAAGGATGCATAATCATTCCTCAAAGGTTTGTGCATATCATTGTTCATAACAGCATTTTTCCTATTAGCCAGAAACTGGAAACTAAATGCCCTGATATTGTCTTTCTATAAAAAGTAAATAGACAAAAAAGGTATTTTTTTACATCACAGATAACACATCCACAAAGATGTCAAAAGAAAGAAAACAAAAATACATGATTAGAAATCATGGTATATAAGCAACTCTTGTCAATACAGCAGCAATGAACATGGATGTGCAAGTACCATTGTAATAAGATGTAGAGTGATTTGAGTATAAGCTAAGAAGTAATATGGCTGGTCTATATCACAGTTCTATTTCTTATTTTTTGAAGAAATCTCCACAATGATTTCCCGAGAAACTGTACTAGTTTATATTTCCATCATAAACAAAAAAGGATTACCCTTCCCCATATCCATGCCTGTATTTGTGTTCTTCATTGTGGTTATTCGAACTGGGGTAAAATGAAAGCTTACAATTATTTCAATCTGCATTTTCTTGATAGGTAAGTATGTTTTTTGGAGTACATGGAGAAACCATCTTTGAACTTAAGAGAAAATTCTTTCTTCTGGCATGATTTTCTTGTACAAGAGGTTCTATGTAGTCTACTGTGAGAGAAAAGGCATCAATTATATTATACATTGTAGGCTTTGCTGCCTACAATATTTCCTTTCAGGCAGGATGTACCCACAGTGCCTGACTTTTATATGGTGACCAACTGTTTTCTATTTGTTTCTGTGACCTGTTCCAAAGGAAATACTTGCTTCCATGAAAACATGCTTAACATCCTTTTAGTAGCATTGACATAGACCTAATAGTTCCTAGTTGTACTGATAATGGTGATATTGTCAAACTACCTAATAAATATTTAGGTTTATACCGAATCTATATACTAAACTGTATAAAATTATGCTTATATAAATTAGTGTTGCTCTCAGCCTTGATCATAGAAGTTTCTATGTCATGTGTGATGATCAATTCAGACATTCACAACTGGTCAAACTGCTAAATATGTGTGACTGTGTACTGAGCTATAGAAAAGTTACTGACATCATCCTAGATATCAGAGCCTGACCATAAATTAAGGACTGTCATTAAACTGGGAAAAGAAAGAATTTAAAATTCAGAGGTTGAGTTTGAAAAACATGAAATTTTATCTACAGGGATTAACATATTTTCATTGTTTAAATGATCTCTTAGTTGCTGTACTTACCAGAACAAGACCTTCACAAAATCACGCCAGTCAAAATTACAACATGAAAATGCCTGAAAATGCTGAACAGGTAAAAGTGTCTCTTGATCAACCTGACAATAGAAGAGAGTTGAACTACATAAGTTGCCTGATACAATTTTCACACAGTCTCTGGCTCATGTGTGCCCTTCCCCCAATATTAAATGAAGTGTGTTTTAAAAGATTACAACACAGATATATATTTCCCTGTTCCCACATCCACCCTTTCTATATCCCAACCATCCCATTCCCCCAAGCTCTCCCCATCCTCCACTTCATACTTTTCTCTCCCCATACCCCCATCCCACCCCACCCCAAGTTCCCATTTTTGCCTGGCAATCTTGTCTACTTCCAATATCCAGGAGGATAACTATAGGTTTTTCTTTGGATTCACCTTCTTATTTAGCTTCTCTAGATCATGAATTATAGGCTTGATGTCCTTTATTTATGGCTAGAAACCAATTATGTGTGAGTACATCCCATGTTCATCTTTTTGGGCCTGGGTTACTTCACTCAGGATGGTGTTTTCTATTTCCATCCATTTGCATGCAAAATTCAAGATGTCATTGTTTTTTACTGCTGAATAGTACTCTAATATGTATATATTCCACACTTTCTTCCACCATTCTTCCACTGAAGGGCATCTAGGTTGTTTCCAGGTTCTGGCTATTACAAAAAATGCTGCTATGAACATAGTTGAACAAATGCTTTTATAATATGATAGGGCATCTCTTGGGTATATTCCCAAGAGTGGAATTGCTGGGTCCTGGGGTAGGTTGATCCCAAATTTCCTGAGAAACCACCACACTGCTTTCCAAAGTGGTTGCACAAGTTTGCATTCCCATCAGCAATGGATGAGTGTGCCCCTTACTCCACAACCTCTCCAGCAAAGGCTATCATTGGTGTTTTTGATTTTAGCCAATATGACAGGTGTAAGGGAGCCATTCTAGGGTTTGCAGAGACTTGACTCTAGAGGGGTTCCCAGGTGTCCAGGAAGATGCCCCTAGCTAGTTCCTTGGGCAGCTGAGGAGAGGGAGCTAGAAATGGCCAGATCCTATTGCCACACTCATGAATATTTTGCATATCACCATAGAACCTTCAACTGGTGATGGATGGAGATAGAGACAGAACCCGACATTGGAGCACTGGACTGAGCTCCCAAGGTCCTGATGAGGAGCAAAAGGAGGGAGATCATGAGCAAGGAAGTCAGGACGGTGAGGGGTGTATTCACCCATTGAGACGGTGGGACAGAACTAACGGGAGACCACAAAGTCCAGTTGGAATGGGACTGATGGAACATGCGACCAAACCGGACTCTCTGAATGTGGCTGACTGTGGAGGAGGACTGAGAAACCAAGGACAATGGAGATGGGCTTGGACTCTACAGCATGGACGGGCTCTGTGTGAGCCTTGTCAGTTTTGTTGCTCACCTTCCTGGACCTGGGGGGAGTTGGGAGGACCTTGGACTTAACATAGTGAAGGGAACCCTGAAGGCTCTCTGTCCTGGAGAGGGAGTGAGTGGGGGTATGGGTGGAGGGGAGGGGAGGTAAGGGGAAGAGGAGGGGAGGAGATGGAAATTTTTAATAAAAAATGAAAAAAGAACGAAAAAAGATTACAACACAGGATTCCCCATGGAGCCCTCCAAAATGAAGAGCTGTTGGGATAACAATACTGTTTACGAAGTGGGAATCACTTACATTAGAGGTGGCTCCCTTAGCGGTTACTAAGCTAGTGTATGACCGCCACCCTATCCATGTGTATATTAATTAAGCTAATTAATTAATTAGACTTAATTATTTATTCATTAATAAATCAAAGGATATCAATATGTTTGGAGAGAGGTTATAATCAGAGCAAGAGAGACATACTGGGAAATGTAATGTGCACCGAACATATATAACCATAAAATCCATCTATCATTTATCCTTTTCTTCCTCCTCTTACTCCAATTTGCCACTTTTATTCCATTAGACACTTTCAGTTCTATATCATTACATATGTGCAGACATAATCATTTCTCATTATGCTAAATCTAAAGACTACAAATGAGAATCTTATACAATATCTGTTTCTGAAATGGTCTTAATTTACTTAATAATGTTCTTAACCAATTGCATTCATTTTCCTGAAAGTGATGTAAGTTCCTAATACTATTATGAGGAATAATTCTTTTATATTGTATATATAAAACGTTTTTTGATGCAATCATTTGTAGAAAGACATATAATTTGTTTCTATAATTTATCTATTATAGATAATATTCTAGTAATGTTTTGTGCAAATGTTTCTGAGACGTTTTCAGTTTTGGTGATTTGGGTAAGTTTTTTATCATGCAAATTGCTGGAAATGCATTTAATCACTTCATGTATATGAAAGAAAAATAAAAATTTCTGTAATTTAGGAGTTTTAATATTTTTAGCACCATAGCCATCTGTAAATAATATTTTTTTCACCCAGAGGAGGAAATGTCTCTGTTTGAAATATCATTGTGAATTGAGAGCATAGGTTCTAATGTTAAATCCACAAGGTATGGTCACCACCTGAGGAAATAGTATGGGATGCATTTTCTCAGATAGGATTAGGACTTTGTACCTTATCATCCTGCTGCCTGCCTCAAGGTCCTCTAAATTTTTTTTCTCATGATGAATGAGGTCTTTACCTAAGAAGTACCCTCTCTCTTAAATATGAAAAATATGTTTATCTATGGTGCTAAATACAGTTATGTCCACACCCTAGAACAACACGATTCAGTGTATTCTCCTCTGTCATTGAGCACACAGGTCCTCACAATGGAATGGATCTGGATTATCCTCTTGCTAGTGGCAACTGCTACAGGTAAGGGAATCTCCAATTCCAGACTTGAGGAGAGTCCATACACTCAGGTGACAGGGACACTCTGCCTTTGTCTCCACAGGTGACCATTCCCAGGTCCAGCTGCAGCATTCTGGGGCTGAGCTGGTAAGGCATAGGGCCTCAGTGAAGTTGTCCCACAAGGCATCAGACTGCACCTTTACCAGCTACAATATTAACTGGATGAAGCAGAGGCCTGGACAGGGCCTGGAGTAGACTGGACATATTTATCCTGGAAATGGTGGAACTGACGACAATCAGAAGTTCCATGGCAAGGCCACACTGACTGCAGTCACATCCTCAAGCACATCCTACATGGAGATCAGCTGTCTGATATCTGAGGACTTTGCAGTCTATTACTGTGCAAGACACAGCATTGCAACCACATCCTGAGTGTGTCAGAAACCCTGGAGGAGTAGGAAGCAATTCTGGGACAGAGATGACAGAGAATATTAGACTGGAAACTTGATCATAAATAATCATCTCAGTGTCCATTTTCTGACTTCGCCTAACAGTACTATAGTTTTTCAATTTTTTCATATTACAAACATAAATAATATGATGCTGATTGAAGAAGCCCTCGTGTATGTCATACAGTGACAATCTCTTCACTAGTGACCACCTCCATTGGCAAGTTTGTTCCTTAATAAAATAATAAAAACTGAAAGATGTGATTATATTTTATGATAAAAAATACCTTGGATTATTAAATGCTTGTCTCTTTGTCAGGGTAGTTTTCAATAAACTAAAATACAAATTTGACAAGTAAGGGGTAAATAAATAAAGTCTGGGTAAACAAAAATATTTTCATGTTCTTAAATGTTATTTAACCTCAGGTGTATAGTTAAGTCTGGCTTTGTGGTCTAGCAGAATCCAGTGTCTTAGAATGTAAGATAGGTCTAAGAGTGTACAGCCACTTAAGTATAACTCCTGTAAGTTGGTATTGCTAAAACACTTTCCAAAAATCATTAAGCCAATAATTATATGCATTTGCTAATTGAGGTGGGTTCTGAGATCATACATTTTTCCCTTGTCCCATGTTTACTTCCTTCATGTTCTCAGAAACCTGTCCTACGGTCTCAATTCTTAACAGAACGTGAACCTATACTGATACAACATCAACTCTCACAGGCCATTGGATAATTGGTGGTCACCCTTTTTCTATAGTGTGTTTGGATTTTGGCCAGGTGGAGTGCTTGTAGACTCCCTCCAACAGTTGAGCTGTCTATCAACTTCATCATCGATGGTGGCTGCTACAGATAGATATCATAACACCTAAGAAAAGACTGGGATTTATGGAGGTGTGGAAAACAGCTATGCTCAGCTCACCATTCATCCTTGAATCATCTACTCAGCATCACCTTACGACACTGAAGACAGATGAGAGTTATAGTTTGGGCACTGTGCCAACTCATACACAAACTTGCATTAGCTGATTCTCCAAAACAGCAGGTGGCACTGTAGATCTATCCACCAATGCCTGAGAAATAAAATAGGAGAAGGTGATAAAGAAGTTGTGCACTGACTGATTTCTCCTGTGGATTCCATTGACAACATCATTATATTCAGTGACTGTGCTATAGTTGAAATGTGAGATCCCTGAGCTACAATACTTGAGAACTTCTTTGTTTAACACAATCAATACAAGAGATCAAATTGTAATATATGAGCCAAATTGGAATCCTATGGACACTGGATGGGAAAGTAGTTCTTGAAACCCTCATTATTATAGGCTAAGACTATATGGGCCTTAGGGTTATGGGAAATATTATTGTGGAAATTGTCCCAAGAGTACAGAGTTGACACCTCAGGTGTGTTCACAGTTCTGCAGACTACTGGTAAGGAATGATGACAACAGTCTCCAGTGTTCTATGCTAGTGTCTGATGGGGGAAAGATGGTCAATGCATCTTCACAGCACCACTGTTATGGTGGACTCTGAGGAGAATCAGATGGCCCATGAACCATTGACATGTGGGTCATATTAACAAACATGGATGTGATGACATTGTTCTCAGTGGGATGGGAGAGCTCTGTATGCACAGGTGCAATAATGGAACTGGGAATGCATTTCCTCAGACAGGTTTAGGACTTGGAACTCACCATCCCACTGACTAACTCAGAAAACCTTTACCTATGTGTTAAACTTATTCCTGCTTTGATCTAAGAATTGCTGTTCCTCATTGATGTGTAAATTTCAGAAATTAGGTTTGTAAATACAGGAATGTGCGCCTGTCCCACAGTACCACAATAATATTCTCTTATTCACTGTCCCTGAGCACACAGGTTCTCAGCATGGACTGCATTTAGATCATCCTCTACCTGTTGTTAGCAGCTACAGGTAAGTGCGTTCCCAGAACTGGGCTTATGTTAAGACACAAAATGGAGTGACAATGGCATCCTTTCCAAATTTTCTACTCCCACATTCAGCCTATGATGAACAGAGGGATCCTGGGGGCACATTAAATGTGTCCTACAGAATTTTTACTCATATCTTCCCCACTGGGTATTGCAGAAACCTGAACATAGGCTTGAAAGTATTGGGTGGAAACTCCCAAGCATTAGCAGAATAAAGAATGGACAGAAGTTTGAGGACCGAGCTCCTTTAGATGTAGACACAATGCCTAAGACTTCCTACATGGAGCTCAGAAGCCTGATATGAGTAGTCTGTCATCTATTACTGTGTAAGACACAGTGTCATGTCCATAGCTGTGCGGGTTCAGAAACTCTGAAGGAGCAGGAGGCTGTCTTGGGATGAGAGGACAGAAAAGGATAACCTTAAGACTTGCTCAAAACTTGTGGTTAAGTATTGATAAAAGGAAAAATAGGACTAAAATTAATTCTCATTGTGCATGCAAAAATCAGTTTTAAATTTGTAAAGTTGACCCACATATTCCCCTGCTCTTGTCTGTCAACACATGTGCCTGCCATAATTGGGTCAACACTTTGGAACAGAAATGTTTGATCCCATTTTAATTAAATGTCTAACTCCTAGGACATGAACAATATTGCTGCTGGGATATTAATAATACTGATTCACCAATCCAATGCATATTTATATGCTTTGAGAAATAGATTCAGAGTTTAACCATTTCACATAGTCTCCTCTAGTCCCAATAACTTTCCCTGTAATCACAAGCCTGTTATCATATTGTGATACTCAATTTGTCCACCTTAGGAGAAGATGCTATTATTATTTCCCCACAATCTCACCGAGTCCAGGACTTTGTGAATAAATTCCCTTATGACAACAGGATGTCTCTGTGAATCTATACTGCTTAACCAGGCAAGTATTTCTCTATTATCACCCATGATAGGCACCAGCATTCCACCAAACTGCTGTTTTCCCTCCTTCCTCTCCCACCAATCCCTACCTACATTTTCCCCTGTTCCCCCATCCAGTTCTTCATTTCTTTTCAGTTAGGGCAGGTTTCTCATGGATATCAATAAAACATGGCATATCAATTTGGTGCAGCAACTCAATATGAGGAAAAGGGTACCAAACGCCAACAAAACTGTGAGAGACAGATGCCATTCCACTTTTCAGAATCCTACAAGAAGACTGAGTTACATAACTGTAACATATACAGAGGGCCCAGGTCAGCTCAATGCAGGCTCTCTGCTTTTCAGTTAAGACTCTATGAGCTCTTGTGAGTTTACATTGATTCTTTGGCTTTTCAGTTAAGGCTTTGTGAGCCCTTTATGAGCTTACATTGATTCTTTGGCTTTTCTTGTAGTGGTCATGACACCTCTGGCATCTACAATCCTTCCTCCCCCTATTCTACAGGATTCCCTGAGTCTGCCTAATGTTTGACTGTGGGTCTCTTCGTTTGTTTCCACTAAATGTTTTATGTAGCCTCTCTGATGACAAATGGACTAGGCACCAATCTATGCATATAGCAGAATAGCACTAATAATCATTTCATATTTTTCACAGTCATGTGTGGTTTTATTTTAAGTCACTGAGCTATTCACCCTCTTAATTCTGGCCCTCAAAGCAGTGTCAAGGGTGGGCTCCCTTGCATGGCATGGGTTTCAAGCTGGACCAGTCATTGCTTGAACACTTCCACAATTTCTGTGCCACCTATACCCTAGCATATCTTGTAGCCAGGAAAAATTTTAGGCTGAATATTTGTGGATGGATTGCTGGCCCAGTCCCTCCACTGAAAGTCTTACATGCTTATGGGAAATTGTTAGTTCAGATTCTGTATCTCCCATTGTTAGGATTCCCAGTTAGGGTCACCTTCATAGATTCCTGGGAATTTCTATTGTGATAGTTGGCTACCTTGTCCCTGAGATGCTTCTCCGATTCAGCTGTCTCTCACTGTACTCTCTTCTCTACATCCTCCCTACTTTTGACCCCTTCTGTTCCTGTCCCACTTAAACCTCACCTCCAACCATGATGTCTATTCTTTCCCCCATCCCAGGAGATTCATATGTTACGCCTTGAACTCTCCTTGTTACTTTGACTACCTGTGGATTGTAGCATGGTTCTCCTTTACAGATAATATCCACTTACAAATGAGTACATAACATGTTTATCTTTCGAGGTCTTGGTTACCTCACTCAGGATGAATTTTTCTAGTTCTATCCATTTGTTCACAAATTGCATGATGTCATTTTTAATAGCTGAGTATTCCTCCACTGTGTAAATGTATCACAATTTCTTTATCCACTCTTTGTTTGAAGGCCATCTAGTTTGTTTCCAGTTTCTGACTATTATGTATATGAACATAGTTGAGCAAGTGTCCTTTGTTAGGGTTGAGTGTCCTTTGGGTATACGCACGAGGTTGGTATATTTAGATCCTGAGGAAGAGGTTCACCATTTCAGAGAAACTGACATATTGATTTCCAAAGAGGGTTCAAAAATTGGTACTCCAATCATCAGTGGAAGAGAGGTTCTTTACTGTATATCCTCATCAGCATGGAGTGTTTCCTGTGATTTTAATGTTAGTCATTCTGACAGGTGTAATATGGAATCACAGAGTCATTTTTTTATTGGGAACCTCTGAGTGCCAGCCTCAGTGTGCCCTCCTTGTTTAAGATGGCTAACAATATTGAAAATTTCTTAAATGCTTCCCCATAATTTGAGATTCCTCTATAGAAGATTCTCTGTTTAGATCTATAACTTATTTTTATATTGAATTTTTTATTTATTTTTATTGAGCTCTAATTTTTTTCTGATCCCCTCCCTGCCTATCTCCTCCCCTTCAACCCTACCTCAAGGTACCCATGCTCCCAATGTACTCAGAAGATCTTTTCTTTTACTACTTCCCATGTAGATTATGTCTGTGTATGTCTCTCTTAGGGTCCTCGTTGCTGTCTAGGTTCTCTGGGAATTGTGATTCGTGGGCTGGTTTGCTTTGCTTTATGTTTAAAAACTACTTATGAGTGATGATATGTGATGATTGTCCTTCTGGGTCTGGGTTACTTACTCAAAATGATGTTTTCTAGCTCCATCTACTTTCCTGCAAAATTCAAGATGTCGTTTTTCTTTTCTGTGTAATACTTCATTGCATGCATAAATGTACCACATTTTCCTTATCCATTCTTTGGTCAAGGGGCATTTAAGTTGTGTGCTTAACTATGTTTATAGCAGCATTGCTTTTCAAAGCCAGAACTCAGAATTATTTGTTTTTTATGTCTAGTCTTGAATTTTTTTATATATTTTGATTGTTTAACCCTCTGTTTGATGTGGGGTTGGTCAAGATTTTTATCACTCTTTAAACTGCTATTTAGTTATTTTTGATAGTTTCCTTTGCCTTACAAAAGCTTTTTAGTTTCATCTGGGGCCATTTGTTAATTGGTGAGTTTATTGCCTGTGCAATTGATGCTCTGTTCAGGAAATTTTCTCCTGTGCTAATGTGTTCAAGGTTATTCCCCACTTTCTCTTCTATCAGGTTAAGTGTATCTGGTTTTAAGTTGAGTTCTTTTATGTACTTTTCCTTGAGTTTTGTGTAGGGTGATAGATATGAACCTATTTGCACTCTTCTACATGTTGACAAATATTTTGACCACCATTTGTTGAAGATGCTATCATTTTCTATTATATAATTTTTCTTCCTTCTCAAAAATCAAGTGTCCATAGGTTTTTGGATTTACTTCTGGGCTTTTAGTTCAATTTCATTGATCAATCTGTCTGTTTTTATAACAATGCAATGAAATTTTTATTACTTTTCTCTACAGAACAGATTGAAATGAGGGATGGTGATACCTCCAGAAGTTCTTTTATTGTACAATGTACTTTTAGTTATCACAACCTGATTTCTAAAGTCACTACAGAAGTTTACACTTATGTCAACATGTGACTATATATTACCCTTTCACCACATGCATGCCTGTATTTTTTGTCTTTTATTTTCTTATTACAGTCATTCTTATTGAAGCAATAATGTATCTTTGGAGTTGTTTTAATCTGAATTTCATTGGTGATCTAAGGACTTTGGTTGCAGGCCATAGAGAATCTAATCTTGAACTGAATGAAAATTCTCCCTGTTGGTTATGTTTTCTAGTGCAGCAAGGTGCTGTAAAACTTGCAGGGAGAGAAGGACATCAATACTCCCACACAGTACCAGGCCTTGCAGTCTACTCTATCAGCCGCCAGGTAATAGGTAAAGAGAAATTAATGATTACTGTTACATGCTGAATAACTGCTTTTTAACTGGATTTGTGACTGCTCCACAGGAAAAACACCATCCCAGGTGAACATTTTCAAAAAGTCATAACTAGGAATGATACAGCCCAAGTAGACCCTAGTTGTAATGCTGATGGTCATGTTCTCTAACTGCCTATAAATATATATGCTTATATATAATATATTAGTGCTGGTTTCAGTCTTGATCACAAAAGCATCTGTGTGCAGTATATAATGATCATTGTAGACATTTGTGACTTGGCAAAGTGCAGAGAATGAATGACTGAGTACTCAGCCATAGTGAATCTTCTTTATCAACCTACTCCTTCCCCCAAATCAAGGGAAACATCATGAAACAGGAAAAGAAAGATTGTAAGGTTCAGAGAATGAGGTTGAATGTCATGGAATTCTATCTACAGTGGCTGACATGTTCTCATTGTACAAATGACCTCTTAGCAGCTGTGGTTACAAGCCTAAGTCCTGCACAAAATCAGATCAGTTAAAATCACAGTGTGAAAGCCTGTAGAGAGGCTAAGCAGGTAAATATGTCTCTTGTCCAAACTGACAATATTAGTTTGATTTCTGAAAGCCACCTCCTAGAAGAAGAGACCTGAACTCCATAAGCTGGCTTCTAAGTTCCTTGGCACATATGTGCCCTGCCTTCTCAAAGTATACCTTAAAAGACTACAACACAGTGGGTAGAGGGACTCCCCATGGATCCCTGCCAGCTGAGGAGATGTTAGGATTGGAAGAATACATAGGAAATTAGAATCACTATTTTTAGAAGTATTTATTAGACTTCCTGAGTTATTCATTAATAGACAAAAGAGATCAATATGTTAGAAGAAAGACTTTTTGTTTTGGGAGATCATAAGGGGAATAAGAGGGACATAGTAGGTGAGAATATGATCAAAATATATTGCTTTCATAAATTAAAATTTCAAGGGATAAACAAAATTATTCTAAAATAGCAATATTCCATATATTTAGAATTTTCATATAGGTGTATAATGTCCATTGTTCATATTTAACCTATAAAGTCAACCTATCATTTCTTGCCTCTCCATGTCCATTTGCTGCCGCAGACTGACTCTCTTGGAGATCGAAGACTGAGGGAGAACAGGGGTGAAGGCTAAGGAGAACCCAGGATTCAGCGAATAACAGACATAATGAGGTTTGAATCTGCTGCAAATTTACTAAAATTTAGTTACTTTTATGAGATTACAGAAGGAAGTTGGCAGACACAAATGATTACAGTCAGTTGATTGTTTTCAGCATGTCTTGTGGTCAGGGCCAGGTGGGCAGAGCTTTTCTTTGAAATTCGTCTCACACCATTAACCAACTGCTAACTTTCTCATGGCCCTAAATCATATCTGCCCTCAAGGTATTCTTCAGGATTCCACCCCCAGGGCTTGCTCCAATATTGAATGGCTGGCTTCACATGGTCACAAATGGCCTGCCTTTCTTTCCTATCTAAAATGCTCCAGAGGTTTCTCATTCTGGCTAGCCTATCCATAGATGGTAACTCATGTCACTCCATACGTTTTCTTCATAATTTACCCATCTTCTACTATCATGAGTTCTTTCTGTTCTAGGGTATCCATAAATTCTCCCAGGGAGCGAGCCGGTGTCTTAATCATAACATTAATGACCTGAATCAAAAGAGGGGACTGACACATCAGTTCCTCCGTATTCAAGGAGCCATTGGGAATATTTCCTGGTTCCTTGAACAGATTAAGTTTTTTGCAAGAGAAAAATAGGACAGAAGAAGAAAAAAGCAGTGCCAACGCAAAGAACCATCGCCAGGAACAAAGTGAATGAGGTCATTGAGGCTGATCAGGCACCACAACTTGAGCAAACTGCCAGGGAGCTGCCGGGGGCCAAGCTCCGGAAAGCATGAGCCCCTCATTTTGAAATGGCCACCACCTGAGAAGCCTTTTGTCACACAGGCAGGACAGACATGGATATGGCAATTTGCCACTTTTATTCCATTGGACATTTTCAGTTCTGCATCCTTACACATGTGCATTCACAATTATTTCTAACTATACGATATCTAAGGAATACAAATAGGACTCAGACAATATTTATTTCTTAGAGGGTCTTAAATTACTTAATAATGTCATTACCAATTGCATTCATTTTCCTCAATGTTATATAAGTTCTTTATATATTACTGATGAATAAATTGTTTTATAGCATATATATCATGTTTTCTTGATATAGTAATTTGTTCAAAGACATGTAGTTTGTTTCAATAATTTACTGTAGACATGCAGCATTGGCATTTATATGCAAAAATTTCTGAGACATTTTTACTTTTGATCATTTGTGTAGGTGTTTTAGTATGCAATCTTCTGGAGAGACACTTGACACCTTCATGTATATGAGAAAAGATTAAAAGTTCTCATAATTTACAAGTTTTGAAATCCTTTACACAACTACTAACTGTACATCTTTGGTCACAAGAGGAACAACTGTCTCTGGCTGAAGTCTCTTTGTAAACTGAGAGCTTATATCTTCAAGTTA
Organism: Arvicola amphibius; assembly: GCF_903992535.2. Classification (NCBI taxonomy): domain Eukaryota; kingdom Metazoa; phylum Chordata; class Mammalia; order Rodentia; family Cricetidae; genus Arvicola; species Arvicola amphibius. Next base: position 63,343,080 of record NC_052053.1, read on the forward strand.
CATCCACAGGTCTTCACAAGGCTTGGGGATATAGTATGGGTTTAATTTACTCAAACAAATTTAGAACTGGACTTTAGCATCCTCCTGCCTGATCCGAGGTCCTCTACCTCTGTCTTCTAAAGCTGTTCTAGGACCTTCACTGTTCATGAATATACAAATTACATGGTAAATATAGAGATTTCCACACCCCAGAACAACAAATGATCAGTGTTCTCTCCACGGTCACTGAGCACACAGGTCCTTACCATGGAGTGGAGCTGGATCACTCTTTTCCTCATGTCACTATTTGTTTCAGAGCCTTGGCAACCTGATACAAATGAAGTTCCTTTTAAAAATTATTCAGAAATGAAAATCTGTTGCTAAGATTTTTGTGGAGGCGCAAAAATATGAACCTATTTCCACCTTGTCTGAAAGTCAGATAGTTTTTACTTTTCCAAAATTGTTGACAAGTGTGACTGCACATCCTGACCTAGGGTGTGGTTACTTGGTCCTCTTGAAATTAAAATGGCCCTTAGAGGTATTTTCACTCCACCCTGACTAATGATCAGGATTTTTCAGCATACCTCTGATCTTTATTTTGAAATAGAAGTTTTCACCTTGGGAATTTCTGCCTTTAGGATAATTGGTCTAGGGTAGGATCTCTGCCTAAACAATAGAGTGCTAATAATTTGATGTCTTAATGTATTGAAGCAAATAATGTCCTTTGTGTCACGTTAAAGCTGTTGCTTGTCTTCTTCCCCCTGTTGTGTTGGGGGTATAAAATTGTATGGAAAATTGAATGCAGGCAAAATTCAGTATTCACTGGAACTCCCTCTCGATACTATCCTATGCTTCTGTTTTTATTATTTTCATGTGTGTACTCATACTTATTACCAACTTTTCTAATCTCCATGCCCTTACTCTCTTAAGTGGTATCTTTGCTGAAGCTGGTCTCCAACAGTTGTTTTTGTTTTTAAGTATTAAGAGTGTTTTGTTCCTAACCCAGGTAGTTTAGGATTGTGTTTCCTCTCAGTGTTTGGTCTCCCCAAAAGAGCAGATTCCAAATCATTGCAACATTCATCTTCAGTAAACTACTGGATATTTAGAAAATTGTCATTGCTGGACAGACATTCATAAATTGAATCATTGGCCAAAGTGGCTTCATGTAAATCACAAAATAACTCATGATATTGCCGAGGCTATTGGTTGCTCTCCACAAACTAATGGTAAAACCTTATTGCTAAAGACAACACTTATATATTTTATTGATCATGTAGAATTTAAGTTGGCACCTTAGTGGAGGCCTTATCTACTGACTACTGTTCATAGCAGTAGAAGGTACTTGGCAGGCTCTCAAAGGAGAAGTGTAATAATAAACCAAACAACAAACTGACCCACAATGGTGATCTGCCTGTTAGATATGTTTGTGTATTCATTAATAGCACAGATATTGGGGGAATAATCAACTGCCTTGACTAGATTTAAACACCACTCCATGAATGTAAGCCATGCTTAAAACTAGAAATTGTAGTGAGGTTTCTTATGGGAAAACTAATGTTATGCTAAAGGCATGGTTTTCTTTTTTTAAATTTTTTTATTAAAAATTTCCACATCCTCCCCACCTCCTATTTCCCTCCCCCTCCCTCACTCCCCTCCCGATCCCTCTCCAGTCCAAAGAGCAGTCTGGGTTCCCTGCCCTGTGGGAAGTCCAAAGTTCTCCCACCTCCATCCAGGTCCAGGACTGTGCGCATCTAAATAGACTAGGCTCCCTAAAAGCCAGTACATGCAGTAGGATCAAAACCCAGTGTCATTGTCCTTGGCTTCTTAATCAGCCCTCATTGTCCATCATGTTCAGAGAGTCCAGTTTGATCCCATGCTTTTTCAGTCCCAGTCGAGCTGGCCTTGGTGAGCTACCATTAGATCAGCCCTACCATCTCAGTGGGTAGGTGCACCCCTCACAGTCCTGACTTCCTTGCTCATGTTCTCCCTCCTTCAGGTCCTCATTTGGGCCTTCAGAGCTCAGTCCAGTGCTCCAATGTGGGTCTCTGTCTCTATCTCCATTCATTGCCAGATGAAGGTTCTATGGTGATATGCAAGATATTCATCTCTATGGCTATAGGATCTGGCCTTTTCAAGCTCCCTCTCCTCAGCTTCCCAAGAAACTACCTGGGGACATTTCCATGGACACCTGGGAACCCCTCTAGAGTCATGTCTCTTGCCAGTCCTAAAATGGCTCCCTTAATTAAGATATCTTTTTCCCTGCTCCCCTATCCACCCTTCCTCCATTCCAAACATCCCATTCCTCCAGGGTCTCCCCATCCTCCCTTCCTCACTTTTCTCTCCAATCTCTCCATCTCCTCTTACCCCCACCACATCCCCACCCCCAAGATCCCAATTTTTGCCTGACGATCTAGTCTACTTCCAATATCCTGGAGGATAACAATATGCTTTTCTTTGGGTTCACCTTCTTATGTAGCTTCTCCAGGATCACGAATTATAGTCTCACTGACCTTTATTTATATCTAGAATCCACTTATGCATAAGTACATACCAAATTCATCATTTTGCATCTGGGTTACCTCACTCAGAATAGTGTTTTCTATTTCCATCCATTTGCATGCAAAATTCAAGATGTCATTGTTTTTTACTGCTGAGTAGTACTCTAATGTGTATATATTCCACACTTCCTTCATCCATTCTTCCACTGAAGGGCATCTAGGTTGTTTCCAGGTTCTGGCTATTACAAATAATGCTGCTATGAACATAGTTGAACAAATGCTTTTGTAGTATGATAAGGCATCTCTTGGGTATATTCCCAAGAGTGGGATTGCTGGGTCCTGGGGTAGGTTGATCCCAAATTTCCTGAGAAACCACGACACTGCTTTCTAAATTGGTTGCACAAGTTTGCATTCCCACCAGCAATGGATGAGTGTGCCCCTTACTCCACATTCTCTCCACCAAAGGCTGTCATTAGAGTTTTTGACTTTTGCCAATCTGACAGGTATCTCAAAGTTGTTTTGATTTGCATTTCCCTGATTGCTAAGGAGGTTGAGAATGACCTTAAGTGTCTTTTGGCCATTCGAACTTCTTCTGTTGAGAATTCTCTGTTCAGTTCAGTGCTCCATTTTTAAATTCAGTTAATTAGCATTTTAAAATCTAGTTTCTTGAGTTCCTTATATACTTTGGAGATCAGACCTTTGTCTGTTGTAGGGTTGGAGAAGATCTTCTCCCAGTCAGTAGGTAGCCTTTTTGTCTTAATGACAGTGTCCTTTGTTTTACAGAAGCTTCTCAGTTTCAGGAGGTCACATTTATTCAATGTTGCTCTTATTGTCTGTGCTGTTGGGGTTATATGTAGGAAGTGGTCTACTGTGCCCATGTATTGTAGAGTATTTCCCACTTTCTCTTCTATCAGGTTCAATGCATTCAGATTGATATTGAGGTCTTTAAACCATTTGGATTTGAGTTTTGTGCATGAATCTAGTGATGAGGTGAAAATATCTTTGTAAATCCATATTGTTCAATCAGCCAAAATTCCTGCACATTCACACTCACGATAGCTACTAGCATCCCATGATGCTGGGCTATGAATCACACCATCATTCACTTTACCCAGGAGAGCAGAGATGCTGAATTCAAAGGGGAGCACCACTGACTCCTGAAGTACCCTGGATTGTAGGGATAACTGCTCCTCTATATGAAAAGAGAATCTTGTCTTCAAGGTGTTTCTCAGTGTTCTGACAGTCCAGAGGACAGCTATAAATTGTGACTTGTTATTGAAGAGAAGCCATGCATTGGACTGGTCCCGTATTCCCTATCCTGCAATTTTAGGTCCATATGATTTGTTATCCTGAAGTTAGATAAAAATATATGTGAATAGCCTCACTTTCTATAGCCACATTTTTGTTTTATTTTGTTAAGCTCCATTTTTTGACATTTAACCACACATGCACACAAAATCTTACATAGTGCTGTTAGCTTCTCTCATTCCTTGGAGGACAATCCAAAACAGACTTCATCAGCGAAAACATTCAGCTTTTTTTAAAAAAAATAATAAAATATATTTGAAAAGAATAACCCCTTCTACAAACAACTGCCAGTAAGATAACAACAATGTAAGATCTGCATCATCTCTTAGTTCATGGAGAATCACATGTTACTCTTCCCAAGCTGAAACCAATAAAACTTTTACTGAAGGACCTTACTTTCACTAGTGCTAACACTAGTGCTAAAATGCCCCTTACCATACATGGTATGTCCTGTAAATAAAGCTTAGCATTGCCAGTTTAGATTTAGTAACTGATCACCATTATGACATTTAAGTGTAAGTGTCCTTCACACACTTATACACATGGATGTACATCATTTAGTTATATTATAGAGCATGAATTGAATATTCATAAAATCATCACACATAAAAAGTTATTATGTAGTAGAAACAACTTCCTCTTGATGCCATAACTAATAGGATACAACAAAGATTCATCTTTGGCTACTTGAGTTGATGGACAGTCTCTTAGTTACTCTTCTTCACTCACTGGCCTGTAGGGAGACAACCAGAATGACTGCTGGATCTTCGCCTTGGCGGTCCTCCTCAGCAGCACCTTCATCTACAACAGCATAGGAACCATCAACCAGCAGGCCATGGACCAACCGCAGTATCCTTTGGGTGTGGTCTAGAACAGTACCAAACGTAGGAAGATCAGCTTCATTATTTCATCAGGTAGACAGGCAGGCAAGGACCTTACTATTTCTAAGTCATTAACATGTAGAATTTCAAAATTCCTAATATTCTACTTTCTTCTCTGGAAAACTATTCCATTGCCTGTGTGGACTCTGAATATTGCAGCTCACTAGTTACTGCACCTCTTCTGACTCTCTCCTCTTGTCTCTAGGCAATGTTATTCTGTCTGAATGGTTTCCGTGCACCTGTATTCCAGTCACCATCAAATATTTATTTACAGCTGTGACTAACTTCAAATTTTTACATCTTCACATAGATCTTTAAGAGATAATTGAATCTCAAAATTTACAAAAACATTTCCTCTACCTTTCTCATTGTAGTAAATTCCCAATTGTTCCACAAAGTTGCCATGATCAAAATGTAAGAAATCACCTTGATCTTTTCACTCGTATTCTAGAAAGTATTAGTTCACACGTTTTTAACTCCATCAGCAAATCTACTTCCCTAGACCAACCTTCTCATCTTTTCTTTATTATCTCTAGTTTAAGCTTTGTTTGTTCTTTCTCAAAGACCAAACTGTTCTTTTCTGACAGTCTTGACTGCCTTTTGGAATCTCAGAAATGTGATCTTTTGAAATACTATCATATCTATCTTCTCTACATTCAAAATCCATCACTAGCTTTCTACTTAGTAGAAATCACACTTGAAACTTCTTACTTTGGCCTTAAAAACTTGCTTGTTATGACAGTTATTTCTTTTTTTGTTTCTTTTTCTTCTTTTTTTATTAAAAATTTCCATCTGCTCCCCTCCTCCTCCTCCCCTTCCCTCCCCTCCCTTCCACCCATACCCCCCACTCCCTCCCTCTCCAGGCAAAAGAGCCATCAGGGTTCCCTTCACTATGTTAAGTCCAAGGTCCTCCTCACTCCCCCTATGTACAGGAAAGTGAGCAACCAAACTGACAAGGCTCACAGTGAGCCCATCCATGCTGTAGAGTTCAAGCCCATCACCGTTGTCCTTGGTTTCTTAGTCCTCCTCCACCGTCAGCCACATTCAGAGAGTCTGGTTTGGTCGCCTGTTCCATCAGTCCCATTCCAACTGGACATGGTGATCTCCTGTTAGTTCTGTCCCACCGTCTCAATGGGTGAACAGTTATTTCTTTAGCACTTGTACCCTATATACCGAAGTTCATATACATATATGTCATTTACACTCATGTTTTTATATGGAAGGATTTCTGGCTACTACCTGGAATGTTCTCCAAGTAGAAGTTTTAAAGGTATTATTTGTGCATTCTTTGTGCAAATGAGGTGCCTGCTAAAACCTGAGGTATCACATTTCCTGAAACTTTAACCAGGGAACTGAACTCGAGTCCTCTACAGGAACAGTAACTGCTTCTAACCACTGAGCAATCTCTCTAGCCTCTCCACTCAAACTTTCACAGATGACACTTCTAATTCTTGTAGATTTCTGCTAATCAAGGACTTTAGAAAGCACATGAAGTTCGCTGAATAACTAGACATACACAGTTATTCTCTAGTATTTTTGGCTAAGGCCTTTTGCTGCAACAAAAATGGTAGTAAATATCTGAGAATTTAAAATATTTTATTTACTTGTTTTCTAAATATCCAACTGCTGCATTATAAGCCCTATGATGTTAGAATCCTTTCATTTATTTTAAAAATTATTCCCTGGGCCTGTGCATGATACATAGCAGAGGTTCGCTAGATGTTTTCAAATGGCTGAATTCTGTGAATGAATGAGCTAATGTCCTAGTTTTCTTTCTGTTGCTGTGGTGAACATTATGACCCAATCCAACTTGGTGATGAAGGAATTTGTTTGGTTTACAGTCTAGCATCAAGGGAGATCAAAACAGAATTTGAGAGGCAGAGACTAGAGCAGAAGCAAAGAAGAACCTCTGCTTCCTGGCTTGCTTCTTGTGGCTTGGTTGGCTACTTTTCTTTTTTTCTCTTTTTTATTAAAAATTTCCATCTCCTCTCTTCCTCCTCCCCCTTCCCTCCCCTCCTCTCCACCCATACCCCCACTCCCTCCCTCTCCAGGCCAAAGAGCCATCAGGGTTCCCTTCTCTATGTTAAGTCCAAGGTCCTCCCAACTCCCTCCAGGTCCAGGAAGGTGAGGAACAAAACTGACAAGGCTCACCCAGAGCCCATCCATGTTGTAGAGACCAAGCCCATCACCATTGTCCTTGCCTTCTCAGTCAGCCTCCACCATTGGCCACTTTCAGAGAGTCCGGTTTGGTCACATGTTCCATCAGTCCCATTCCAAATGGACTTAGTGATCTCCTGTTAGTTCTGTCCCACCATCTGAGTGGGTGAACGCACCCCTCACGGTTCTGACTTCCTTGCTCATGTTCTCCCTCCTTTTGCTCCTCATCAGGACCTTGGGAGCTCAGTCCAGTGCACCAATGTGTGACTCTGTCTCTATCTCCATCCATTGCCAGATGAAGGTTCTATGGTGATATGCAAGATATTCATGAGTATGGCAATAGGATCTGGCCTTTTCCAGCTCCCTCTCCTCAGCTGCCCAAGAAACTAGCTGGGGGCATCTTCCTGGACACCTGGGAAACCCTCTAGAGTCAAGTCTCTTGACAACCCTAAGATAGCTCCCTTAATTAAGATATATTTTTCCATGCTCACATATCCACCCTTCCTATATCCCAAGCATCGCAACAGCTTGGGAGAAAACATTCAGCTTTTAAAAAGCTTTACTAACATATTCTCTGCCAGCTACTATCTAAAGAGATCTACTTCTTCATACATGAAATGCCAGGTCTAGATATTAGCCATATCTCGTATTTGAACTGTTAACCAAAACTGAGTCAAGGTAGAATGGAACCATACTTATGAGCCCAGTCAAAAGTGCAGCATGAGAAACAGATTGAGGCACGGTATACATCCTGTGAGTGTCCTCTTATCCATCCTGGCTTGTTGTCCACAGGCCTTGAGTACAAAGGGAAAGAAGTTTTGAAAGAAAGCTGTGTAAGTGGCCTTTAATGGGAATGGAGACAGCCCTCTGGGATATTGCTTTTGATGAAAAAGCTCAACTTTATTCCAGGGTATGGAAGTATGGAGAACTGGGAAGTCTGGGGAGATACCATGATTTTCATTAAGTTGCAAGCTTCTATCATACAGTTAAAATAGCAGAAGCATGTCCCTATCAAAATTTCTAGAGCACTTGCCTAATTACTATGTCTGTCATCAAAGGAAGGACACTTGCAGGAGAAGTGTTAAGGGTAACCCTTGAGATAAGTCAGGAATCCTGTGCCTCAAGACATGTCCCAGATCAGCCTAAGTAGAAAGCAGGAAACTTTTGCTGTGTGGAGCAAGACCTCCATGTTGCCCAGCTTAGAGAATGCTGCCAGGCTATGGTAGACTGTAACATCTGATCATCCAGCAATATCTACCAACACATTCATTAGATTTCTACTTCCTTCTTCATATATTTTTCTGAAGTTGTTAACTGATCTATAGGTACCACAGTGGTGCCTCCTGTCCTGTTGGCTTTTGTGGGAGCATGAACTAAGCTCAAGACTGTGTGATCCTCTGACTTCAGGTGTTCTGCCCCAGCTATAGAATAATGAGGGCAGCCAAGATTCTTCTCTTTCCTTTGGTCACCATGTTACAAAGTGGAATTGCTAGAGTTGGATACATACAACTGTCACCAGAGTGAAACCTAGTTTTGAGAGAGTCATTGATAATTTTATATACATAACATAAAATCAATTTTTGAAACATATATTTGGCATTTCCAGGTTAATCAAAAATCCATTTACATATGCAGCTGTATTTAATGCCTATGTTACAAATTAAACCAGACTGCAATTTCAGTGCAATCCATGACAAATGAGCTTGCAATGGAGCAAAGGACCAGCAGGGGGCAGAAGGAAACTAAGAATCCCCATTAGAGAGATTGCATGAAGTGTGGAGGGGATTTTGTATCCTCTGTGGTTTCCTTCCTTAAAGTCTGTTAACTGACTTGCACCAGCTGTGACTGACATAAGATGCTTCCATGGTCATATATAATAGTTTCCTTGTCAAACTTCTCATGGGTTTGTATATTCTTTTAAAATTTTATTCAGTTCTTTTTACTTTATACAGTTTTTGAAAAAATGTAGAATATGTTCTGATTATTGAATCCCCTTCCCAAATTCACACCCTCTCCTTCTCTCTGCAGAAAGCAAACAGTGAAAAAAATTAAAATAAAAAACATTCATGTAAGAATAAAAACAGGAACTGAGAGACATATAACCCATAATGACGCTCAAAATGAAGCAATATTATATAGGTAAAAGTTAAGTAAGACTGAAGAAATAATGCACAATGTGAAATCAGAGAAAATATCTGTAAAATATTGCATTCATTCTGTGTTAGCCATCTACTGCAAGATTGTGTGCAGTCCTGAATGAAGTAAGTACACTCAATAATACTTCAACAGATAAAACAAACATTTCCTTTGCAAGGAAGTATCAATTATAGAACTTCTTGCTTAGGGGATGAAATCCAGTGTACATGTTCTTCTCTCCACACTGGAACCCCATTAGGATCTACTCTGTGCAGACTTGGCATGCTTTTTAGTCTGTGATTTTATATGTGCATCAGTCCTGTAGTGTCTGGAAGATACTCTTTCTTTAGAGTTATGCACCACTTCTAGCTCTTAAGATTCATTCATATTAAGCCGGGCGGTGGTGGCGCACGCCTTTAATCCCAGCACTCGGGAGGCAGAGGCAGGCGGTTCTCTGGAAGTTCGAGACCAGCCTGGTCTACAAGAGCTAGCTCCAGGACAGGCTCTAAAGCTACAGAGAAACCCTGTCTCGAAAAACCAAAAAAAAAAAAAAAAAAAGATTCATTCATATTTTAAATTCTTTCTCAGAAACAAGGTCTAACTATTGAGCTAATGTAGACAAGTAAGAACATTGGCAATACCTCATACTGTTCTCAACACATGTGGGGCCTCCCTGATTATTAAATCGTAGAGAGCCAATCTGACAGGTGTAAGATGGTATCTCAACGTTGTTTTGATTTGCATACCCCTGATTGCTAAGAAGGTTGAGCATGCCTTTAAGTGTCTTTTGGCATTAGAACTTCTTCTGTTGAGAATTCTCTGTTCAGTTCAGTGCCACATTTTTTAACTGGGTAATTAGCATGTGAAAGTCTAGTCTCTTGAGTTCCTTATATATTTTAGAGATCAGACCTTTGCCTGTTGTAGGGTTGGTGAAGATCTTTTCCCAGTCAGTAGGCTTCCTTTTTGTCTTAGTGACAGTGTCCTTTGCTTTACAGAAGCTGCTCAGCTTCAGGAGGTCCCATTTATTCAATGTTGCCCTTAATGTCTGTGCTGCTGGGTCTGAATGTAGGAAGCAGTCTCCTGTGCCCAATTGTTGTAGAGTACTTCCCACTTCCTCCTCTAACAGGTTCAGTGTGTTCAGATTGATATTGAGGTCTTTAATCCATTTGGACTTGAGTGTTATGCATGGTGATAGATATGGATCCACTTTCATTCTTCTACAGGTTGACATCCAGTTATGCCAGCACCATTTGTTGAAGATGCCCTCTTTCTTCCATTGTGTACTTTTAGCTCCTTTATCGAAAATCAGGTGTTCATAGGTTTGTGGATTAAGATCCGGGTCTTCTATTCGATTCCATTGGTCGAATTCTCTGTTTTTATGCCAGTACCAAGCTGTTTTCAATACTGTAGCTCTGTAATAGAGTTTGAAGTCGGGGATGGTAATGCCTCCAGAAGTTCCTTTATTGTATAAGATTTTTTTGGCTATCTTTGGTTTCTTGTTCTTCCATATAAAGTTGATTATTGTCCTCTCAAGTTCTGTGAAGAATTTTGATGGGATCTTTAAGGGGACTGCATTAAATCTATAGATTGCCTTTGGTAGAATTGCCATTTTTACTATGTTGATCCTCCCAATCCAAGAGCAAGGGAGATCTTTCCATTTTCTGGTATCCTCTTCAATTTCTTTCTTATAGCCTTTGCTGGAGAGGTTGTGGAGTAAGGGGTACACTCATCCATTGCTGTTGGGAATGCAAACTTGTGCAACCACTTTAGAAAGCAGTGTGATGGTTTCTCAGGAAATTCGGGATCAACCTACCCCAGGACCCAGCAATCCCACTCTTGGGAATTTACCCAAGAGATGCCCAATCATATTACAAAATCATTTGTTCAACTATGTTTATAGCAGTATTTTTTGCAATAGCCAGAACCTGCAAACAACCTAGATGCCCTTCAGTGGAAGAATGGATGAAGAAAGTGTGGAATATATACATAGTAGAGTAATTCTCAGCGGTAAAAAACAATGACATCTTGAATTTTGCATGCAAATGGATGGAAATAGAAAACACCATCCTGAGTGAGGTAACTCAGGCCCAAAAAGATGAACATGGGATGTACTCACTCATAATTGGTTTCTAGCCATAAATAAAGGACATCGAGCATATAATTCGTGATCCTAGAGAAGCTAAATAAGAAGGTGTATCCAAAGAAAAACCTATAGTTATCCTCCTGGACATTGGAAGTAGACAAGATTTCCAGGCAAAAAATGGGAATTTGGGGGTGGGGTGGGATGGGGAAATGGGGGGATGGGGAGAGAAAAGTATGAAGTGGAGGATGGGGAGTGCTTGGGGGAATAGAATTGTTGGGATATAGGAAAGGTGGATATGGGAACAAGGAATTATATATCTTAATTAAGGGAGCCATTCTAGGGTTGGCAGAGACTTGACTCTAGAGGGGTTCCCAGGTGTCCAGGAAGATGCCCCCAGCTAGTTCCTTGGGCAGCTGAGGAGAGGGAGCCAGAAATGTTCAGATCCTATTGCCGTACTCATGAATATCTTGCATATCACTGTAGAACCTTCACCTGGCTTTGGATGGAGAAAATGACAGAGCCCCACATTGGAGCACCGGACTGAGCTCCCAAAGTCCTGATGAGGAGCAAAAGGAGGGAGATCATGAGCAAGGAAGTTAGGACCGTGACGGGTGCGTTCACCCATTGAGACGGTGGTACAGAACTAACGGGAGACCACCAAGTCCAGTTGGAATGGGACTGGTGGAACAGGCGACCAAACTGGACTCTCTGAATGTGGCTGATGGAAGAGGAGGAGGACTGAGAAACCAAGGACAATGGCGATGGGCTTGGATTCTACAGCATAGATGGGCTCACTGTGAGCCTTGTCAGTTTTGTTGCTCACCTTCCTGGAATTAGGGGAAGTTGGGAGGACCTTGGACTTAACATAGTGAAGGGAACCCTGATGGCTCTTTTGTCTGTAGAGGGAGGGAGTGGGGGTATGGGTGGAAGGGAGGGGAGGGAAGGGAGAGGAGGAAGGGAGGAGATGGAAATCCAGCTGGCGACAGATGGGGAAGGTGACTGAGCCCTACATTGTAGCACTGGACTGAGCTCCCAAGGTCCTGATGAGGAGCAGAAGGAGCGAGAACATGAGAGAGAAAGTCAGGAACGAGAGGGGTGCGTTCACTCATGGAGACTGTGGGACAGAACTAATGGGAGATCACCAACTCCAGTTGGAATGGGACTGATGGATCATGCTACCAAACCCGTCTCTCTGAATGTGGCCAACAGTGGGGGCTGACTGAGAAGCAAAGGACAATGGCTCTGGGCTCTGATTCTTATGCATGGACGGGCTCTGTGGGAGCCTTCTCAGCTTGGTCGATCACCTTCCTGGACCTGGGGGGAGTTGGGAGGTCCTTGGTCTTTGCATAGGGTGGGGAACCCTGATGGCTCCTTGGCCTTGAGAGGGAGGGAGGGGAGGTATGGGTGGAGGGGAGGGGAGGGAAGGGGGAGAAGGAGGGGAGGGAAGGGGGAGGAGGAGGGGAGGGAGGGGGGAGGAGGAGGGAAGGAGATGGAAATTTTTAAACATAAAAAAATAAACCATGAGAAAAATAAAAAATAAAAAAAAATAAAAAAAAATGAGAAAAAAATTGTTGAGAGCTGTCTTGTGACCATACAGAGGTGTTCATGGTTTCTGGGAGCAGGACAGTTTACCCATGCAGGTATCTGTGTTCAAATACTGATTAGTTAATTAGAAACCAAATTTGTAATAAACAGAAAATTCTCCCTGCATGGTAATTTTTCTTGTGTAACAAGAAGCTAGGCAGCCAGAAGGGACAGAAAAGACATCAAGGATCCTATTCAGTAGCAGATGTCATGGTCTCCAAATCTCATTCATGAGCTGTCTAACTCATATTTTTGGAACCATCTTATCTCTTATATCCACAGAACATGATCAGAAAGACCACAGGAGCAATGCTAATAACTGAATGACAAGTTTATCTACATATCACTAGTTCATACAATTTTCCTTAAAATATAATTTTTGATAACAATACTGTATCAACGGATCTATAAAACCACACCAAATCTGAAGACAAATTCATTCATGTAACTACACTAATTTTTTCTTATCTCAACCTGTAAACAATCTTTCCCCAGTTCATACCTGCTTTTGCTGTAGTTTTCTTATTTATAATCATTCTCAGGTAAAAAGAGAACAACAAATTTGATTCAATCTACATTTCACTGTGAGTTGAGGACTTTAGTTGTAGGGCCTAGAGAAACCAACATTGAACTGAACAGGAAATTGTCCCTGCTTGGTAAGTTTTCTAGTGCAGAAATGTGTTAACAGCCTGAAGGAAGAGAAAAGGCATCAATAATCTTATACAGTAGCACACCTCTTGATCTACAATATCAGACTTTAGCTAATATGTATCTACTAGTGCCTAATAGTTATGTAATAATGAACTACTTTCTACTTGGATTTGTTGTCAGATTCATAGGAAAGTATTCATTCTTGGTAAACATGTTAAAAAATACCCATGACTGGATGTGACATACTACTTACCTAGTAGATCCTACTTGTATTTCTAATGGCCATATTGTCAAACTGTCTTAAAAATATCTATATCTATTCCCAATACGTTGATGCTATTCTCAGCCTTGATCTCAGAATTTTTTCTGTGCTGTGTTTCATGATTAATGCAGACATTCATGTCTATTCAAAGTGCTGAAAATAATGTTTGAGTACACAATCTCAGATGAGTCATTTATCCTCCCACCTAAAGCACAATGATCATCACAAAGAGGCACTGGAAAGAATGTAAGATCTAGAATATTGGGCAGAAAGTCTTGGAATTCTAATGTTAATACTTGACTTGACCATTGCACATATGAGCTAACAGTCACTATAGATTCCAGCACAATACATGAACAAATTCAGTCAAACACAAAGACAGACTGAGAGCCTGTGAAATTGCTGAACATGTAAAGGTATCTACTGGGAGACTTGACAATACTATTTTGATTGCTTGCAGCCACATTGTAGAATATAAAAATTTAATTTCTTAAATTGCCCCAGGGGTAAATGCATCCCCCTTTGGTGCATGTGTGCACTGCTCTCACCATTAAATAAAATGCAATAATATTTTAAAATATTACAAAATGATTAAGAGGGACTTATAAAAGCCCACACAAACGTGGAAGTCTGTTTGCTTTTCAAGACTGACAAAGAAAATTAATCACTTTTCTTTGTACGGTCTTTAGGTTCTCTATGTACTTGTGAATGATCCCACCTCTATGTGTGCATATATCACTGATTGGACTAACAGTTTTAATTAAGAAAAGAGGTCAGGAATTTAGGAAAGAGACTAATTGGAAGGTCCCAAGTGGAGCCAGAGGGACATATTTGTGGTAGATTTGATCATAATATATATCATACATTAATAAACAATTAAAGAATAAGCAAAATAATCTTGAAAACCGAAAGTATTTTAATATTGTTTAGAATTTTCACTCAAATTGATATTGTAGATTATGTAATTTTCCTGTAATTTTCTTTAATTTCTTGACCCACCTGTTTTTCCACTTATTATGCTAGACTGTTTCTTTTAAACATTTTTTTTTTTTTTTTGGTTTTTCGAGACAGGGTTTCTCTGTAGCTTTGGAGCCTATCCTGGAGCTAGCTCTTGTAGACCAGGCTGGTCTCGAACTCACAGAGATCCGCCTGCCTCTGCCTCCCGAGTGCTGGGATTAAAGGCGTGCGCCACCGCCGCCCGGCTCTTTTAAACATTTTTATGTATTGGTATATGTAATTGTTTTCTCACCAGTTTGAAGACTAATAATGAAATAATCTTATAATGTCTACATTTCCAAGTTGATCTTTAACTAATATAGCTATCTATAGTGGCATTGAATTTCCTCAGAGTGATGACATTTCTTTATTCCATTTAGATAAAATATTTCTGTTGTATTGAATATATAAATACATTTTCTTGCTGGGATCATCTGTTTACAATTATATGTGTTTCCATAATTCAGTTATCAGAGAAAGTGATGTAATAAACTTTGATATACAAATGTTTCTATGGTATGTTGCCTTTTGGTCATTTATGTCAGTTTTTATGCCACAAGGTGCAAAAGCAAATATAAATATATCTGAAAGGAGGCTACAAATTCTGATAATTTTGCAGGTTTTGGAATTACTAATGGCCATCATCTTCATAATCACAGTCACCTCTTATAAATCAATCTGATAACCTTGTCTCAAGGCAAAGTAACTGTTTCAGGCTTGAAATCAATTGAGATCTTAGGCCATGATGTGATTGACAGAGGGTCTGTACAGTGCTCAGGGAAGAAGTATGAGATTATTTACCCAGAAAAGATTACAGTTTGAACCTCAACATCTTGCTACCTGACCCAGGTGCCCTCTACCTCCTTTTACTGCAACTGGACTTGTCCTTATTTAAGAAGTTCCCTGTTCATGAATATGCAAATCACATGAGCTTATGGTAGTTAGTTAATACAGGGATGCACACACTGTAACATCATATGATCAGTGTCCTCTTCACAGTCACTGAGCACACAAGGTCCTCACCATGGGATGGAGCTATATTGTCCTCTTGCTATTGGCAGCAGTTACAGGCAACACTCTCCCCAGATACATATTTTCTCACTCACAGGTGAAAATGGCATCCACTCTGCCTTTCTCTCCGCAGGTGTGAACTCACAGATCCAGCTGCTGCAGTCTGGGGCTGAGCTGGTGAGGCCTGGGGCTTCAGTGAAGATGTCTTGCAAGGCTTTAGGATACAGCTTCACAGAATACTTTATGAACTGGGTGAAGCAGAAGCCTGGACAGGGACTGGAGTGGATTGGATGGATTGATCCAGAGGACAGTGAAACTAAATATGCTTAGAAGTTCCAGCGCAAGGCCACACTAACTGCAGATACATCCTCCAACACAGCCTACATGGAACTCAGCAGACTGACATCTGAGGACTCTGCAGTCTATTACTGTGCTAGACACAGTGTTGCAACTACATCCTGAGTGTGTCAGAAACCCTGGAAAGAAGGAAACTGCCCTGAGTCTGAGATGACAGAGAGATTAGCCTGGAGATTTGTGGAGAAATAATCACTAGGCGTGTCCCTTTGTCTGTCAAATCTGTCTTTTTGGGTCTTTGTCACCTTTTCAAAAGGATTGCTGGGAAGGAAGTGATGCTGGTTCAGGATGTGTCTTAGCAGGCCATAACTGGACCAGATGTTTACCAGTCACTACCTCCATTGACATGATTCTTTTTTATTAAGCAAATAGGACAAACTGTAACAATACATTATGATATAAATACCTCTTAAATCATAGGGACTGGAACAGTTGTTGAAGTAGCTGGGAATAAGTTATCATCACATCAGTATAAAACAAATCAACAGCATTTGGGCAAACAAAAGCCCCTTTCATAGTCCAGTTTGATTTCCTACAAACAAACAATGGCAGTTTGTTGGAAGGGTTCACTATAGATGTTGGGTTAGGTTCTTAAAACTCTTCTATGAAATCAAATTGTATGTCTTTAGTTACTAATACATTGTGGTCATGAATTGCTTTTGCCAGTAGCAATCAAATTTCTTACTCTTTTAGGATGAAGGATAGAGCTGAGTGTCAAGCTGTGGAATCCTGAGGCTATGGACTCTGCTACTTTGGCAGCAAACTGGGCTTCTCCATAGATAGCATTGGGGGCACAGCAGTAGGATTCCAACCCGGGAATATAAGAGGCCTGGTCCTGTTCATCAAGAGCCCTGGTTGCTCATTCGCTTGCTTCCTGAAATTGCATTGTCTTTGTCACCACATCTAGATTGACACTGAAATGGATCAGTGAAAGTGCATTTTGCATTTTGCAGGTATGTTAGAGGAAGGCTTGCTGTCCTGGGCTGATTGTCAAGTTTTTGTTTCTATTATTTTTGAGAATTTTTATTTCCCTCCCCTTTTGAAACATTTAGGAAGCTACAAGGAAACTGCCAGAATCTTACCTTCTCATTGTGCCATCATTTTGGCATGCTTATATAAAATCAACAATAGTAGGAGAGGCATTAGCAACTACACAATGAATCTTTGTACAGATAAAATTTGTATTTCAATAAGGAGATGAAGTGACAAGGCATAAGCAGCTTCTTTATTGTCAATGTGCTGCTCTACAGCTTGTTATAGATGACCTACAAAATTATAGAAAGATCTGTAGCTTTTGTCTATAGTGGGAAAGATGTCTTGGGTGTATTAATATCAAGAACTTTATTCCAAGTTCTTATAGCAGCTTGGCTACTTTGATTGTTAACTACCTGAGGGCAGGCAAGCTGTTTGGCCACTGTTTGGAAATTACCTTGTCTGATAAACTGATGATAAGAATATTGTTTTTAAGGTGTTAATGCTTTGGATATGAGAAGCAGTGGACAGGCACCCATCCATCCATTACTAAAGTCATAGTCTAAACTAGGGGTGGTGAGAATTGTTTTCATACAATGAGCCTGTCAGGCCAAGAATATCATTTTATACGTATTTGTCATAACATCTATTATTTCTATAGATAAATGACCCTCAAACCATTTCTCTATAACAATTTTTGATATTAAAAAGGATTTAATTTTTTAAAAAACACACTTTTTTTCTCATTTTACATATCATTCACAGTTACCACTCATTCCCCTCTTCTTGCTCCCTCCACCCATGCTCACCTTCATTCCACTCCCATTCATTCCTCAGAGAGGGTAGGGCTTCACATGGGGAATCAATGAAGTCTAGCATATTGCTTTGAGGCAGGAATAAATCCCTCCCCACAAAAGCCCTTCTCCCCTCAATACACACTCCCAATTTTCTCAGAAGATCTGGTCTACTTCCCCTTCTCACTGTAGTCTATGTATGTTTCTCTTATTATTCTCTTTGTAATCTAACTTCTCTGGGGTCATGAATTACAGGCTCGTTATTCTTTGCTTTACAACTCCTATCCACTTAAGAGTGAGTACATTTCATGTTCATCTTTTTGGGTCTGGATTACCTCACACAGGATGTTTTCTTCCACTTCTGTCCATTTGCATGCAAATTTCAAGATGTCATTTTTAATTTTACTTCTGAGTAGTACTTTATTGCATGAATGTACCTCATTTTCTTTTTTTTTTCTGCTTTGATCAGTTTATTACACTCTGACCATGAATGTTTGTGGATTTAACAGCTCTAGAAGAAAGCAAATCCCAGAGCATTTTCTTACTTCTTTTAAAATTTCTTCTTTTTTGTCATTCAATTGCATTTATTTATTTATTTATTTATTTATTTATTATTTATTAAAAATTTCCACCTCCTCCCATCCTATCATTTCCATCCCACTTCCCCAACTCCCCATCCCTCTCCAGTCCTAAGAGAAGTCAGGTTGCCCTGCACTGTGGGAAGTCCAAAGCCCTACCCCTCCATCCAGGTCTAGGATAGTGTGCATCCAAACAGACTAGGCTCCCAAAAAGCCAGAACATGCAGTAGAATCAAAACCCACTGTCATTATCATTGGCTTCTCAGTCTGCCCTCATTGTCAGCCACATTCAGAGAGTCTGGTCTGATTACATGCTCGTTCAGTCCCAGTTCAGCTGACTTTGGAGAGATGGCTCAGCCATTAAAGGAAAGGCTCACAACCACATTTTATTAGCCAATTCTTTGGTTGAGGGGCATCTAGATTGTCTCTATGTTCTGGATATTACAAATGAAAATAACCACATACCATACCAAAATTTATGGGACATAATGAAAGCAGTATTAAGAGGCAAGTTCATAGCATAAACACCTAGATAAAGAAGCTGGAAAAATCGCACACTAGTGAATCAATAGAACATTTGAAAAACTTTAGAACAAAAAGAAGCAAACTCACCTAAGAGAACTAGATGGCATGAAATAACCAAATTGAATGCTGAAATCAACAAAATAGAAATAAAGAAAACAATAAAAAGAATCAATGAGACAAAGAGTTGGTTCTTTGAGATAATCAACAAAATAGACAAACGTTTATCCAAATTAACCAAAAGGCAGAGAGAGAATATCCAAATTAACAAAATCAGAAATGAAAGGGGGAACATAACAACAGACACAGAGGAAATACAGAGGATCATCAGGTTATATTTTTGAAACATGTGCTTTATAAAATTTGAAAACTAAAAGGAAATGGACAACATCATGGATAAATATCACTAACCAAAATTAAATCCAGAGCAGATATACAAATTAAACAGACCTATAACTGCAAGAAATAGAAACAGCAATCAAAGGTTTCCCAACCAATAAAATGCCCAAGGTCCAGATGGTTTCAACTCAAAATTCTTACAAGACTTTCAATAATGAAATAATACCAATACTTCTCAAATTATTCCACACAATAGAAAAAGAAGGAACATTGCCAAACTCTTGTTATGAGGCTACAATTACCCTGATATACAAACCACAAAAAGACATTACTATGAAAGAGAATTACAGACCAATCTCACTTGTGAACATTGATACAAAAATACTAATTAAAATACTGGCAAATTGAATCCAAGAACACATCAGAACCATCATCCACCATGTTTAAATTGGCATCATCCCAGAGATGCAGGAATGGTTCATTTTAAAATCTGTCAACATAATCCACCATACAAATAAGCTGAAAAATAAAAACCACAGGAGCATCTCAGTAGATGCCAAAAACGCTTTTGACAAAATAAAACATCCCTTCACCATAAAGGTCTTGGAGAGAGCAGGGGTACAAGGAACATACCTAAACATAATTAAGGCAATAAGACACCAAAAGGAGGTAAAGGGGATACAAACTGGAAAAAAGAAGTCAAACTCTCATTGTTTGCTGACAATATGATAGTTTACATAAATAATCCCTAACATTCTACCAAGGAAATTCTACAACTCATAAACACTTTCACCAATGTAACAGGGTACAAGATTAACTCAAAAAAATTAGTAGCCCTACTGTACACAGTTAATAAATTGGCTGGGGCAGAAATCAGAGAATCAACATCCTTCACAATAGCCACAGATAACATAAAATATCTCGGAGTAACTCTAACCAAATAATAGGAAGACTTGTGTGACAAAAGCTTGAAATCTTTGAAGAAAGAAATTGAAGAAGACACCAGAAAGTGAAAAGATATAACAAACTCTTGGGTAGGCAGAATTAATATAGTAAAAAAAAAGCAATCAATGCAATGCACATCAAAATCCCAGCAAAATTTTTCAAAGACCTCGAAAGAATGGTACTAAACTTCATATAGAAAAGCAAAAAACCCAGGATAGCCAAAACTTCTGGAGGCATCACAATCACTGACTTCAAACTCTACTACAGAGCTACAGTACTAAAAACAGCCTGGTTTTGGCATAAGAACAGACAGGAGGACCAAAGGAACTAAATAGAAGACCTGGATATCAATCCACACATCTTCAAACATTTATCTTTTTTAAAGAAACAAATAATTTCAAATGGAAAAAAGAAAACATTTTTAACAAGTGGTGCTGGCATGATTGGATATCAATATGTAGAAGAATGAAAATAGACCCATATATATCACCATGCACAAAACTCAAGTCCTTATAGATCAAAAGTGTCAACATAAAGCCAGCCACACCGAACATTATAGAAGACAAAGTGGAAAGTACACATGAATGAATTGGCACAGGGAACTACTTCCTAAATATAACCCCAGCAGCACAGACACGGAGAGAAATAATTAATAAATGGGACCCCCTGCAACTGAATAGCTTCTGTAAAGAAAGAGAGATGGTCAACAAGACAAAACAACAACCTACACAATGGGAAAAGTTCTTCACTAACCCCACACCAGACAGAGGTCTGATCTCCAAAATATACAAAGAACTCAAGAAATTGAACACCAAAATAATTACACAATCTAATAAGAAATGGAGTACAGATCTAAACAGAGAACTCTCAACAGAGGAATCCAAAATGGCTGAAAGACACTTAAGGAAATGTTCAACATCCTTAGTAATCAGAGAAATGCAAATCAAAACAACCCTGAGATTCCATCTTACACCTGTAAGAATGCCCAAAATCAATAACACTGATGACAACTTATGCTGGAGAGATTTTGGGGAAATGGGAACACTTCTGCATTGCTGGTGGGATTGCAAGGTGGTACAACCACTTTGGATGTCAGTGTGGTGATTTCACAGAAAATTAAGAAACAACCTTCCTCAAAACCCAGTAATACCGCTTTGAGGTATATATCCAAGGGATGCTTAATTGTGCCACAAGGACAAGTGATCAACTATGTTCATAGCAGTTTTGTTTGTCATAGCCAGAACCTGGAAACAACCTAAATGTGCCTCAACCAAAGAATGGATAAGAAAAATGTGGTACATTTACACAATAGAGTATTACACGTAGAAAAAAAAAACAATGATAGCCTGAATTTTGGAGGAAAATGGAGCTAGAAAACATTAGTTTGAGTGAGGTAACCTTGATACAGAAAGACAATTATCACATGTACTCACTCATAGGTGGTTTTTGAACATAAAGCAAAGAAAGCACGCCTACAAACCACAATCCCAGATAACTTAGGCAACAATGTGGACACTAACAGAGACTTACATAGATTTAATCAACATAGGAAGTAGAAAGTAGAAAAAGACAAGATCTCCTGAGTAAATTGGGAGCATGGGGACCTTGGGGGAGGACTGAAAGGTAGGCAAAAGGTAGGGAGGAGAGCAGAGAAAAATGTATAGCTCAATAAATATCAATAAAAATGTATTAAAAATATAAAAAATAGGGGCATGCATAAATTTTCATTCTTATATGGGCACCCTATCCATCTGATGGTTTTCTGGGGATCCTCTTTCCAATTTAGACTCTAGGAATTGATCATGTCTCTAAAAATATAAAACATCCTGTTGTGATTGCCTTTCTTAATACAAGTATATCATATCTCACCTGAAGAAAATGTAGAACATGTCAGTGAGAGCAAGAGTCTCTATGGTTACCAGGTTCAGCTGTTGACTAAGCTCAGGAACCTCAGATAAACTTTTCCCTCATACTGAGGCTGGAGTGGACCCCTGACAGGAAAAGTGTCAGAAGATACAGGCTCTGTCACAGGTAAGCACTCTGAGTTGTCCAAGCCCCTCCTCTTCTTGAGGACTGCACATATAAATCTAAGAAGTGATAGGCTTGAATTTTTTATCAAATTCTCTCCATTACTGCATTTCAACTTTATGTCTTCTGTTTTCTGATCAATTAGGTAATTCTATTTCTGACTAGTGTACCCTAAACTCATTGTCCATCCCCTCATCTAGAGCTAAGGGGTGGCTTACTGAGTGGTCAGAGCAACTTCACATTCACCTCTAGAAACACATCTAAGGAACAGTTGTCCTCAAGGTTGACTTCTGTATTTGTGGAAGTGACAGCCAAATATTATTGTGATGAGCATACTGAGGTACATCACAATCAGGCACACAACACTCCCTGAATTATGCTCAGGAACAACTTTGGAGCTCATTTCCAGCAGAAGGCACCAAGAACACAGGAACTCAGGGTCAGCCCAGGAGCAAGTGCAGAGAGTGACTAAGGAAGGGAGTATTTCCTTTGGAGCCTTGAGCTTTCCCCCAAATATATCAGTTTCCTTTAAAAACCAACAGCACCAGGGTATGTAAAGAATCTACAATGCATTGGGGGCTAGACTTTATCTGAGGGGAAAGTAAGGAAACAAATTTTCTGTGGGTAACCTAAGAAAAAAAGGAAGAAATGCATGCTGTCCTGGTGGTAACTTTCTCTTTTACTTCATCTTAAAATTACTATCTGAACATCTGTCTCTACACAGCTACATTCACAACATACAACAAAATATCTCTCTTTACATACAAAGATCTCTCTCCCACACAGTTACATATTTCTACATTCAGTTACATCTCTTTTCACATGGATACACATAGTTCTTTTATATACATTTCTCTTCTACATTTTCTTTCTATAAAGCTTCATTTTCCTTGCATCCACACAGTTACAATATAAACACAGCTAAACATTTCATTTTTCTCTCTTTCACATAATTTAGCACTTTACACAGTTCCTAGGCACATCTCCTACATATAGTAGCAACTCTTTCACACAGCTCTCTCTCACACTTTTGTTCACACACACACACACACTTCTACATTATTCAATTCTCTTCATTCACTCAGTATCACTCATTCACTCTCACATTTCTTCCATGCTTCCTCTCACTCAGCACACACTCTCTTCACTCATATTCTGCAGCAGCTCTCACATAGCTCCACACAATCATCCCTGTCTGTCTCCATGCTGCCACTGCTGCTTCTCAATGCTGCTATCTCATAGCCTAAACTCTAGACAATATTGTCACATTTGCACTTAGATTGTCCTGCCTGGAGAGTGTTCTGTGACTGGAACCTAGCAGGATCTTCATCATTGAGACCAAGGAGACCGCATCCAGTAGCTGATGAGAACAGATTCATAGTCCTATTAGGTGGAATTCATGGAGTCCTACTAAGGAGTGGGAGAAAGGATTGTAAAAACCAGAGACCCCACACATATCATGAGATCACTGTCCACATAATCAACTAATGATGACTCATTGGGGTTCATGGAAATCAGGGATCTGGTAGGACTGCCTTAGGTCTTTAGCATACCTGTTATGGCTGAATATCTTGGCATGCTTTTGGGATTACTAACACTGGAAATGTGGTCTGTCTGATTCTTTGCCCTACTTGTTGGATACTTTTCTTTCTACGGGGTTGATTCATCCAGGCCGATGATATGGTACTTGCCTGGTCCTATTATAGCTTCCTATGCCATGTTTTATGGATGTTTATGGAAAGTCTGCAATTTTCTGGGTGGAGACAGAGCAGGATGCATCTGGGGGAGACAGAAGTATGGGTGAGAGAGAGAAGAGTAAGAAGAAACTTTGATTGGGATATACTTTATGAGAAAACAATAAAAATTTGAGGAAATATTGCAACATGATAGGCAGGGTTTCTTCATTGGCCAACTCCAAGCTTTGACTCTATTGGTATTGGATGACTGTTGAGAAAAGTATAATCACTTTTGGGAAGGTCTCTAGAGGCTCCTTCATCACCTTCTTTACCATGGAGTGATACATCTATGTGTACATAGATTTGTACTATGCTATTATGAAACAAAACAGAGACTTTTTGGAAGGCTCCCAAAAAAAATCACAGGAACTTAGTTGGGTATATATATATATATATATATATATATATATATATATATATATATGATCACAATATAATTTATATATAAAGAAAAATTTTATAGCATAAGAACAATTATTTTGAAAAATGAAAATAACAATTTTATATATGTTTAGAATTTTAAGAACTGTACATTTTACAACTGTGCATATTTACCCATAACACCTATACTTTTTTCTAGATATTCCTATTTTTGCTATACTCTGCTAGACAGTTTCATTTTTAAGTTATAGATATTTGCACAAATAGATCTGTGTACTTATTCAATATATGAAAACTACTTAGAGTTTCATATATTATCTGTTTTTCAGAGATAACTTTAAGTAAAACAGTTATCTCCAGTTACATTGATTTTCCTAAAGGTAATATAAGTTCTTTATTCTTTCAGATGACCTATTCCTGTTGTGTCACACATACAGCCATGTCTTCTTGGTGCAATCATCTCCTGACAGACATGAAGTTTATTTCCATAACTTATGGTAGATAGTGCTGCATTAAACATCAATATGCAAATATTTCCGAGGTATGTTTCTTTAGGTCATTTCAGGGAGTTTTTCTATGAAACCTATTATGGCTAATATTCATCATGTGATATGAAGGTGTAGTTTTTAAAAATTTAGCAAGTTTGAAAGTTCCAGTCACCACCATTATCATCACAACCTCCATCTGTAAATCAAAATGACAACCTTGTCACAAAGTGGAGCAACTCCCTCAGGCCAGAAATTTATTGACAGCTTAGGACCTTATTGGTACACCCACAACATCTGCAGAGCTGAGGAAATGATATCATATGCATTTCCTCAGACTGGATTAGGACTTGAATTTCACCAACCTCTTGCTTGACTCAAGTGTCCTCTCTCACCTTCTCAAACTGGACTAGGTGCTTATTTAAGAAGTCCCCTATTCTTGAATATGCAAATTGCCTGAGTCTATTATGGTAAATACAGGAATGTCCACACCCGACAACAACATATGATCAGTGTCTTCTCCATAGTCACTGAGTACACAAGGCCCACACCATGTGCTGGAGTTGTATAATTCTCTTCCTTGTGTCAGCAACAACAGGTAAGGGATTTCTAATTCCAAATCTGAGGAGAAGACAAGGACTGAGGTGACAATGTCTCTGACAATCTGTCTATTTCTTCACAGGTGTCCACTCCCAGGTACAACTACATCAGTCAGGGCCTGAACTGGGGAGACCTGCAACCTCAGTGAAATTGTCCTGCAAGGCTTCAGGCTATGCTTTCTCTAACTACCATATGCACTGGGTGAAGCAGAGGCCTGGACAGGGCCTGGAGTGGATTGGAAGGATTTATCCTAATAGTGATGGTACTATCTACAATGAGAAGTTCAAGGGCAAGGCCACACTGACTACAGACATATCATCTAGCACAGCTTACATGGAGCTCAGCAGCCTGACAGCTGAAGACTCTGCAGTCTATTTCTGTGCAAGACACAGTGTTGCAACCACATCCTGAGTGTGTCAGAAACCCTGGATGAGCAGGAAGCTGCCCTGGGTCTAACATGTCAGAGAAGATGAGCCTTAACACATTCACAAAAACAATCATTCTGAATGTTGTTTTTTCTCTCACTTTTTTGTAACAACTTTTCAAAATTATTTCTGTGAATGAAGGGATGCTGATTTAGGATGACTAGTGTGCACCATACCTTCACAATCTCTTCTCCAATTACCTTATTCATTGAAATGTTTCTTCATTAATCAAATAATAAAAAGTGAAAACTGTGATTATGAAGCATAATAATAAAGTATCCATATCTGGATTTTAAGAGAATGGGACACTTTGAAGGTAGTTTTTAAAAAAACTGAAATATGATTTTTAACAGTCCAAATGATAATTGCTGGGAAAACAAAATTCCTTCGGAATCTTAAATGTTACATGACTTCAGGTTTATAGTTAACTCTGGCCATGTGTTCCTGTAGAAGTTCCAGTCTCTTAGAATGTTAGATATGTGTCCAAATGCACTGCATATGAATATAATTCCTGTAAATTGGTCAAGTATGATTAAATATAATTTCACAAAAATCATTAAACAAATCAATGTATGTATATGTTAATTCAGGTAGGTTCTGAGATTATACATTATCCCCTGGTCTCATATTTACTTCCTTTCCAGTCTCTTAAACCTGCCCCATAGTTTCAAAATTTATAGAATATAGAACTATACTGATACATTATTAAGTCTCACAGGCCACTGGATGTCAACCTCATGGTCACCTTTATTTTACAGTGTGTTTCAATTTTTGAATGGTTGAATACTTGTGAACACAATCAGTCCATTGTGTTTTCTAGAAACTCACTTCATAGCCAGAATTCACTGCTACAGCTATATCCAACAACACCAAAGAAAAGAGTGGGTTTCATGAAGATTGGAAAGTCAACTGAGGTGCAGCTTACTATTCATTCTTGAAACATCTAGTCAATATCAACTTAGATAATGAAGGAAGAAGAGACATCCATATTTGTACACAGAGTGAGCCTGTCAGAAATTTTCTGGTAAAGGGAGGAATTTATATCCACATATAAAGCAGAATTATTCCAACTACCATATAAATGTGTCTGAACTTGACCCAATCATATTCTGTGTCATTATATGGAAGGGTAGTCACACTAATCCATTTAATGGTAGAATGACACTGAACATTAAGTCTAAGGTTAATTTTGTTCAACTGATTTCCTGAAAAAAAAGCAGCTTCCTTCAAAGCACTGGTATGATCTTGAAGGCCCCTGTGTTCTATAGTTTTAACAATTTTTGGATAACATATTTTGAGAGCCAATAAACATGTTCTGTAGTATGAACCTGTTGTACTAAGGCAATTGTATATGCAACAGTTCTTATAGTAGTAATGAGTATAGTAATGCCCAAATAAAGCAACATTAAGTCATTTAAGCCTACTAATAACATTAGTAATTTTTTATAGCATATATTAGACAGGCTCATCAGTCATATGCCCCAAGTTAGGAAATTAATTGTGTTGACTTTTTGATGATAATAACTGAAAGACAGGTACAATGTAATCACTACTTCATGCTAAAATTGGGGCATTGTAGGTGGGAACCCCAAAAGCTACAATGTTGGCCAATTCCAGTAAGTGCAGGAGATTTCTCTCATTGTTCATTCTCTGTAGGACCATCTGAGACTAGGAATGTATTGTCTGTGAGGCTGGACCAGGATATAGATTCTGAGGAACCTGCTAAAGTTGATGCTGGATTTGCTGAAGGTGCCATGGTTGATTTGAAACCTGTTGGAACAGAGAGGCTATAGAAAGAAATAAAGTTGTTCAGAAAAAAAATGGTCATAATAGATGAGAAAGCAGATTTTCAAGAGAAAGAGAGGGAGAGAGAGAGAGGGAGAGGGAAAGTGAGAGAGAGAGAGAGAGACAGACAGACAGACAGACAGACACACAGAGAGAGAGAGAGAGAGAGAGAGAGAGAGAGAGAGAGAGAGAGAGAGAGAGAGAGAGAGAGAGAGAGAGAGAGAGAGAGAGGTGCCCCATTAAGAAAATAGGCTGGTGGGAAACAAATCATAGCTTGGTGAAACTTTTTTTAAGTTTTTCTCATGTGGGTGTTGGTGAATTCAAGTTGATCTTTTGAAGCCTATTAAGAGTCTTCATAAAGAAACAAAAATTCCATGATATTTATTATTTGTGGTTATAATAATAGTGGTAGTATTTTGTCAGAATCAGAATAGTAGTTTATCAGTTTTATTCATTACTGTCAAAATAAGTAACTGTTAGAGTCCCAATCTGGAAAATGTTTTTTGTTTACCTAGCTCAGATCACTTTTGTATCATGACTTAAACCTTCTCATTCTCAGATCTTCATATCTTGCTTTTATCTATCTCAATAACTTACATTTCACATGTCCTAAGTTATTTTCTTTGTTTCCAAAACATTTTTTATCTAAGCCTTCATATATCTCCATACTTTAAACTTTAAAACTTCACCCAAATTGAAACCTTCATGTCTTACGTAATCTTTCTCATTTTTGACCTTAATATATGTTGTCATAACTTTAGACCAAAATTAGACTTGTATTTCTTGTATAATTTATTTTCCTTGACCTGCATATCGTAATTTAAGCTCTTATGTCCTCATACCTTATATGAATTTGAGTTTATATATCTTAAAATACCTTTTTATTTCCCTTATTATTTTTTAATCCTCATAGTTTAAGTTTAAATTTTATAGCTTTTTATCCAACTATGTCAGGAGACATAGGTGGTTGGTTAATGAAGTAGTCATTAAAGAGTGAGTTCCTTTAAACAAAGGAATAATAAAAAGTTATTTTGAACTTGTTTGGTGACTTTATTTATTTTTTTGGAATTTGGTAACAATACAAATTGTTTTTAGCCATGACATTAGCCATAGAAAGTGAGGTCAGTGGCTAAATTTTTACTTATGAAGAAAATTGAGAAGGTCGCTAAAGCCTCTGGAAATTGTTTATTTTCTTATTTAAAGTTACAGTCTTCAACAAATTATAATTTGAAACATAATCTTAATGATCCTTGTATCAATTAAAATGAATGGGACCCCAAAGCATACATCGTTTTAACTGATCCTTGGCAACAAGTAGGAGGCATGGTAGTTTTGTCTATAATGGGAAATTTAAATATTTTAAAGGTCAAAGGACTAAGTAAGAAATTATTTTTTATATTACTTAGCATGCTTAATCACCTTTGCTTCTATATCTTCAATAACTCACAATTTTATTAAATTCATTCTTAACAGTATGTTAGTTGTCTTTGTAAATTTACAACTTTATGTTTGATCTATGTTAGATTTAGAAAGTTTTTAGGTGAGTCAAAGAAGTTAAAGTAGGGAGGTGAGTGGAATTATGAGGGAGCAGAGAGGGCAAGTGTCTTGGTAACAAGAATTTCAATCTGGGAGTATCCAAACAGACTGAAAGAATTCTCAGATAGAAAAAATCCCAATTTACAGAGGAGAGACTTTCCTCTCCATGAAATGGGACCAGGTCAGGCTAAAGGTAGTTTCCTGACACACTGGTGTGATTTTTCTAGTAGAAATAAACAAACAGGTAGCTCCATAGTGGCACTAACCACTGAAGGGGAAAAAGAAATGAGTAAGTAGAATTATCCCAAGTGTTGGGATTAAGATAAGGGTAGGGGTTTGATCACATGCTCCATCAGTCCCAGTCCATCTGAACTTCGTGAGCTCCCATTAGATCATCCCACCATCTCAGTGGGTGGACGCTCCCTTCGGGGTCCTGCCTTCCTCGCTCATGTTCTCTCTCCTTCTGCTTCTCATTTGGACCTTGGGAGCTCAGTCCAGTGCTCCAATGTGGGTCTCTGTCTCTATCTCCATCAATCGCCAGATGAAGGTTCTATGGTGATATGCAAGATATTCATCAGGGTAGCTATGGGACAATGCCAGTTCAGGTACCCCCTCCTCTGCTGCCCAAGGAACAAGCTTGGGACATCTCCTTGTCTCTGGGAACCCCTCTAGAGTCAAGTCTCTTGCCAACCCTAAAATGGCTCCCTCAATTAAGATATCTACTTCCCTGATCCCATATCCACCCTTCCTCCATCCCCACCATCCTATTCCCCCAAACTCTCCCCACCCCAATCCTCCCCTTCTCCCTTCTTTCTCCCCATCTTCCCTTACACCCACCCCACCTCCACCCCCATGCACCCAACTTTTGCCTGGCAATATTGTCTATTTCCAATATCCAGGAAGATAACTATATCGTTTTCTTTGGGTTCACCTTCTTATTTAGCTTCTCTAGGATCACAAATTATTGGGTCAATGTCCTTTACTTATGGCTAGAATCCACTTATGAGTGAGTACATAACATATTCATCTTTTTGGGTCTGGGTTATCTCACTCAGTAAAGTGTTTTCTATTTCCATCCATTTGCATGCAAAATTCAAGATGTCATTTTTTTACCACTGAATAAAACTCTAAAGTGTAAAGAAGTTCCACACTTTCTTTATCCATTCTTCTATTGAGGGGCACCAAACTGGACTCTCTGAAGGTGGCTGTCAATGAGGGCTGACAGAGAAGCCAAGGACAATGGCACTGGGTTTTGATTCTACTGCATGGACTGGCTTTGTGGAAGCCTGGTTTGTTTTGATGCTCACCTTCCTAGACCTGGATGGAGGGGGGAGGACCTTGGACTTCCCATGGGGCAGGGAACCCTGATTGCTCTTAGGACTGGAGAGGAATTGGGAGGGGGAGCGGGGAGAGTAGGAGGGAAATGGGAGGTGGAGATGAGGTGGAAATTTTCAATAAATAAATAAATGTTTTAAAAAGATAAGGGTGGGGGGAATCATCTTTTAGAATTTAACAGGAAAGTATCTTAAAAGAGGATCTCCAAATAACTGTTCCATGGACAGTGACAGATATGCCTAAGAGTCCTGAACTATGATGTTTAAGACTCCCCCTTATTTTATAAGAGGAACAGGTGATATGTTATAAGGTGGAGGCCAATCTTTATTATAATATTTTGCAGTATTTTTCTCTAAATCAGAGGAATCCTGAGGATGTATAGGCTCCTTAGTAGTGTCATCAGATGTTTCCAAATCATTGTTTAACAGAACAGTTAAATCTCCATGCTTTAAGAAAGGGGGTTCTTCAGGAACAGGCATCTTAATTGTTACATACCTCTTAATAGGAAAAATTTCTTTAGAAACATTGTCTGGGATATCTATGTATGCTTCTGTAGACAGAGTTTGTTTAATAAGTTCACACAAAGAAACCACTTGAACAAACTCATTAACAGGACCATGTTTAGTTTAACAACAGCTTATATCTTTTAAACTGCTTTTCTTAAACTTATAAGTCTTAATTTCCATTGTATGAAAACCAAGGACTATTTTATTTCACAAGAATTTTCACAAAATGTGTTCTTGATTATTAATATCATTTTCTTCATCCCTCTCTCTCTCTCTCTCTCTCTCTCTTTCTCTCTCTCTCTCTTCTTTCTTTTTTCTTCCTTTCTTTATGGGGACATTTTTAAGAACATCAATATACATTTGTATCTCATAGGTGTTAGTATGTCTCATTTTTACCATTCTTACATCTCACTCTTCGTACCCAGCTTTTCTTCATATGCAAGAGACTGCAGCACCTTTAGTGAGGTCCTAGCTATGGCTATGATTAGGGGGTTGTCTCTTCTCCCTGGAAAATACCCAGGATATGCTTCTGTCATGAACAATATCCAATAAGAGCTACAGCTCTACCCTGGACACCCTTCTTGTTATCCTTTCAATATCCCCATTCATGATTCAGCAGGTATTACTGCCTGGAGGTCCAACCTCCAGCAGCACAAGGTTTGAAAGAAATTCACAGTGTAGTGAGTATTAGACATTTTTATCTGGTGGGGATGCAACTTAATTTGCTGGGGCAGACAAGGGGGACAAAACTTAGCTGTATGAGGCCAGTGAAAAAAATATTTCAATAACTTTTTTCTGTAGAGTATGTTGCATTATATCTATACTGAGTATTTTTATTTAGACTCACTATGGCTCATAATATTTATAAGTTTTATATCTATATGGAATCTTCCTTTACCTTTTTGTGGACCATGACTTATTTTATTTATTAACTTTTCTCTCCCCTCTAGTTCCTGGTCTATTTCTCATCCAGGAGCCCTGTGAAACCATTTGAATGAAGTCCAACCTCATAACAAGTAGATTATTTCTGCAATTACACGATGGGTACCAGTTGCTACAAGCCATCCCCGATGGTGGACAGGTTCCAGCAGAGGATGTAAGGATTGGTTAGGAAGGAAGCGAGTCAGGCCATGATGGTTGAGAGAATCTTGTATTCTGATAGACTGGATACCAGAGTGCTTCTTTTTTGATACAGAGTTTAGTAACTAGGGATATATTCATGTTGTTTCAAAGCAATAGATCACATCATTTCTTTTGTTTTTGAGCATGTGTTTCATTTCCTTTTGATCGTCTTTAAGTCATCATTAATAAACTATGACAGGATAGTTATCATTTCCAATCCTTTTCCTCAAGTTTTGACATTATTATATCATATAACTGTGTTATCATTTATACTCATTAACCCCAGAACCAAAATTTTTAGAACCTAGAAGCATGTGGCAAGTTGTTCCCTGGATGGTTACTTCTGTTTCTACAAGGACATTTGACGAAAACAATCTTCAAGCCATCCGGAAAGTCTTTCATGTACCAATCAGTGCCCAATCATTAACTCTTAATGGTCAGAGTGCCCAAGAAAAATCCTCAGGCAAAAGCTGCTACAGTTATTGAAATTCTGGCATAATACAATTTTTGTATTTTATATTATAGAATGTATTCGTTATCTTTCTACATCATTTTGCCCATCTAGGACTCTGTGTAGGACAAAGATAACTTCAGCTAATCTAACTTTGTTGTAGTATATGCCATGCAATTGCCTGAGTGTACAATGAGAAGTGGCATGTAATCTGAAAGGTGGCCAAATCCTATAGCCCACCAAATCTTGTTGACCTTTTCAAATTGAGTTTGTTTTGATTATCTTGTTCCAGAGTAAGTATAGGGAAAAATGTTTCAAAAATGTCCCAGAAAATCATAAAGAAATGGCCTCTTTATGTGTGACTCAACACTCAGGTGTAAAGAAGACCTTCATATAGATAAGAATATCTACATAAAGTAGGGTATATTAGCATCAGAACTGCCCTGAGAAAGCTTAGAAATAGTGTTCCTTGAAGAAAGCATAGACAAACTTATATTAATGGATTCTTCAAATCAAAAACTGGCACTGTTGATCCACTAATCCTTAAGAAGCAAATGGTAGCAGAATCTGATAAGGAAGTTGTGAACTGAAGGAATTCCAACAGCCTCTGTGGATTTCATTGCCAACATCATTACATCCATAGACTGTGTTGTATTTGAAAAGTGAGATTTTTATGATACAATACTTAAAAACTTTTTGTTTAATAAAATCAATACAGAAGGTCAAAGGGGAATATATGAGCCAAGTCAGAATCCTATTGCTGCTAAATAGAAAACGAGGTTTTGAACCACTCAGTACAGGTTAAGGATATTTCTGCATCAGGACCATGGAAACACTTTTCGGAAAACTGACCCAGAATTATCCAGCTGACAACACCAGATGTGCATAGTTCTGCTGATTACTGGTTTGGAATGGACAAGTGCACTCTCCAGTGTTCTGTGCCAATATCTCATGGGGGCAAGATGATCAAAGCACCACAGGGCATCACTGCTATGGTTGACTCAGAGGAGAATCAGATGGCCATGAACCACTGATAAATGTCACATTAACAAACATGGGTGTAACAATATGGTTCTCAATAAGATGAAAGAACTCTGTCTGCACCATTGTCAGTATGGACTAGGAATGCATTCCTCTACACAGGTTTAGGACTTGGAACTCACAACCCCACTGAGTAACCAGAAAACCTTTAACTTTTCTGTCTGTATCAGACAGATTCCCATTTTGATCTAAGTAATATCCTTCCTCATTCATATGTAAATTACAGAGATAATGTTGTAAATACAGTGGTGTCCCCAAACCCTACAGTATCACATGAATGAACTCTCCTGTTCACTGTCCCTGAGTACCCAGGTTCTAGGCCTAGAATGAGCTCTATTATCCTCTACCTGCTGGTGACAGCTATAGGTAAGTGCATTCATAGAACCAAGCCTGAGTAGGGAGCCAGGGACTGAAGTGACAATAGCAAACTTACAACAGTTGTAAGGTCCAGGTTCCAGTAGAGCTGTCTAGGGCTGAACTGAGGTGTTTGGGAAGTGCAGGAAACGTGCCCTGCAATGACTTTGAGTCAGATAACTTCTCTACTGAGTGAGGCAGAAAACTGGATCTAGACTAGAAAGGATTCGGTGTATATTCCTAAGCATTGGTAGAACAAACTATGGGCAGAAGTACCAGGAGAGAATCACACTGGATACAGACACAGTATCCAACACATGCTACATGGTACTCAGCTGTCCAATATATGAGAACTCTGACATTTCTTACTGTGTAAGACACAGAGTCACAGTACACATCTGAGATGTTTCAGAGATTACAAAAGGTTCAGGAAGCTGCCTAGAGGCAGAGAGGATAGAGCAGAATAAATTGAAGTTCAAAACTAATGGTTAAGTATAGAGGAAAGGAACAGCTACACTAAAATTTAATTCTCATTGCATAAAGAAATTTCTAGTAATGCTGAATGCAAGGTTCATGGAGCAGATAGTTTTAAATTAGTGAAGTTGATACACATAGTCTCATGTTGATGTCATTTTGGACATACTTGTCTATTTAAATTGGGTCAGTACTTAGAACAGGAATATTTGATCACATATAAAATTAACATCAAATTCCTAGGTGATGACAAAAAAAGACTATTTGTTTACTATTAACAAAACTCATCCAGCAACACAGTTCATATTCATTAGATAGATCTGAGGGGTAGTTTAATAAATTAATCATTAATCACTGCCTCCAAATTAATAGTCTACCTCTTTTCTAAGAGCCTGCACTACAATCATAAGCCTCTTATAGAATACTGACAAATAGTGACACAAGATGATCTCCTACAGTGTTTGGGATATATGGGTGTCACAGGTATCCTCAGTGCTTTGCTGAGGACTGTTTAGTATGAGTACATTTCTTAACAACAAATAGCACTGAGCTATATACACCTATGATCTCCAGGATTGTATTGTTGAAGAGTATAGTTGATAACAGTGACTGACTTTGCATGTTCTTATAGAACAGAGTTCACTTCCATGAGATATCTAAGTGCTTCGGATTGATTGATGGTATCATCTTACATATGCCTTTTGGCAACTGTAAATTCTCTTCTCCAATTCTAAGTTAGAATCAATGCTACTCTATGCATAATAAAGAAGAATGAATGAAGGAGCAGTGAGTATCCAAAGCACATTCCCATCGTCTTTCTCCAATTGCAAAGTAGTGATTGCTCAACATGTAGAAGAATTTTGGCCTTCTTAAATAAGAACTAAATAGATTATTGAAGTTTAATGAGGATACTTGCCAATATGGCCAAATGACTGTAAATCAAGGTTTATTCAGATGCCTGTTGAGGAATTCTATTGGAAGAGCCTTGACATTTCATACTGCAGGCAGGATGCCTTAGGCTTCACAGCTAATTGTCGGGGAAGCTGACCAATCACATGTCTGAGGGGCATGACCCCTCTGGGGCACAAAATACCTTTAAAAGATCCCTGTTTTGTTTGTTTTCTCTCTTGGTTCCCTGCTCTTCGCTGGACCTCTGGCTCTGTAAGTTTCTCCCATTTTCTCCTTTTATTAAAGCTGAGTATTTATATAACCTTATATAGGCTAGTTTGGTTATTTCCAATTGCCGAATGACCATACCCACTACAGCTAATGATGATAATGAAATAAATAGGAAAAAATGTTGAATACTGAAGAAAAATCTGTTTTATAGATGCTCATCAATGTGACTGATGGAGGAGTGTCTATGTGTTATTTTCATTATTATTAAAGATACTGCCTTGGCCCTTTAAGAGACAGAAAATTAGGTAGGTGGAGTAGACAGAACAGAATTGTGGGAAAAAGGAAACAGAGTTGGGGAGACGCTTCAGGCAGTTGCCATATGCAGTAGCCATGCTTCTCCTCTCTGAGATGGATGCAGGTTAAGACCTCTCCTGGTAAGCCACCCCTTGTGGTGCTATATAAATTACTAAATATGGGTTAAAGCAAGATATGAGAATCAACCAATAAGAAGCTACAGATAACGGGCCAGGCCCCGCCACTCCTTCTACAGATTGGCACTCCAACGTGATGGACTAAATCCACTTAAAAACCTGAGAGGGCTTTAAATAAAGGAGATACAGACTTTAACACAGCTTTTTGTTGTTTGCTGATGTGCCACAGAGAAATTTCCCTGACTCAGCTGCTGTAACAGGAAGAAACCTGTGTGGTTTTAAAAACACAGCTTCCTGTGCTGTGTCACCAGCACGAACTCTGGCTTTAAAGCATTTCAATGGCTTTTATGGGACTGGATATTTGTGTTCCCGCTTGGGATCAGAAGGAGAGTGCGCTGAGACTGGGCCAATGGCTCAGAGCTCCCTGCTTGCACCTGGGCAGACGGTAGAATCAGGCTTAGGCAGGAGGAAGAGCATGGCGGATTCCTGCCATTATACAGAGAGATGTTTTCAGACTGCGTGGTGCTCTGCATGTCAGATTTTATTGTAACTTGGATGAAAAGAGTTTCTGTGCTGCATGCTCAGTCTCAGAGTTAATGTGCTGAGTGAGCCTCCTACCTGGCAGCCCCAGAGCTAGTAGAAAATGGTACATCCTCCATTTTGAAATTGGAGAGAGGTGGAGCCAACATCCAGAACAGCCCAGCAGCTCTGCAGCTCAGAGGTGCAACCGATTCAGAGTCACAAGCAGCTCTGCCATGTTGGACTGGGTGTGGCAAGCTCACAGTACCTGTTTTTGACCTAGGAATGTCACAGTTTAGAGTCTTAAGCACTTAGCGATGTAAAGGCGCAAATCAAACATGTTTCTCGACAGTAGAAAAATTATAGATTCACAATAAAAAAGATTCAGACATAGAAGGCCTTGAAATGGCTCACAATGTTGGATGAATGTTCGTAGGCTTGAGAGAGAGAAGAAGAGAATATAGAGAATAAAGTTAATGCCTTTAAAAAAGAGTAAAGTCTTTAAAGAGACAGAATAAAGTAAATTGATAGAGTAAAAATAAGCCACGTAAGAATGGAAAATTC
Organism: Arvicola amphibius; assembly: GCF_903992535.2. NCBI lineage: Eukaryota > Metazoa > Chordata > Mammalia > Rodentia > Cricetidae > Arvicola > Arvicola amphibius. The sequence continues at coordinate 63,380,022 of NC_052053.1, forward strand.
ACAGAGAGTCTGGATTATGTATTTTATTGTGTTTTCTTTGAAATTTTTGATTGTAAAGGAGCTAAATACAGAGAGACATTTCATTATATGGGCTGCCAGGCTAGACCAGAATGGACATCTTAACGGTATGACTTCAGAATTTAGATCTAAGAACATGATGCTTTGGAAAAGAGGGTCTTCTTTTGTTTTCACAGAGGATGACACCATGTGGATTGCTTCTATCCCAATATGGTATGATAGACCATGCCCTCCTGAAAGGTTGTTATGAACATCTTCAAAAAATTACTTCACTCAACTGCTGACTGAGATGAACCTAGCAGACAGGTTATACCATGAAAGACCTAAATAACAGCGCCCCCATTCAGCAGGAAGCAGTTTGGAGAGAAAAAAACTGCGCCCATTTTCCCAAATATTGTTTATCAACGTTCTTTTACATTTAAAGGGGGATATGATATAGATATGAATAATTTGCATTGATATAGGTTTTAAGGTCAATTTGTTATATGTATATGTATTTCTGCTCTTGATTGAAGTATTTTGATTGTGTAGTTCATTTTAAAATGTAATGTATAATTAGGAAATATAGGTTGTTAATGGATAATCATCGATAATAGTCAAGCTTATAGTCATGTTAGTTAGATTTTCTAGATATATAGAGATATATTTCAGTTAAATAGGCATTCTTCATATCTTTCAAAGGCTACAGAATATGGCATTTAATGTTTTAATAACTTTGGGTTTTCATGACAATGAGACACGTCTGCTCCTGGCAGCACCAATCTACTTCAAGAGGAAGATGGGCATCGAAGAGGCTCCTTATGGAGTTTGATAGCCATTTGGGCAAGAAACTGCTCTTGCCTGGACTATTGCATAAACTGGACACAAAGAACCCGCTGAACTTGCCTAAAGGTGAGATGGTCTTTCAGGGTTCCTGATTCGTGAAAGAGTCTGCGAGACGTTCTGCAGGACACAGCAGAAAGTGACTGAACTGTTTTTGGAATTTCCTGCTTCATGGAAATGTCTGCTGGATAGTATGGGCCTGAAGGCCGAAGATGGATGCCCATTGGTACAGAGGAACTTTGGGTGACTGTCCAGGCAGTGAGTTGTCTCTGTCATTTCTAGAGTTTGAAAGTTGCACATTTCTTGTTTACTTAGGTAGTATTATATCCTTCTGGAGTCTTTGATGGAGTTGAAGAATAAATAGATAGTTATAGCTTTCCTTAGTTATGATAAAAGATAAAATAGATTTAAATATTGTAACTGTAATTCTTGCTTGATAACTCTTTTGTTACATGTAATTTTACTATGTTAAAGTTAAAGCCTTTCTTTTTTGTTTAAACAGAAAAAGGGGAAATGATGGAGGAGTTTCTATGTGTTACTTTCATTATTATTAAAGATACTGCCTTGGCCCTTTAAGAGACAGAAAATTAGGTAGGCGGAGTAGACAGAACAGAATTGTGGGAAAAAGGAAACAGAGTTGGGGAGACGCTTCAGGCAGTTGCCATATGCAGTAGCCATGCTTCTTCTCTCTGAGATGGATGCAGGTTAAGACCTCTCCTGGTAAGCCACCCCTTGTGGTGCTATATAAATTACTAAATATGGGTTAAAGCAAGATATGAGAATCAACCAATAAGAAGCTACAGATAACGGGCCAGGGGCCAGGCAGTATTTAAATGAATAAAGTTTCTGTATAATTATTTCGGGTGTAAAACTAGCTGGCAGCCGGGTGGTGGGACGCAGCCCTGCCGCTTCTTTCTACATGTGACAGCTCTTTTTCATGAATTTTCACATAGAATTATGTATTTGTGACTTATATTCTGATGCTTGTCACTGAGATAATTTTGTCACTAGTTGCTTGATTCATATGAACTGCCTTATGGGCTGAAGTCCAACAAACGATCACAAATACCCACCTTCTTTTTCCAGTCTGTCTGATCCTTCAATAGTACTTCCAGATACTCATGCATAAGTTTTTCCAAGAGGAATGGACTGCAGAATTTATCTGTAAATTTCCGGGAGATAATGGGGAGATGAGCATCTCAGAGTCCTCCTGAAACTTAGCTGATATGGTTGATTCTACAGCTGAGGTATCAAAATACTAAGAAAACCAAGAGGTAAAAATCTGTGAGTGAATCAGAGTAAGGTTATATGAGTGAGGTTCCAGACATATTCATCTCTGTAAGAGGTCTTCAAACAATACTAAGATTCCATCTTATACCTGTAAGAATGGCCAACATCAGAAACACTGATGTCAAAATATGCTGGAGAGTTTGTGTGGTAAAGGGAACAGTCCTGCATTGCTGGTGGGGATGCAAACTGGTATAGCCCCTTTGAATGTCAGTGAGGTGATTTCTCTGGAAATTAGGAAACAACTTTCCTCGAGACACAGTAATACCTCCTTTGGGTATATACCTAAAGGGCATGTGCTCACAAGGGCAGCTTTGTTTGTCATAGCCAGAACCTGAAAACTTCTAAATGCCCCTTGACTGAAGAATGCAAAGGAAAAATGTGGTCCATTTACACAATGGAGTACTACATAGCAGAAAATAATAACGGCATCTTGAATTTTGGAGAAAATGGATGGAGCTAGCAAACATTATTCTGAGTGAGGTAATACTCATTTTGAGTATATATCTAAAGAATCTTCAATTGTGCCACAAGAACACCTGCTCACCTATGTTCATAGCAGCATTGTTTTTCATAGCCATAACCTGAAACAACCTAAGTGCCCTCGGTGGAAGAATGGATAGGGAAAATGTGGTACATTTACACAATGGAGTACTACACAGCAGAAAAAAAATAATGACATATTGAAATTTGCAGGAAAATGGATGGAGCTAGAATCCATTATTTTGAGTAAGGTAACCCAGACACAGAAAGACATTTATAACATGTACTCTCTCATAAGTGCTTTTTAAACATAAAGCAAAGAAAACCAGTCCACAAATCACAATCCCAGAGAACTTAGAAAACAAGGAGAACCCTAAGAGAGACAGACATAGATCTAATCTACATGGGAAGAAGAAAAAGACAAGATTTCCTGAGTAAATTGGGAGCATGGGAACCTTGAAGTAGGGTTGAAGGAGGGGGGGAGAGGCAGGGAGGAGAGCAGAGAAAAGTGTAGAGCTCGATAAAAATAAATAAAAAGAGGACTCGGGGAACAGTGAAATGGTGCTTAGGCACTTAAATTATGTTCAGAAACATCATCTATGTTCATAGCAGCATTATTTGTAATAGCCAGATCCTGGAGACAGCCTAGATGCCCTTCAGTGGAAGAATGGATGAAGAAACTCTGGAATATATACATGCTAGAATACTACTCAGCGGTAAAAAACAATGACATCTTGAATTTTGCAGGCAAATGGATGGAAATAGAAAACACTATTCTGAGTGAGGTAACCCAGACCCATAAAGATGAACATGGGATGTACTCACTCATATTCGGTTTCTAGCCATGATTATAGGACATCGAGCCTATAAGTTTGGGATCCTTGAGAAGATAATAAGAAGGTGAACTCCCAAAAAAGATATAGTAATCCTCCTGGATATTGGAAGTAGACACGATCGCCAGGCAAAATTGGGAACTTGAGGGTTGGGCAAGACTGGGCCAAGGGAAGATGGGGAGAGAAAAGTGTGAAGGGGAGAGCGGGGGGAGCTCGGAGGAATGGGGTGCTTGGGATATAGGAAGGGTGGATATGAGAGCAGTGAAGCATATATCTGAATTTAAGGAGCTACCTGAGGGTTGTCAAGAGACTTGACCCTAGAGGGGTTCCCAGGTTTCCAGGGAGACGCCCCCAGTTAGTTCCTTGGGCAGCTGAGGAGAGGGAGCCTGAAAAGGCCAGTTCCTATAGCCATACTGATGAATTTCTTGCATATCACCATAGAACCTCCACCTGACGATAGATGAAGAAAATGACAGAGCCCCACCTTGGAGCACCGGACTGAGCTCCCAAGGTCCTGATGAGGAGCAGAAGGAGAGAGAACATGAGAAAGAAAGTCAGGACCGTGAGGGAACCTCCAGCTGGCGACAGATGGGGAAGGTGACTGAGCCCCACATTGGAGCACTGGACTGAGCTCCCAAGGTCCCGATGAGGAGCAGAAGGAGCGAGAACATGAGGGAGAAAGTCAGGAACGAGAGGGGTGCGTTCACTCATGGAGACGGTGGGACAGAACTAATGGGAGATCACCAACTCCAGTTGGAATGGGACTGATGGATCATGCGACCAAACCCGTCTCTCTGAGTATGGCCAACAGCGGGGGCTGACTGAGAAGCAAAGGACAATGGCTCTGGGCTCTGATTCTTCTTCATGGACGGGCTCTGTGGGAGCCTTCTCAGCTTGGTCGATCACCTTCCTGGACCTGGGGGGAGTTGGGAGGACCTTGGTCTTAGCATAGAGTGGGGAACCCTGATGGCTCCTTGGCCTTGAGAGGGAGGGAGGGGAGGTATGGGTGGAGGGGAGGGGAGGGAAGGGGGAGAAGGAGGGGAGAGAAAGGGGAGAAGGAGGGGAGGGAGGGGGGAGGAGGAGGGAAGGAGATGGAAATTTTTAAATATAAAAAAAAATAAACCATGAGAAAAAAAAAAAAAAAAAAAAGAAAAAATAGCTGATTTCTTGTTATCAATGAAAACAAGCCCCAGGAAGAGGATAAAGACAAAATGAAACCCAGAGTTAAGAGTGAATGAGAAATGCTAGAAACCAATGTCTGCACGTATTCAAGGACATTTCCTTCTTATGTTCACAGATATTACACCATCTCACACGTATTATGACCCTCACATTAGTTTAACATAGGAGAAGAAGTTCAGTTCATCTCATCGAAATCTCACAGCATCCAGTCATTTGTGAGTGGATTCTATGATGAGAGGAGTGTGTCTGTGTAATTCCATACTGCTTAGGCTGGGAATGACTCTTCTCCACTGCCACCCATGATAGCTATTAGTGTGATACTTCTCATACTGGAGAAGCAAGACTCCATTGTACACATTATCAAGAAGAACAGATATGGTGAAATGCTGAGATAAACTCATACAGAACTCTAAATTTTAGGGAGATCTGATCCTCTATAATGGGTAGCAGGTGTTGCCTTAAGGGTGTTTTGCTGTGACCCGACAATCTACAGGACACCATATCAATCCTGACCAGTGATAGAAGAGAATCCATGCATCTGCTGTTTTTCTCCTGCAATATTAAGTGCATACAAAAATCCCTAAATTTGTAATAAAAGTTAATAGAATATAGAATATCATTCATGTGGCTCATATTTTTGTTTTGATATAGTTAACTACACTTCACATTCTCAAGCACATGCATACAAAATCTGGCAAAGTGCTATTGCCTTCTCACATTTGTGGGAGTATTTTCCAAAGGTATCCATCATTGGTGGAAACGTTTAACTCCTTGAAAGCTTTAGTAACATGTGTTCTGTCCAGGAATAAAAGGTTCCTGGGCCTGAAATGGCAGACATAGAGAGAAAAGGCTGCGTAAGAATCCTCTATACATGAGGGTCCTTTGCAAAGAGATTTCCTTTCTCCCCGCATTTCATTAAATGCATGCAAATGTGGTTTGTGAAACAGATTAAGCCATAGCAATTGTTGCCTAGAATTTTTTTTTCTGTCTTTAAGTCCATTTATTTGGCTCAATGGATTTGTTGACACACATGTATCAAACATCCCTCCACTATCAAGATAAGGCATACTCTTGGTTATGATGGTTCATATTTTGATATATGTATGCATTTGATTTCCAAGCATCTTGTTTAAAAATTATGAACATTTTGCAATTATTTTACATTCAGAATACAGTTTCCCTTCCCTCATGTGCTCTTGTTGCCTCCCCCATTTCCCCACGCAACCCCCATTCACTCCTCTTCTCTTTCAGCTCAAAAAGCTTTCCCCTGGTTTCTATCTCCTTCTCAATATAAATATATTTTTCTAATGTGATTATCACAGTAGTCCCTCACCTTTCAGCTGACTCCCGTATTTGAGTGTTCGATGAATTCATTCATGGATGCATGAGGGGCTGCATTTGATATCAAGACACATTGTGCTTCTGACTTCTGACAACTCAAATAAAATACCAAATGTAAAACTAGACATCTATGAACTGTTTCTTATTTCCAAACATTTTGTTATAGAAAAACATTGTAATTTAGAGTGTCTACATTGTCCTTTGCTTCTAATAACCTGGGTGTTTTGTCATTCCATTTTCATTCTATATCCTCTACAGTTTTACTTTTTACTTACACTTCAAGATCCTTAGTAAAAATTAGCTTTTTTATAATCCTTAATTTCAGTTACCCTACAGAAACTCCTTTATTCACTATTCAGCACCACTTCATGTTTCAAAATTCCTGTCTCTTGTTTTCTCCATCTGCTTTCATTAATCTGTATTTTTACTCTATCCTCCACCTTAATTCCTCAGATCATATGGACCCATTTCTACTCTCATGGATTTTACAAATTAAACCCACAAAACATAATATTCAAGTCTAGGAACCAGTTATGAGAAAGAATAAGAACCATTTGTCTTTTTAGATCTGGGTGTCCTCACTCATCATATTTATTCATGTTTCATCCATTTACCTATAGGTTTGATCATTCATGCTTTAGCATCAATTAATATTCCATTGTCTTAGTATTCCAAATTTTGTTATATATTCATTCTTTGTTTGAAATATAGGTTGATTCCATACCCCAGCTGCTATGAATCAAGAAGCAATGAACATGGGTACATGGGTGAGTCAGTGTCTTTATAAGATACAGCATTATTTAAAGCATGCTTAAAAAACTTATGCCTTGGGCTCAGTCTAGTTTTATTTATTAAGTTTTAATGGAAATACAAAGTTATTTTCAAAGTCACTACACTAGTTTATATTCCCATTCTGGGTAAGAATTACCCTCTTCCTGCATCCATGGCTGCAATTGTTGCAATTATTTCTTGCTTATGATCATTTTTATTGAGATAAAAAATATAGCACTGAAGTTGTTTTAATGTACATTTCACTGTTAAGAGTTTGGTTGCAGAACATAGAGAAGCCAGCCTTGAACTGAGCAGGCAACTCTTCCTGCTTACTAGGTTTCCTAGTGCAAGACAATGTCATGCAGCCTTCAGTGAGATAAAATATTTCTATGATGATACATAGTGTCAGACCTTCTAGTCCACAATATCAGCCTTCCAAGGAGATATACCCACTAGTGCCTGTCTTTTATGTACTGATCATATGATTTCTAACTGTATTTGTGACTTGTGACATAGGCAATATTTATCCCAGTAAGCATGTTCAAAAGTTCACAGCTATGGATGACATAGCCCTAGTAACTGTAGTTTTATTGCTAATGGTCATATTGTGACACTGCCTCATAAATACTTATGTTTATAGCCAATAGAGTAATTCTGCTTTGAGCCTTGATCATAGAAGCTTCTGTGTGCTGTGTAATGATTAATGCAGAAGTTCATGACTGGGCAAAATGATGAGCATGAATGACTATGTACTCAACCACAGAAGAAACATCTGTATCAACCTCCCATTCAAAGCTCAAGGACCATCACAAAAGAGGGATGGTGAAAATGTAATACTCAGAATACAAGGTGGATAGAAAAGAAAAACTACCTTCAGGGCTTGAAATGGTGATTGTACACATGAAGTCACAGCAGCTATAGTTACCAACAAACACTGAAAAAATCCAGCCATTCATTACAGCATGGGTGCCTATTAAATATCAACAGGTAATGGGGTTTACTGGCTAGCTTAGCAATATCAGTTCAATCCCTCGGGCCAACATGGTAGAACATAAGAATTGAATTTCATAAGTTGTCCTGTGATGATCACTAATACCACTGTGGTCATGTATACCCTGTTATTACTACTAAAGATAGGATAATACTTAAAAAAACATTACAAGACAGATGGGGAAGGACTCCCGAGGACCCAAACCAAGCTTTACATTTATTGCCATTTGGTATGTGGTGAGTAAAATATAATCATTTTCTTTGGAATGGTTCTGGAGTTTATTATGTACTAGTGAATGACACACTTACGTGTATATAGATAATACTAACTGTATTCACTGTGTGAGGGTCATAATATCTGTGTTTCCGAGATATTTTTAATTAATATGGTTATCTCCAGTTGCATCCACTTTCCTAATAGTGATGTAAATTCCTATTCCTTCCAGATGAAAAGCTTCTATTGTGTTGTGTATATAACAATATCGTCTTGATACAGACATGTTGTTTATTTTCATAATTTAGTTATTGTACATTGCTGCAATGAACATTGATTTCTGAATATTTTAACAATAATATTTAAAATAATATAAACTAATAAATATAGCAATATTTCTGAGGTATATTTACTTTTGGTCATTTCAGTCAGTTTTAAGTATAAGACCTATTGTGAAGGAAACTGTTATTAGTATTGATAGGAGGTTATAAATTCTCAAAATTAGCAGGATTTGAAATTTTCAGTCACAACCATCATGATTACAACCATCTGCTGTAAATCCATCTGAATACCTGTCACAAAGTGGAGCAAATGCCTCAGGACAGAAATCAGTTGAAAACTTAAGCCCTGATGTTACACCCAGAGGGGCTGCCCATGACTTAGGGAAGGTGTATGAGATGCATTTCCTCAGAAGAATTATTACATGGAGCTCTACATACTGCTGTCTGACCCACATCTCCTCTACTTCCTTCTTTTATATCTGGGCTAGGTCCTTCTCCAAACATTTCACTGCTCATGAATATGGAAATTACTAGAGTCTACTGTGGTAAATACACTGATGTTTACAGGAAAGGACAATATATGATCAGTATCTTCTGCACAGTCAATGAAGACACAAAGTCTTCACCATGAATTTGAGCTGGATCACTCTCTTTCTTATGTCAGTAACTACATGTAACAGCCTTTCAAAGTTCAGAATCCTAATAAGGAACACTACTGAAATAACAATGATACCTACTCTGTCTTTGTCTGTGCAGGTGTTGAATCCCAGGTCCAGCTGCTGCAGTCTGAAGCTGAGCTAGGGAAACCAGGGTTTTCAGTGAAGCTGTCCTCAAGGCTGCAGGCTACACCTTCACTGACTATACTATTAGCTGGGTGAAGCAGAGGGCTGGTCAGGGACTGGAGTGGATTGGAAGGATTTATCCTGTAAGTGGTAATACTGACTATGCTCAGAAGTTCCAGGGCAAGGCAACACTCTCTGTAGACAAATCCTCCAGCACAGCCTCCAGCAGCCTAACATGTGAGGACTCTGCAGTCTATTACTGTGCAAGACACAGTGTTGCAACCACATCCTGAGTGTGTCAGAAAAGCTCGAGAAGCAGGAAGTTGTACTGGGACTGAAATAAAACAGAAGATTGGCTTGAAGACTTTCACAAAAATAATTATCCTGAGTATCTTTTTGTCTATCACTTCAAACAGTCTCACAGGGTCTTCACGAACATTTCAAACTTGCAACTATAATTAAAGTGATGCTGATTTAGGATTCCCTAGTGCTCACCATGCCTTGGTAATATGTTTACCACTAACCACCTATATAGCTACATTTCTTCCTTAATGATATACTAAAAAGTGAAAACTGATTATGCATTATGATCCAAATTTCTGGATTCTAAGATGGTGGGACTTTTTGACATAGCTTTTAATCAAATAAAATATTTATATGACCAGTAAAGTCCAAATATTAACATCTAGGTAAACAAAAATCTTTTCATAATCTTAAATGTCACATGTCCTCTCCAGTGTTGAGTTAACTCTGACTTTATGGTCCATCATAAGTTCCAGTCTTTTAAAATATGAGATACATATCAATATGCACTGCCACACAAGTTTAATTCCTCTAAGATGGTCAAGAGTATTATTGACTTACTTTTCACAAAAATTATTAATAAAATTCATGTATGTACATGTTAATTGATATAGGTTCTGAGATCACACATTATTTTTTCCCATATTTACTTTCTTCCCAGTCTCTGAAAGCTGTCCACATTCTTAAGATTTTATAGAACATGGATCTAAAATGCTACATTATTAGCATTCACAGGCCATTGGATACTTGGTGATTACCTTTATTCTACAGAGTGTTTGGATTTTTGCCTGGTAGAGTACTTGTAGTCACCATCCATCAGTTAACAACAATAAAGAATGGGTTTCATGCAGATGTGGAAATTAACTAATGCACAGCTCACCATTCATCACTGAGACATCTACAATATCACCTTAGACAATAAAGACAGATGTGAGAGCCACAGTTGCAGCACTGTGAACCATTGGCAATCTTTTATTAGTGGGTTCTTTGAATTTCAGGTGACACTGCAGATCTACCAATTCCTAAGAAGAAAATGGCAGCATAAGCTGATATAAAAGACATAACTTGCTCAGCCTAAATATGTGAGGAAGGTCTTGTTCCTAACTTAAATGATGTGCCAGACTTATTGATTACATATAGGAAGCCTTATACTGTCTGAGGAGTAGATGGGGAATGGGGCAGATGGAAGGTGTGGGAAACAGGAGGAGGGAGGGAGAAGAAACTGATATTGGTACACAAAATGAGAAAAGATTGTTTTTTAAAAAAATAAATCAATAATAAAGTTGTGCACAGAGACAATTAGTGTCCTAGTGTCTCATGAGGCAGGATATTCAATACACCTTCTCAGCATCACCTTTATGGCTGACTTTGATGAGGATCAGATGGCCCATGAACTATTGATGTGTGAATCACATGAACAAGCCTGGATGTACTGACATTGTTCTCAGTGGTATGGAAGACCACTTTCTGCACAGGTCCCTGTATGGAACTGAGAATTCATTTCTCTAGACAGATTCAGAATGTGGAACTCACCACCCACTAACTAACCCAGAGAAATTTTTCCTGCTCTGTCTCAATCAGATTACTGTTTTGATCTAAAGAATTCCCTTCCTCATTCATGTCCAAAATGCAGAGATTATGTTTGTATATATAGTGATGCTCACCTACTCCACAGCACCACATTTGCACTCTCTTGTTCACTGTCTATGAGAACACAGGTTCTCAATATGGACTGCAGTTGGATAATTCTCTATCTGGTAGCAGCAGCTATAGGTAAGTGAATTCCTAGATCCAGGCTTGAGACAGAAGTCATAGCTGAAATGACAATAGCATGCTTTCCACAAGTGTCTATTCCCAGGTTCTGTTACAGCAATTTGGGGCTGAACTGAGAAGTCTCAGATGTGCAAGAAAAGTGCTCTGCAAGGATTTTTTACTCATATAGTTTCTTCACATACAGTGAGAATATCTGTTAATATAGTTACAAGACTGTAACTCAAAGATGGTTGATACAGAATTCTTCTTAAAAGTCTTGACATTTTATACTGGATGTAGGGGGACTTAGACTAACCATCGGATGTTACCCATGGAGTGAATATAAATAATGAGGTGAATATTGAAGAGATGTGTCATCACCAATGGGGACTTATCATAACACCAGAGGTCATATCTATTCCAATATGGTTTTTGTCTGTGATGACACTGGTCTTCCAAAAAACACTTCCTCTGTGATTTCTTCAGCCTATAGGTCCATAGTATCCAGCAAATTTTCCCATAAAGCAGAAAATTTCAAAGACTGTTCCATCTATATTGGCAGTTTGCCAGTCATTTTCTTTTATATACTTCAGAATGTCTAGTAGACTTTCATGTATCAGGAACCCTGAAGGATTACCTAAACTTTAGGCAAGTTCAGCCATCATTTCACTGTAGGTCCTGCATCACAGTTAAACAGTCCAGGCAAAAATAGTTTCCTGCCCAAATGGCTAACCAACTCCATAAGGAACTTCATTGATGCCTATCTTTCTCTTGAAGTAATTGGTGCTGCCAGGAGCAGTTCTGCCTCATTGTTGTGAAAAGTCCTATGCTCATAAACATTTTAAATGCTAGTCTTTTATAGGTTTGAGGAATACTCATATATCTGAAACACATCTGAAACACATCTGTACATTTAGAAAAACATAACTAACCATACTAAAAGCTTGAATATTATAGATGATTATCTATTTAACTATATTTTAATTTTTACATTATATTTTAAAATGAGCTGGACAAATACTATACCTTAATCAAGCTGAGGAATACATATAAACAGTATAACAAAATTGTTCTTAAATTTGTATCAATAAACAAGATTCATACCACTGAAAATCTTTATAGCATATCCCCCTTTAAATGTAAACAAATATTTGCAGATAATAAATGGGAATATTGGTGTAGTTATATCCAATCTGCTTCCTGCTGGGTATTCATGGCAGCCTTTCTGGGGTCCTTGTCCAATACACCATATTGGTCTGGAAGCAACCCAAAGTTTCTCATCTTCTGTGGAGATAAAAGAAGAACCTCTTTTCCAAAGCAACATATCCTTAGACCCAAATTCTGAAGTCAGGATACCTTTATAATGTACATGTTGGTTTAGGTTAGCAGCCCATACAATGTGATGTGTCTCTGTATTTAGCTCATTCACAGTAAAAAAATTCAAAGATAACACAATAACATCCATAATCCAGACTCTCTGTGAAGTTTCCATTTTTACAAGACTTTTTCTCTTTACTCTTTTTAATCTATGACTATCTGTACTCTGTCTCTTTAAAGACTTTAATTATTTTTAAAGCATTAACTTTATTTTATGACTCTCCTTATACTCTTTTTTCTCTTCCAAGCCTACATATATTTATTCAAGACTATGGCTCATCTGTATTTGTCTATATTGCATATCCAGGAGTGCTTTTGAAAATGCTAAGCTGAGACTCTGGCCAACAGGCAGGTCTGAGGATTCCTGCGGAGGGGTGCGGGCTCCTTCAGATTGTGCTGCCAGGTTCGCTGTGTGATATTCCATCCCGTCCTGCCCCCACCTTGGCCCTTTTGTCCTGGCAGTGTCCCTGGGCTGCCTGGAATCAATGATCCTGTGCCCTGAAGTTCCATCTGAACTGGTGAGTGAATGTGGACCCTGGGGCAACCTGCCCTGGAAGAGAGCACAGACCCCCTCCCCCCAGCTCCCTCTGCAGGCTTGTCTCTGTTTCTCACATCCCTGCCTCTCCCAAGCCTTCCCTAGTGTTTCCAGGTGCCCTGCTCCTGTACTACGGCCATCCACCCAAAGGTGTCAGACTCTGGCCTCCAGGCAGGTCTGAGGATTCCTGCAAGGGAGTGCGGGCTTCTTCAGATTGTGATGCAAGGAATAGGTCCTCCTCTGGCACTGGGGAGATCCGGTTGGATTTCAGTCACAGCAAAGATTGGTCTAGGACACCAAGCGCCTCCCAGCTCCTTTTGAAGGAATAGATGGGCAGGCGCCAATGCAGGAGCTCCTCCAACAACATGAAAGGCAACATGACATCGCCACAATCCAGACATCCCGAAACAACAACAATTGAACACCCTACCCCAGAAGATATAGAAGAAACCGACCTTAAACAGTACTTTATGAAAATAATAGAAAACCTTAAACAGGAGGTAAAAAACTGCCATAAAGAAATGGAGATGACAAACAAAAAGGTAGACGAAATAAATAAATCTCTCAAAGATACCCAAGAAAAACAATAAAAACAAGAAAAAGCAATCAAATAGTTAAGGGAAACAGTACAAGACCTGATAAATGAAATGGAGGTATTGAAGAAAACACAATCTGAGGGAAGACTTGAGATGGAAATTCTGAGTAAACGAACAGAAACTTCAGAGACAGGAATTTTCAACAGAATACAAGAGATGGAAGAAAGAATCTCGGACTCTGAAGATACTATAGAGGAAATAAATTCACAGATTAAAGAACTAAACAAATCTAACAATTTCTTAACACAAAACATCCAGGAAATCTGGGACACCATGAAAAGACCAAACCTAAGAATAATTGGGGTAGAAGAAGGAGAATTACAACTCAAAGGCCCAGAAAACATATTCAACAAAATTATAGAAATAAACTTCCCAACCTAAAAAAGGATGTTCCTATGAAGGTAAAAGAAGCCTACAGAACACCAAATAGACTGAATCAAAAGAAAGCATCCCCACGCCATATAATAATCAAAATACAAAATATACATAATAAAGAACAGATATTAAGAGCGCAAAGGAAAAAGGTCAAGTAACATATAAAGGGAAACCTATCAGAATTACACCTGATTTCTCAATGGAAACCATGAAAGCCAGAAGAGCTTGGATAGATGTGCTACAGACACTAAGGGAACATGGATGCAAGCCTATACCCAGCAGAGCTTGCATTCACCATCGATGGAGAAAACAAGATATTCCAGGACAAAAACATATTTAAACAATACATAGCCACAAATCCAGCCTTGCAGAAAGTAATAGAAGGAAAATCACAAACCAAGGAGTCCAACAATGCCCACAATAACTCAGGCATCTACCGACCCTTCACCAGCACAACTAGAAAAAGGGAAACACAAAAACTCTACTACTAAAAATGACTGAAGTTAACAACCACTGGTCATTAATTTCACTTAATATCAATGGACTCAATTCACCTATAAAAAAGCACAGGCTAAGAGACTGGATACGAAAACAGGATCCAACAGTTTGCTGTTTACAATAAACACACCTCAACCACAAAGACAGACACCTACTCAGAGTAAAGGGTTGGGAAAAGTTTTATCAAGCAAATGGCCCTAAGAAACAAGCCAGTGTGGCCTTACTAATTTCCAACAAAGTTGACTTCAAACTAAAATCAATCAGAAGAGATGGAAAGGGACACTTTATACTCATAACAGGAAAACTCCTTCAGAATGAAGTCTCAATCCTGAATATCTAAGCCCTTAATATGAAAGCTCCCACTTATGTAAAAGAAAAACTTCTAGAACTCAAGGCATCCATCAAACCACACACACTAATAGTTGGAGACTTCAATACTCCTCTCTAACCAATGGACAGGTCAATCAGACAGAAACCTAACAGAGAATTGAAAGACTTAATGGAGGTAATGAACCAAAGGGACTTAACAGACATCTATAGAACATTCCACCCAAATAGTAGAGAATATACCTTCTTCTCTGCAGCTCATGGAACCTTTACTAAAATTGACCATATACTTGGTAACAAAGCAAACTTCCACAGTTACAAAAAAATATCAGTAACCACCTGTGTCTTATCAGATCACCATGGATTAAAATTAGAATTCAACAACAATGCTATCCCAGAATGCCCACAAACTCATGGAAACTAACAGTCAATTACTGAACCACATCTAGGTCAAGGAAGAAATAAAGAAAGAAATTAAAGTCTTTCTTGAATTTAATGAAAACAAAGACACAACATACTCAAACCTATGGGACACAATGAAAGCAGTGCTAAGAGGAAAGTTCATAGCACTAAGTGCCCACTTAAAGAAAATGGAGAAAGCAGTCGTTGGTGACTTAACAGCACACCTGAAAGCTCTGGGAAAAAAAAAGAAACAGACTCACCTAGGAGAAGTAGAAGATTGGAAATAATCAAACTGAGGGCAGAAATCAACAAAATAGAAACACAGAAAACAATCCAAAGAATCAATGAAACAAGAAGCTGGTTCTTGGAGAAAATCAACAAGATTGACAAACCCTTAGCCAAACTAATCAAACGGCAGAGGGAGAACAGGCAAATTAAAAAGATCAGAAATGAAAAGGGGGACATAACCACAGACACAGAGGAAATTCAGAGAATCATTAGATCTTACTACAAAGCCTGTATGTCACAAAATTGGAAAATGTAAAGGAAATAGACAGTTTTTTAGATAAATACCATATACCAAAGTTAAACCAGGACCAGGTAAATGCTCTAAATAGTCCTGTTAGTCGCGAAGAATTAGAAACTGTTATCAGAAACCTCCTTACCAAAAAGAGCCCAGGACCAGATGGTTTCAATGCAGAATTCTACCAGAACTTCCAAGAAGACCTAATACCTATACTCCTTAAGGTATTTCATAATATAGAAACTCAAGAGTCACTGCCAAATTCCTTCTATGAAGCTACAGTTACCCTGATACCTAAACCACACAAAGACTCAACCAAGAAAGACAATTACAGGCCAATCACACTCATGAACATTTACGCAAAATTCTCAATAAAATACTGGCAAACTGAATCCAAGAACACATTAGAAAAATTATCCATTATGATCTAGTAGGCTTCATCCCAGCGATGAAGGGCTGGTTCAACATAAGAAAATCTGTCAATGTAATCCATCATATAAATAAACTGAAGGAAAAAAAAACCATATGGTCATCTCATTAGATGCTGAAAAAGCATTTGACAAAATTCAGCACCCTTTTAAGATAAAGGTCTTGGAGAGATTAGGGATACAAGGGTCATTCCTAAATATAATAAAAGCTATTTACAGCAAGCCGACAGCTAACATCAAATTAAACGGAGAGAAACTCAAGGCTATCCCACTAAATTCAGGAACAGGACAAGGCTGTCCACTCTCTCCTTATCTCTTCAATATAGTGCTTGAAGTTCTAGCAATAGCAATAAGACAACATAAGGGAATCAAGGGGATTCGATTTGGAAAGGAAGAAGTTAAACTTTCATTATTTGCAGATGATATGATAGTGTACATAAGAGACCCCAAAAACTCCACCAAAGAACTCCTACAGCTGATAAACTCCTTCAGTAACGTGGCAGGTTACAAGATCAACTCCCAAATATCAGTCGCCCTCCTATATACAAAGGATAAGGAAGCAGAGAGGGAAATCAGAGAAGTATCACCTTTCACAATAGCCACAAATAGCATAAGATATCTGGGAGTATCTCTAACCAAGGAAGTGAAGGATTTATTTGACAAGAACTTTAAGTCTTTGAAGAAAGAAATTGAACAGGATACCAGAATATGGAAGGATCTCCCCTGCTCGTGGATTGGGAGGATCAACAGTAAAAATGGCAATTCTACCAAAAGCAATCCATAGATTCAATGCAATCCCAATCCAGGTCCCATTAAAATTCTTCACAGATATTGAGAGGACAATAATCAACTTTATATGGAAAAACAAGAAACCCAGGGTAGCCAAAAAAATCTTATACAATAAAGGTACTTCTGGAGGCATTACCATCCCTGACTTCAAACTCTATTACAGAGCTACAGTATTGAAAACAGCTTGGTATTGGCATAAAAACAGAGAAGTTGACCAATGGAATTGTATAGAAGACCCAGATCTAAAACCAAAAACCTACGAACACCTGATTTTTGATAAAGGAGCCAAAAGTACACAATGGAAGAAGGAGGGCATCTTCAACAAATGGTGCTGGCATAACTGGATGTCAACCTGTAGAAGAATGAAAGTAGATCTATATCTATCACCATGCACAAAACTCAAGTCCAAATGGATTAAAGACCTCAATATTAATCTGAACACACTGAGCTTAATAGAGGAGAAAATGGGAAGTACTCTACAACAAATGGGCACAGGAGACCATTTCCTACGCCTAACCCCAGCTGCACAGACATTAAGGGCAACATTGAATAAATGGGACCTCCTGAAGTTGAGCAGCTTCTATAAAGCAAAGGACTTTGTCACTAAGACACAAAGGCAGCCTACTGACTAGGAAAAGGTCTTCACCAACCCTGCAACTGACAAAGGTCTGATCTCTGAAATATATAAGGAAAACAAGAGACTAGACTTTTAAAGGCTAATTAACCCAATTAAAAAATGGGCCACTGAACTGAACAGAGAATTCTCAACAGAAGAAGTTCGAATGGCCAAAAGACACTTAAGGTCATGCTCAACCTCCCTAGCAATCAGGGAAATGCAAATCAAAACAACTTTGAGATATCATCTTACACATGTCAGATTGGCTAAAATCCAAAACACCAATAAAAACCTTTGCTGGAGAGGTTGTGGGGTAAGGGGTACACTCATCCATTGCTGGTGGGAATGCACACTTGTGCAACCACTTTGGAAAGCAGTGTTGTGGTTTCTCTGGAAATTCAAGATTATCCTACCCCAGGACCCAGCAATTCCACTATTGGTAATCTACCCAAGTGATGCCCAATCATACTACAAAAGCATTTGCTCAATTATGTTCATAGCAGCATTATTTGTAATAGCCAGATCCTGGAAACAACCTAGAGGCCCTTCAGTGGAAGAATGGATGAAGAAACTGGGGAATATATACATGCTAGGATACTACTCAGCGGTAAAAAACAATGACATCTTGAATTTTGCATGCAAATGGATGGAAATGGAAAACACTATTCTGAGTGAGGTTACTCAGACCCAAAAAGATGAAGATGGGATGTACTCACTCATAATCGGTTTCTAGCCATAATTAAAGGACATCGAGCCTATAATTTGGGATCCTTGAGAATATAATAAGAAGGTGAAGCCCCCCAAAAAGATATAGCAATCCTCCTGGATATTGGAAGTAGACACGATCGCCAGGCAAAAATTGGGAACTTGATGGTTGGGCGAGACTGGGCCAAGGGAAGATGGGGAGAGAAAAGTGTGAAGGGGAGAATGGGGGGACCTCTGAGGAATGGGATGCTTGGGATACAGGAAGGGTGGATATGGGAGCAGGGAAGCATATATCTTAATTTAGGGAGCCATCTGAGGGTTGTCAAGAGACTTGACCCTAGAGGGGTTCCCAGGTTTCCAGGTAGACGCCCCCAGTTAGTTCCTTGGGCAGCTGAGTAGAGGGAACCTGAAAAGTCCAGTTCCTATAGCCATACTGATGAATTTCTTGCATATCACCATAGAACCTCCACCTGGCGATAGATGAAGAAAATGACTGAGCCCCACATTGGAGCACCGGACTGAGCTCCCAAGGTCCTGATGGGGAGCAGAAGGAGAGAGAACATGAGAAAGAAAGTCAGGACCGTGAGGGGTGCGTTCACCCATGGAGACGGTGGGACAGAATTAACGGGAGATCACCAACTCCAGTTGGATTGGGACTGATGGAACATGAGACCAAACCAGACTCTCTGAATGTGGCCGACGGTGGAGGCTGACGGAGAAGCTAAGGACAAAGGTGCTGATCTTTGACTCTTCTGCATGGACAGGCTCTGTGGGAGCCTTCTCAGCTTGGTTGATCACCTTCCTGGACGTGGGGGTGTTGGGAGGACCTTGGTCTTAACATAGATTAGGGAACCCCGATGGCTCCTTGGTCTGAAAAGGGAGGGAAGGAGGTTATGGGTGGAGGGGAGGGGAGGGAAAGGGGAGGTAGAGGGGAGGAGATGGAAATTTTTTAAATAAAAAAAATGTTGATAAGAATGTGATAACCATTATATCAAAAATAAATGAATTAATTAGGTAAATAAAAGAAAATGCTAAGCTCTTCTTAAAGCTTAAACTGCAACTTTACTATGGTATATATGGTGCTTCTTGCTTTCCTGCCCAGTCTAAAACTTAAGCTGTGCAATACTATGATATATATGGTACTTCTTACTTGCTGGCACAGTCCAGCATGTTGGAGCCAATTGCACCTCTGAGCCATGCACTCAACCCCATTTTCAGGCACACAGTCATCCCATGTACCCATTAAGCAAGCTGTAGCCGTCTGCTCACAAACCCCATCCAAATGCTCTGTAGTCTGTAGCCAAACTTCCTGTTTGAAAGAGTGAGAGTTTGCACTGGCAGAATAGCCCAGAAAGCTGGCATTTCAAAATGGTGTGGCTGTTTTCCTGCTATGGCTGAATCACAAAACCATTCTTAAAGTAGCTGTGGCATGTCACCAACAAACAGGAAGAAGCTGTGTTATACTCTGTATTTTTGTGTCTAGAATTTCTTTTCAAGCTCTCTCAGGTTTTACATGGATTTAGTCCACCAAGTTGGTGTGCCAATTTGTAGAAGAGGCTGCTTGTTGATTCCCAGCTGCCTGGCTAGCTTAGGCCTGAAATAATCACACAGAAACTGTATTCATTAAAGCACTGCTTGGCCCATTGAATATAGCCTTTTATTGGCTAACTCTTACATCTAGGGTAACCCATCTCTGTTAATCTGTGCATCACTACAAGGTCATGAACTACCAGCAGTTTCAGTCCCTCTATCCCTAGCAGTAGCTTCATGGCATCTCCCTGACTCTGCCCTTCTTTCTCCCAACATTCAGCCTAGCTTTTTTGCCTACCTAAGTTATGCCCTGCTATAGGTCCAAAGCAAATCTTTATTAATTAACCAACTATAGAAACACATAGATAGAAGAATCTCCCACACCACTCTTCTACATTGTCACCCATGATAGCCATCTGCATCTTCTCACACTGGAGTATGAAGTGCTCCTTATAAACATTACCCAGAAGCATAGATTTTAGGAATGCCAAGATAAGCCCATCCAGAACTCTGAGCGTTAAGGAGATTTGTTCCTCTATAATGGGAAATGTTTTTATTTCCCTGAGATTGTTTCTCTCTGAGCTGACAATCCACAGGACATTGTATCAATTCTGACTAGTGAAAGTGGAGAAACCATGCATCTCATGTATCTCAGCTGCTTCTGTCTTGGAAAATTATATGATTCAATACATGATCCAAATTTCAAGTAAAAATGCAAGAATACCCTTACTTCTTGTAGCATATATTTTGTTTTAATATGTATAACCACACTTTGAAAATTGAAACACATGCATGCCAAATACTAAGTAATGGCAATGACTTCTCACATTTGTTGGAGGATATTCCATAACTATCCTTTATTAAGTGGAAACATGTAACTCCTTAAAAGCTTTACTAACACATGCTCTGTACAGGAATTTTTAATTCCTGGACTTGGAAAGGTTGAGAGGGAGAGATAAAGCTATATACAGAGAGTATCCTCTACCAACAAGGATTCTTGTTAAAAAGATTTTCTTTCTCCTCTGATTCCTTTAAAGGCATGCAAATACAGTATGAGAAACGACTAAGCCACAGCATATATTCCCTTGATTAATTTTTCTGTCTTGAAGTATAATAATTGATTTATTAAACTTGTTGACAGGTACATTTTATATGTCTTTGCACCACTGAGATAAAGAAAAGTTGCTTATAAAGGATAATATTTTATTGTACTTATGCTTTCGGTTTGTAAGTAATTTTTATAAATTTTTAAAATTATTTTACAATGAGATTTCAGTTTCTTCAACTTCCTCTTCTCCTAGTTCCTCTTCTATCTACCCAGTGTCACTTCTACTCCTCCTCTGTTTCTGTTCAGAAAGTATTCCCTTGATTTTGATCTCCTTCCCAATGTGAACATATTTTTTAATTATTAATTTTTCTGTGTGTACCACTGTTGTTCCTCTTCTTTCTGTTGACCCCTGTATCTGAGTATCCCAAAAATTCTTTCATGGATACATGGGGATTGCATCTGAGATGAAGAAAAATTTCAATTCTTACATCAGGTGCTCTGCCATAGGTATAGCCTGATGAAGAAAACACCTACCCTGTTCTCTCCATGTGACACTAACTTTCAATTGCATACTGTAAGAGCAGAATCCAGCTGCCATCAGAGAAGAGACTGGAACTGAGGGGGATATTGATGATGATATAGAAACAACTTAAAGTCAATCTATGAAACATCCAATCAGAAACTCCTGGTAAGCAAAATTCCTTTCTCTCTGGGCCTAAATTTGTGAACACTGAAGTTTCAAGTACATGTCTATGTTCTATCTAGACTGTGCAACTTCAGTGTAAGCCATTACAAATGAACATGCAGGGTATCTCAGGATCAGCAGGGGGCACAATATAGCCAAGAATGCATAGTACAGAGATGAGGTTGTTGCAGATGCTACTCTGTTTCTGCTGTGGTTTCCTTTCCTGAGTCTACTATCTTGACATGCACCTGCTATGATTGTCACCTGAGGCTTCCATGATTTAACACAGTAAAGATTCTTTGTTAAACTGTTTATATTTTCATGTTTATTTTGTTGTTTCTATTTAATTTTTATCATTGACGATCAGAACTTTTCTGTTTCTGCCAATGAATTTCCATTTTCCTTCAATTTCCTAATATTTATTGGGTAGTTTAATAAATATGTGTAAAGGATTTTAGGTGCATTCACTCTCTTTCCTCTTCCTCATCTTTTCTTTTCTTGCTAAGTCCTTTTCAAAATCTCCCTCACTTAATGCACATTCTTTTATTTGTGACACATTTTATTTAACTCAAATTTTTTGGTTAAACATGGATGGGAGAGTTGGTATGTAGATATACCAGAAATATTACCTGAAGGTATGTTACTAAAGGAAATGTCACTCTATTCCCAAAAGCCACTACTTGCCGATAACATTTCAAAAAGAGGCAAAGCCTTGTGTTCTTTGCCACTGTCCATTATGAACCTGAGAGGTTCTCAGTTTTCTGATCATAGTCACACAGATGATCATAGTTACTTCATGAACACATAGCTATGGTACATATAGTAAGCTTCTCTGATGTACAAATTTTCATCCCTTTACCTTTAAAGGTTTTCTGTCCTTTATTCATCAGTGTTTTCTGAGATATAGAAGAGCTGATATATCTGTCATATTTACGGTCAACCACTTCACTATAACAAATTCTCATCAGGTATAGATTTCTGTGTTATAATTATAGATTTCTGAATTAATCCAGTACAATAAGGAACTTCTCTTTGGGTGCTGAGCACACAAGTTTCTCTACACACTTTCTCAACAAAGGCAGACAATAGATAAATGAATATTGCTTTCAGTGGGTTTGGATTGTTGATTGAAGAATAATTTTGAATAGCATTTTTATTTAACTTGTTATTTATAAACAGGAGAACAGAAATTGTGTTCTTATGCATGTGACATTAAAAATAAATATGCATAATGAATATTTTTATATATCTATTAAAATAATTTTAATCATTAAATTACAGAAATAAAAGTAAATATGTTGAAATAAAATTAAGGCATATGCAGAGAAACCCTGTCTCAAAAAATAAAACAAAAATTTGAGGTATGTAGACACAAATATACAGCCTTAACATTCATAAAGGAGTTCATTTGTATCAGCATCCATGGAACTGCAGGACAATATTAATATACAGAAAGAGAAATTTCCATGTCATAATTTCCTATTGCAAGGCAAATAATCACATGATGTAGATAAATAGGCATGGAGGGTGGTAGAGACATAAATGAGCATCCACACACATTAAGTGATATATTAGATCTAGCACTTTATTGCACTTAAGATAATTGGAGCCTAAAAGAACTAATTACACATTATGAAAGAACCAAAGGGGCTAAAAATTGTGCTTAATGTCATTATTATTTAAATATCTAAATCAAATTGTAATCCCTATCCCATAAACATGTTGCATGATTATTACTAAAATATCCCATTTCTCAGATAGTGTATATTCCATGTTGGCATAGGAGTGGTCTTATGTTTTTGAGCTGTGATTCACTGTGTCATTTAGATCTCACTCTCTGGACTACCTGAACAAAATGTTCTTGCACTCATTATAACATTTGACTCCCCTGTGTCTAGGTGTCAAACCAGCAGAACACATTCTGCATAGAAAAGGATCCAGGGTCTTTGAAACATGTATGACTCCACTTGAGCTCAAAACCATCTCAGAAAGATATTTTCTATACAGTTTAATGTGGTCAAAGAGTGACACAGAAATATCCACTTGAGTTATCCCTTGGTCAGTCCTCCAGGAAATCAGCACAGAATAAACTACTTAGAACATGGATGTAGAGTGAAATAGAAAATTCAGACATGGTAGAGTCTAAAAACACAGTCAGGATTCATATTGAATCACAGTCCAAATTTCTTGTACCTCTGTTTTCTATCAATTGTGAACGTATTTTCTTAAGTTGTTAACTGATCTGTGAGTACCATACTGGTTCCTTCCCTTTATGTTGACTCCTGTAACTCACTGTCTCAGAAATTACTATGTGGATGTGTGATGTGCTCCACATGAGATTCAGACACATTGTGGTCATCTGGTTCAGATGATCTGACCCAGATGTAGCCCGATGAAGCTAAAAATGACCCTGTCTTCTTCTGTACTTACTGCAATATTGTTGGTTACTGACGAGGCTAGGTACAGCTGCATCCAGGGAAGAATATGACATTAAAAGGAACATTAATAATAATAAAGGCACAATTTAAAATCAGTCTCTGACATATCCAGTCACTAACTGCAGGAAAACAATAGTCATTTCTCTCTGCAGCTGCACACTTTAAGTACTGAAGTTTCAGGAATATGTTACTGCTCAAGAGAGATGGAACTTCTGTGTAAAACAATAAAAATGTGCCTGCAGGGGATCAATGGAGCCAATAATTAACAGGACAGAAATGAGATGAAGAGTGGAGAGAACTCTGCAGCCTCTGTGGATTCAATTTACCAGCCCATTAGCTGAGCTACAGCTGCTGCTGTTTACATGTATAGTTTTCATGTTCAAACACAGAAAAGATTATTAACTTTTCATAGACTTATATTTACTGTTTATTCTGTTCTATTTTTTATCCTTACTTTTGGAAAAACATGTATTTCATTCAGTATATTCTGGTCATTATTTTCCCTGAAAAAATCTTCTTCCTGTCCTTCCCATCTCCCCACACATGCAACTCCATACCCATCTTTCTTTTTCTTTTCCTATGTATATTTCTCATTCTCTGGGTTCTATCTTCACTTCTTTTTTCCATTTTTGTTATTTTTATTGAGGTATAAATTTTTGTATGCTCCCTTTTTCTTCCCTCTCCCCTTCTACACACTCCTGTGACCCCCATGACCATAATTTAGTCAGAAGCTCTCACATTTTACTTCTTCCTATGCAGTTTCATGTATGTCTCTCTTAAGGTCCTCTTTGTTGTCTAGGTTCCCTAGGGTTATGGACTGTAATCCGGTCTTTCTTTGCTTTATGACTTAATGCTCAACATCCTTAGTAATCCACAAATGCAAATCAAAACAACTCCAAGACTTCTCCTTACACCTGTCAGAAAGACCAAGATTAGAATCACTGTTCATTGCTTATAATGGAGAAAATGTGGTGTAAAGGAATATTCCTCCATTGCTATTGGAAGTGCAAACTTCTACAACCACTTTGGAAATCAGTGTTGTTACTTCTCAGATAATTAAGTAACAGTCTACCACAAGACCAAGAAATACCACTTTTGGGTATATATCCAAAGGATTCTTAAGTATACCCCAAGGACATGTGTTCATCTATGTTTATAGCAGCATTATTCATAATAACCAGAACCTGAAAACAACCTAGATTGCCCCGAACTTTTCTTTCTATAGATAGCAAATAGACAAAAGAGAGAGTATTTTTACATCACAAGAAACACACCCACATATAAGTGAAAGAAAGCAAACATAAAAATACACAATTAGAAAGCATGGTATATAAACAAAAGTACATTAAGCCCAGGACTTTACTTATTGCAGTCCTTGTCCATGTTGTCACAGACTCTCTGTATTTTTATGTCCAACATTCCTCTCTTGTTTGGAAGACACTGTTTTCCTAGAGACACCTACACATCCTATTCTCTCAATTTATTAAAATTTTAAATTCTTTTCACAAATAAGTCCTAAAGATTTTTGTGTGTGCAACCAAGAACAATGTCAACAACACATACTCTTTTCAGCATGCATGGGGCCTCTCTCACCATTAACTCATAGATTGACATCATGTACCCAGTAGTGATATGCTCAATAATTTTTGTCTTTGAAAAAGAAACCTATCTAACCACTCAGGTACCTATGTTCAAGATTCTGTAGTGAAAATAAGATGTAAAACCATCTACATATTTTCTATTCAGGTTTCAGTGTGCATATATCTCACAGAACTATAGAACTTAATCAGAACCAGACCACTGATACAGTACTAATAACTGAACTATAGGTCTTATCTGTATGTCTTCAATTTTTCATGGAC
Source organism: Arvicola amphibius (assembly GCF_903992535.2). NCBI lineage: Eukaryota > Metazoa > Chordata > Mammalia > Rodentia > Cricetidae > Arvicola > Arvicola amphibius. The sequence goes on from NC_052053.1 coordinate 63,405,815, forward strand.
TTTATTAGATTTCCAACTTTTGATAAAAATAGATTAACAGAAGATACATAAAATCACCTAATAATCAGCATAAAATAATTACATCAATATGAATATCCCAAATGTGAAACTAGTTAACTACATCATTTCCAGTCTTTTTATTATAGAAATAACATCACAATTCATGTCTTTTCATTCCATACATTGTTTTCTTTGCTTCCAGTATCCTGACCATTTATTTTTGTCATGCCACATACATTCTAAATTCTTTATAATTATTTTTTACTTACATTACAAAATGCTAGATTTCATACTGATTTCAAATAACTCTGAAATGTTGTTAGCCCTACCTCCAACCATCATTTCTTTATTTTCCAATAACACTTGATATTTGAATCACTCTGTCTCTAGTTGCTGTTTTCAACCCTTTAAATTTATCTCTATTTAATTGTATCCAATCCCCTAATACCAAAACCCTAATAGAGCTTTTCTAGTCTTTTGTAAATGAAACACAGAAATAATACATTCCAATGTTGGAACAATATATGAGATAGAATATGAAGCAATTGTCTCTTTTCATTTGGGTGATCTCATTTAGTGCATTTTTAAAATTATATACTTTTTTCTAATTTCATCCTCTCACCTATGGATACCATTATTAATGTTTTGCCATCGAGTAGAATTCCATTTTATATATTTCTCATTTTTTTATTATCTATTTGTCTGTTGTTAATAATCTATGTTGATTCCATTTTTTCACCTATCATCAATACAACAGCAATAAACATCGATGTGAAAGTATCTCAGTAATAATATGTAGAGCCATTTGAGTATATGTGTGGGGGAAATATAGCTGGTCAATACTGGAGCCCTATTTCTTACTTTTTGGAAGAATCTCCAAAACTTTTTCCAAAGTAACTATACAGGTTATACTCCGATCAACAATGAATAAGAATTACCCTTCCTCATATCCATGGCTGTATTTGTGTTCTTGATTGTGGTTATTCTAACTGAAGTAATATGAAAACTTAAAATTATTTTAATCTGCATTTTCCTTTTTTATTAAAAATTTCCACCTCCTCCCCTCCCATTTCCTTCCCCGACTCCCCACTCTCCCTCCCGCTCCCTCTCCAGTCCAAGAGCAGTCAGGGTTCTCTGCCCTGTGGGAAGTCCAAGGTCCTCCCCCTCCATCCAGGTCTAGAAAGGTGAGCATCCAAACAAACTAAACTCCCACAAATTGAGCACATGCAGTAGAATCAAAATCCAGTGCCATCGTCCTTGGCTTCACAGTCAGCCCTCATTGACAGCCATGTTCAGAGAGTCTGGTTTGATCTCATGCTCCATGTTCCAGTCCAGCTGGCATTGGTGAGCTACAATTAGATCAGCCCCACCCTCTCAGAGGGTGGGTACACCCCTCGCGGTCCTGACTTCCTTGCTCATATTCTCCCTCCTTTTGTTCCTCATTTGTACCTTGGGAGCTCAGTCCAGTGCTCCAATGTGGGTCTCTGTCTCTCTCCCCATCCATCATCAAATGAAGGTTCTGTGGTGATATGCAAGATATTCATCAGTGTGGCTATAGTATAGGGCCAGTTCAGGCACCCTCTCCTCAGCTGCCCAAGGATCAATCTGGGGACATCTCCCTGGACACCTGGGAACCCCTCTAGAGTCAAGTCTCTTGCCAATCCTAAAATGGCTCCCTTAATTAAGATATCTACTTCCCTGCTCCCATATCCACCCTTCCTCCATCCCAACCATCCCATTCCCGCAAGCTCTCCCTATCCTCCCCTTCTCCCTTCTCTCTCCCCATCTCATCTTACATCCACCTCACCCAACCCCCATGCTCCCAACGTCTGCCTGGCAATCGTGTCTCCTTCCAATGTCCAGAAGAATAACTATGTGTTTTTCTTTGGGTTCACCTTCTTATTTAGCCTCTCTAGGATCACGAATTATAGGCTCAATGTCCTTTATGTATGGCTAGAATGCACTTCTGAGTGAGTACATACCATATTAATCTTTTTGGGTCTGGGTTACCTCACTCAGGATAGTGTTCTCTATTTCCATCCATTTGCATGCAAAATTCAAGATGTCATTGTTTTTTACCACTGAGTAGTACTCATTCATACATATACCACACTTTCTTTATCCATTCTTCCATTGAGGGGCATCTAGGTTGTTTCCAGGTTCTGGCTATTACAAATAATGCTGCTATGAACATAGTTGAACAAATGCTTTTGTAGTATGATAGGAAATCTCTTGAGTATATTCCCAGGAGTGGTATTGCTGGATCCTGGGGTAGGTTGATCCCAATTTTGACTGGAGAACATGGAGAAACTATCCTAGAACTAAAGAGAAAATTCTTACTCCTGGCAGGGTTTCCTTGCACAGAAGGTGCTATGCAGTCTGCAGTGAGAGAAAAGACATCAGTGATCTTATATAGTACCAGGCCTTGTGGCCAACAATATTTCCTTCTAGGCAGAGTGTACCCTCAAGTGCCTGACTTTTTCATGGTGACCAACTACTTTCTACGTATTCCTGTAGCCTATTCCAAAAGAAATACTTCCTCCCATGTAAGCTTGCCTAAAATCCCTTTGATAGGAATGACATAGCCCTAGTAGATCATAGTTGTACTGGAATGGTAATATTGCCTAACTACCGAATAAATACTAATGTTTATACCCAATCTTTATAATAAACTGTGTAAACTTATGTTTATACAAATTAATGTTGTTATCAGCCTTGATCACAGAAGTTTCTGTGTGATGTGTGATGATCTATGCAGACATTCACAACTGGTCAAATTGCTGAAAAATTGACTGGGTACTGAGATATAGAAAAGTCATTGATAGCAGCCTTGATATCACAGCCTATCCAGAAATTAAAGACCATCATTAAGCCGAGAAATGAAGGGATTCAAGGTTCAGAGGATGAGGTTGAAAAACATGAAATTTTATCTATAGGGATTAACATATTTTCATTGCATAAATGAACTGTTAGCTAGTGTAGTTATTAGCACAAGTCCTTCCCAAAATCAAGGCAGTCATAATTATAGCATGAAAATCTCTGAAATGGCCAAGCAGGTAAAAGTGCCTCTTGACCAACCTGACAATATTAGACTGATTTCTGATAGGCACATCTAAGAAGAGAACTGAGCTACATAAATTGCCTGAAAAGTTTTTCACACAGGCCTTGGCATATGTGTTCCTGCCACCACTACTAAATAAAGTGTATTTTAAAAGATTGAAACAGTGGCCGACCCATGAATGGCTCCAAGATGGGGATTTATTGGGATAGCAATAATGCTTAGGAAGTTAAAATCACTTTTCTTAGGAGTGTGCCCACTTGAGTTATGAGCAAATGAATGGACTCCCCACCATATTCATATATATATATATATATATATATATATATATATATATATATATATCTTTAATTAATTAACCTATTAATTAATTAGACTTAGTGAGTTATTCATTAATAAAATAAAAGAGATCAATATGTCTGGAGAGACACCATAAACAGAGCAAGAGAGAAATACTGGGGGATTATATGATCAAAATACATTGCATTTGTGAGTAAAAATTACAAAGAATGAACAAAAACATTACTCTATGTTTAGAATTTTCATACAGGTGTATAATGTCTGGTGCACATATTTATCCATGACCTCCATCTATTGTCTATCCTTTTCTAGCTCTTACAATTTCAATTTGCCACATGTATTCAATTAGACACATTCAGTTCTATGTCATTACATATGTGAAGATATAATTGCTTCTCATGATGTTAAATCTAAAGACTACAAATGAGAATCTTATACAATATCTGTTCCTGAGACAGTTTAATTCACTTAATAATATTATCACCAATAGAATTTATTTTCTTAAAAGTAATGTAAGTTCCTTATATTTTTCTATACATTATATACATGTATATATTATACAATAAATTCTGTTATATTGCATATATATATATATGTATATATATATATATGCCATGTTTTCTCGATGCTATCATTAGTAGAAAGATATGTAATTTGTTTTTATAATTTATATATTTTAGATAATACTGTAAAAATATTTGTGTGCAAATATTTCTAGACATTTTAGTTTTGGTCATTTGGGTAAGCTTTTTAGCATGTAACCTGCCTGAAATTCATTTAATCACTTCATGTTAATTAAAGAAGAGTGAAAATTCCTGTAATTTAGGAGTTTTGAAATTCTTAGCATCACAAACATCTGTAAATCATTTTTTAACCAAGAGGAGGAACTGTCTCTGTCTGAAGTATCTTTGGGAACTGAGAGCATAGGTCATAATGTTTCATCCCTAAGTTATGCACAGGACTTGGGGTATTTGTATGGCCATCTGAGAAACAAATAAGCAGCCTCTACAAACAGAATGGTACATGAATGACTAAGACTAATCTGCCTAGCAAGCCACACACTTCAGGTTTGGCTGCTTATATGCCTGGTTAGCGTTAGGAGGAAAGTACACAGAGATATTTCCAGGTCGTGTAGTGTGCTTCATGGCAGATTTAGCTTTTATGTGGATAAAAAGAGTTTGTATGCTGTATGATGCTTGCAAGATTTGAGTTGGTGAGGACAGCTCCCACCCAGAATTCTCAGAGACAGTGGACATGCCTCTACCATTTTGGACTGGGTGGAGCAAGCAGACAGGACAAACTGATTTATGTCCTAGTCATGCCCATTTAGCATATAAAAAGCACTCCTGGTCAGAAAATAATTATAGATATGTAATACAGACAGATTCAGATTTAAAAAGACCACTAAATGGGTCACAATGTTGGATAATTATACATAGGGTTGAGAGAAAGAGAGAGAGAGGAAAGAGTATAGATAGTTATAATATAAAAGAGTGCAGATAGTCATAGACTAAAGAAGTAAAGATAATAAGAAAAATGTTATGTATATTATTGTATTTTCTCTGATTTTTTGACTGTGAGTATATATAGAGAAATTTCATTGTATAGGCTGTAATGCTAAAACAACACATATATTTTAAAGATATCTTGACTTCAAAATTAGGATCTAAGGATACATTGCGTAGGAAAAGAGGTTAGGCTTTTGTTTCCACAGAGGATAAGAACCCGTGGATTCCTTCCAGTCCAATATGGTTTGATGTAACAAGGCTCCCCCAAAAGGTCTTCATAAACCACTAAAATACATTACCCAACAAAAAGCAGGAAGCAGCTTAGAGAGAACTATGACAAAATTTTACAAATATTGTTTATAAATATCTGTTTTTATTTAAATGGGGATATGCTATAGAGATGAATACTTTGCATTGGTATAGATCTCGGTCTATTTATACAAATTTCAGGTCAGTATATAGATTATGCTTGTGCAGCTCATTTAAAAATGTAACATATAATTAAGAAATACAGCTTAATAGAAAGTCATCTATAATAGTCAAGCTTGTAGTCATGTTAGGTTTATAGATGTATAAAATATATTTCAGATGGATAGTTATTCTTCAAACCTTCCAAAGACTACAAAATATGACATTTAAAATGTGTTGAGAACTTAGGACTTTTCATTATGAGACACATCTGTTCCTGGCAGCAACAATCTAATTCAAGGGGAAGATGGGCAACAAAGAGACTTCTATGGAGCTAGTTAGCCATTTGGGAAAGAAACTGTTCTTGCTTGTACTGCTTGATGTTATGCTGTAAGAGCTACACATGCAGGACCTGGAGAAATATGACTACTGAAGTTGCCAAAAATATGACTACTGAAGTTGCCAAAAGAAGGTGAGACAGTCCATAAGGTTCCTGCTTCATGAAAGAGTCTGCCAGACATCATGCAGGATACAAAAGAAAGTAACTGACATACTGCCAATTGAGGTAAAACGGTCTTTGAAAATTCCTGATTCATGGGAAAGTCTGCTGGATACGATTGGCCTGTAGGCTGAAGATGGATGCTGCAATGTTACAAAAGAACTTTGGGTGAATTTTCAGTTGGTTAGATGTCTCCATCAATTCTAGCTTTGGAAGTTGCTTACACTGTTCTTCCTGTTAACTTAGTCAATATTTTATCCTTCTGGGGTCTTTAATTGAGTTAAAGAATAGATAGTTATAATTAGAGTTTTCTTTAGTTAGAGTAAAAGATAAGTAGATATAAATATTGTAGCTGTAATTCTTGCTTGATACCTGTTTTGTTCTATATAATTTTACTATACTAAAGTTAAAAACTTCCTATTTATTTAGACAGAAAAACAGAGGTGATGTGGGATTCCTCTCTGTATCCTCCCAATGCTATTGGTTAATAAAGAAGCTTCTTGGACTTATAGCATTTCAGAATATCACTAGGCAGAAAAACCAAACTAAATGCTCAGAGAAAGAAGGCAGAGTCAATGAGAAGCCATTTAGCTGCCAGAGGAGACAGATGCCTGGACTTTGCCTAGTAAGCCATGGCCACCTGACAACATACAGCTGAATAGAAATGGGTTGGTTTGAGATATAAGAGCTAGCCAATAGGAAATGTGAGCTAACAGGCCAGGCAGTGTTGTAATAATACCATGTCTGTGTGATTATTTTGGGTCTGGCCAGCTGGGAAACAAATAAGCAGCCTTCGCCAACACACAATTCATCACAGACCTCAAAAGAATAATACTCAACTTCATACAGAAAACCAAAAATCCCACAATGGCCAAGACAATCTAGGAAAATGAAAGAACTTTCAGAGGCATCACTATCCCTAATATAAAGCTCTATTATAGAGCTACAGAACTTGACATTCTATAAATTCATGTAATTAATTTCAGTTACCTGCACTCTCTCCTTTCTCATCTTGTGCCTCTCTTGTGAAAAGTCTTCTTTTCTTCAACATATTCTGCTCCTATATCTGTGTCTCTATTTTTTTGTAAACCATTGAATTTGATTAGAATTTCATGATTGAGAGTGGGTGGTAGTGGTGTCAACTTACCATTTAACTATACAAAGCCATACCTAGTGTTAGCTATGTCACTGAAGAAATTAGTGCCCTATTTCCCAAACACCATTATTCACCAATGATTTTTCAGAAATCTCATGCCTCTGGCTCTGTGATGAAGGAATATTTCTAGGTAGCTGCTAAAATCAGTTTATAAGATTAATTTACAGAAATACAAGTAAATGTACTGAAATGAAACTGATGATTATAGATACATATATACAGCCATAACATTTATAAGAGAGGTCATTTGTGTCACAATCATGGACCTTCTGTACAATATTAGTTTACAGAAAGATAAAAGAGCCATTTGTTCGGTACTTATTGGGGTGCAAACACAGTAAATATATGAAGTAGATATAGAGACATATAAAGTGTTAAGAACAGAGCTGGAGAGTTGACACCTACACAGCTAAAATGAGGTACTAGATCTAAAGCTCTAAAGCACTGAAAATAACTAGAATTTAAAGAAATTAAATGCATATTATGTAAGAACCCATTGAATAAGATTAAAATTGTGTTTAACATTATTTTTATTAAAATGAAAAGCAAGATATATTCACATAACCCATAAATATGGACACATGTTTAATGACCATTACAGAAAAGATCATACTTATAAGAATATTCATATTCTTGGATGGCACAAGAGTGGTCCATTGAATGTTAGCTGTGATTCACTCTGTCATTTGAATTTCACTCTGAAGACTATCTGAACAAGGATGTGTTACTGCACTAATTATGACATTTGACTCCTGTGCCTCTGGGTATCAACTCAGGAGAAAATGTTCTGGCTATACAGGGTTCAGTATCTTTGAGAGATCTGTATCTGTTTCATTTCAATATTCTTTCTTAAAGACTTATCTTATACAATTCTGTATGAGCTGAAGATTACACAGGGATGAGCTATTTTATCCCACAATGACATTAGCACATATAATAAAGAATCCAGTCCTAAATTTAGTAGGGACCCCAATGATATTAAATAATAAACAGGAGACAGCTGAAGTACAGTACTATGAATCTTGACCATTGTGTAGCCCAGAAGAAGAATCAAACACAATATGAAGCTAAGATTCTAAACTCATTACTATATCAGACACTATTTAGAGTAGAAGACTGAATTTGCATACATGGGATCAAACTAAACAAACAGGAACTATGAGGACACTGTCTAGGGGATTCCTCAGGGTCTTCATTGATATCCAAGAAACACAAAACCAGCTCTCCAACAGTGATTCTGACTTTCTGTGTTTTTCTTTTTGTGTGAAGTTAGTGGAACACAGGCACCTCATGGGGAATACTCAACTTTTTCTATCAAGCAAGGCCATGAAATGCACAATTCTGCATATTTAGCAGATGTACAAAATAAACTACAGGAGAAACACATTATCATTGTGTAAAATTATGACTACAAGCTTGCCAGAGTAATCAACCAATATCTGATATGACTTAAAACCCACGGTATGTGATGGGGCCCATAATTGATGCTGCTTGTGTGACCAGGAACCTGAAACTAGAATCCCAAGGAACTTGAGGTAAAACCAATTTTTGCTGTGCTACTAAAGATACTTAACAGTGAAATGACTTACAGTGACATTCTGTTATACTCATATATCCATGTCTCACTAAGTCATCATCATGTAAGTACCCTCCTATAGCAGATAGGAAGAAATACAGAGAACCACAGTCAGATAATGTGCAGAGAATGAGAAACATTTGAAAAGTAGGCCTTAAAAAGGATTTTTCCTTGAAATCACTACTCTAAATGTTTAGGAAATCCAGCAGGCAGTGGAGGAGGGTTATAAAATATAAAAGTCGGAGGGAATGGGGGAACACCAAGGATAAAGGCCTTCTAAACACAAGAGGACAGACAAATGTATGAATTCAAAGAACCCAAGGCAGCATGCATTGGTCCTGGATGTGTCTGAATCTTATACAGCCCTAGAAAGGGAAGTAGACATATGACACACAACTAAACCAGAAGCCATCTCTAATCCATCACTGCATACAAATGAAAATTTAGTTTTCCCCAAGGGAGCCTCACTTGGGAAAAAAAAAACTACTCTTAAGGGCAGGCCCCATGTTCAGAAGTGGTTGGCCAACAGAAAAGAAACACATCTTTGGAGTTTCCTTATTACATATCATGTCAGGGATTTTTCTTTTTTTGATTTTTGTTTTTCCTCTCTCTTCCTCCCTTCCCCCTCTCTCAGTCTCTCTCTCTCAATCACTTGCTCTCTCTGTCTTTCTTTCTGTATTTCTGTATCTCCTCCATTGACCCTTGGCACATATTATGGCTTCTGGATATGTGTTTTCACATTTTCCCCAAATGTACTAGCTATTTTATCTCTGTGTATATATCTGGTCTTTGTGCTCTTCTGGTTTTTCTTTTGTTATTCTGTCCAATTCCAATATGTTTTTCCTCATATTACTTTTATTTTATTTTGTATTATCATACATTAGAATCCAGTTTTTTATAAAGAGGCAGAGAAAGGGGATTGACCTAGAAAAGGGGAGGTAGGGTGGATCTTTTGAATAAATAGATAAAGAGGAAATCATACTCAGGATATATTATATGAAAAAAATCGATATTCAATAAAAATGAAAAAGTTAGCAATGTGGAATGAAAAATTTCTAAATCAAGTCAAATTATACAATATTTTTTCTTTCTTGAAAAAATCAAAAGTAATACTGAATAAAATATGTCTACATATGAAGGTTTCATATGCTTCCTTAAAAACTTAATTTGAAAGGAACACTGCAGGCTAGAGAATTGCATGCTCTTTCCAAGGAATTGTGTTCAGTTCCCATCACTTGCATAACAACTCAAAACTATTTGTTACTCTACTTCCATGTCATCCAACACACTCTTCTTGCCTCCACAAGCACCAAGCATGCACATGGTATGCTGACATATATATGGAAGGAAACCATCACTCAAAAACACAAAATGAATTGAATAGTAAAATGAAATGAAATGTTGTTTTCTTTGACAGTGTGGATTAGTAGAAAGAAGCTCAAATTCTCAACACCCAAAAGGTACAAGCAAGGAAGATTATCAAGTACAGGCTAGTCTCAATACACAGATAGTTCCAGGGTACTTGGAACTAGTTGTGGCCCTATCTCAACCAGTAACAAAAAGGAAATCATGAAATTTCATTGGAAAATTTTACTCCTGTGGTTTCTTATACAGTTCTGGTTGAATTCAATAGGTCACAATATAAAACAACTTGCTTTTGGAGTTGAGTTCCTTCTCCTCGATGTTGTCCTTCAGGAAGACCTTGCATGACATGAGAGAAAAGAGGACAAATTTGTGTAGAAATTGTGAAGTTGTCACTGAAATACCCATCAGTATGTCAAAGGATATATTTAAGAACAAGCTCAACCTAAACCTGCATGCACTCTTCTACTATGGAAAACAAAACCTTGTACAACTGTGGAAGACACGCTGTGAGGTTTTCCTGTGTGTTCAGAAACAATCCTCTGCATCTGGTTAACGATTACATCTCTACCTTTCCTCTGGGTTCCCCACCTATACTTGCTGCCTGAATACTGGCAATCAGTGTTTCATTAAACCAATATGAGTGAGGTCTGTTACTTCTTACAAAAAAATTACCCATAATTCTTATCTATGTTTGTCCTTGTGGCATATAATATATGTAATGGAACTACAGCAACAAGACTTCAATCTTTTTTTTTTTTTTTTTTTTTTTTTTGGTTTTTCGAGACAGGGTTTCTCTGCAGCTTTTTTAGAGCCTGTCCTGGAACTAGCTCTTGTAGACCAGGCTGGCCTCGAACTCACAGAGATCCGCCTGCCTCTGCCTCCCGAGTGCTGGGATTAAAGGCGTGCGCCACCACCGCCCGGCACAAGACTTCAATCTTAGTACAGTAAAAATTCTTCGTTAATTAATATTGCACACACATGTTTTAGTCATTACATGAGAACCTTATTGGAGGGACAAACATCAATTGCATACACATGTAAGAAGGCGGTACATTTTCAAACCTTGGGTGTCAAACATGCAGTCATTGTCATCAAAACCAGTATCATCAGCATCTTATCTTTAACTTCTTTCAACTGGCAGAGGGGTTTTCTCAGCTGGAATGTGTGATTACAGATATGCAATTAGAACAGATTCAGATAAAAAATGACCTGTAGCCGGGCGGTGGTGGCGCACGCCTTTAATCCCAGCACTCGGGAGGCAGAGGCAGGCGGATCTCTGTGAGTTCGAGACCAGCCTGGTCTACAAGAGCTAGTTCCAGGACAGGCTCCAAAGCCACAGAGAAACCCTGTCTCGAAAAACCAAAAAAAAAAAAAAAATGACCTGTAAATGGGGCATAGTGTTGGATAAATATATGTAGGCCGAGAAGAAAAAATACAGACAGTTACAGAAGGAAATAAATGGTTATAAAAATAAAACGAAGTCTTTAAAGAGACAGATTACAGACAATCATAGATTAAAGAAGTAAATAAAAAATAAGACACATAATGATGGAATATACACAGTGTCTGTATTATGCATATTATTGGGTTTTCTTTGAATTTTTTGACTGTGAACAAGCAAAGTACAGAGAGACATTTCATTGTACAGGCTGCTAAACTAAACCAACATATATATTTTAAAGATATCTTGACTTGAAAATTAGACTCTAAGGATATGTTGTTTTGGAAATGAGATTCTACTTTTGTTTACACAGAGGAGAAGAACCTGTGGATTTCTTCCAGGCTAACATGGTTTGATGGAACAAGACCCCATACTGAGAGGTCTCCATGAACCCTAGAAATGTTTCACCCAATAAAAAGCAGGAAGCATTTTGGAGAGACCTATGTCTAAATTCCCAAATATAGTTTATAAATGTTTATTTACATTTAAACGAGGATATGCTATAGAGATCAATACTTTGCATTGGTGCATATCTTGGTATATTGATAAACATTTAAGGTCAATTTTGTTATATATATATGTATATACATATGTATATATATATATATTTCTGCTCTTAATAAGGGATTGTGTTTATACAGCTCATTTAAAAATGTAATGTTTAATTAAGAAATAGCTGTTAATAGATAGTCATCTATAGTATTCAAGATTGTAGTCATGATGGTTAGATATTCTACATGTATAGAGATATATTTCAGTTAGTTAATTTTCAACATTTCAAACATTTCAAAGACCTACAGAATATGGCATTTAAAATGTTTTAAGAACTTAATACTTGCGTCTCATGACAATGTGACACATCTGCTCTTACAAGCACCAATAAAACTCAAGAGGAACATGGGCATTGAAGAGGTTCCTTATGGAGTTAGCTAGCCATTTGGGCAAAAAACTGCTATTGCCTGCACTGCTTCATGTTATGCTGTATGAACTGGAGATGCTGGACTCTCATAAAAATGACTGCTGAACTTGCCTAAAGGTGAGGCTGCCCTTTGGGGTTCCTGCTTCATGAAAGAGTCTGCCAGACATTCTGCAAGACACAGAAGAAAGCACCTCAGGAAGTTTGTCAATACAAGGCATAAGAGATCTTTAAATTTCCTGCTTCATGGAAAAGTCTTCAAGATACTATAGGCTGAATATGTGTGCCTCAATGTTAATGAAAAACTTTGGATGAATGTCCAGGCAGTGAGATGGCTGTGTCCATTCTAGAGTTTTGGAAGTTGCTTACAATGTACTTTCTGTTAACTTTTGTACTATTATACACTTCTTGTGTCTTTGATGGAGTTGAAGAATAGACAGTTATAGTTTTTCTTAGTTATGATAAAATATAAAATATATATAATTATTGTTGTTGTAATTCTTGCTTGATAGCTTTTTAGTGTATGTAACCTTGGTATGTTAAAGTTAAAACCTTTTTATTTAGACAAAAAAGGGAGATGATGTGGGATGTCTTTCTGTATATGTGTTGCTTTGATTGGTTAGTGAATAAAGAAGTTGTTTTTGCCTGTGATAGAACTGAATAGAGCTAGGCAGAAAAACTAAACTGAATGCTGGAGGAAAGAGCATGGAGCCAGTGAGATGCTATGTAGCTACTACCAGAGGGGACAGATGCTATAACCTTGCCAGTAGGCCATGAACATGTTGTAATTCACAGATCAATAGAGACTGGTTGATTTAAGATCTGGTAATGAATGAGAAGTCTCTGAAAAAAGTGGTTTTCCAGTCTTCCTTTCCTGTCTCCTGTTTGGGGGGCTAGAAATGCACCTGAAAGTAATTGTATCCAAATAAACCTGGGCTTTTTCTAACTTGGTTTGAATTGGTATGATTTGGGTTATTGCATCAATGCAGAGGATTATCAGGGTAGAGAAACTTTTCAGAAGATAATAAGATTGAATAAATAGAAATCTCCAATATGTGAGGCAGGAAATTGACAGATTAGTAAAGTCAATGAAATATCACTTGCTTCAATGTAATTATAAACTGCATAACTGTCAGCCTACATTGGCACCTACTCTTCCCTGCTCTATTCACACATTACTCATCAGATGGGTTGTATATTGAATGCATGGCTCTTGCATGAGGGTAACTTTATCTGGGGAGCAAGGTTAACTCCCATGAGGGTTCCTGTGCTTCCAATCACAAACTGTCTCTTCCTACATCTTAAAACTTAAGTCCTTCATCGAAGTCAGAACCTGGTATGGAATGGAAATCTCTCCTGGCTCCACCCAACCCTGGGTTGAAAACCAAAGCTGGGCCTGTTTACTCACTGGTGTGCAGCCATGAATGGCTTACTTGTACCTCATTCCTGCTCCTGATTTTTTTCTGCATGTGAGCATCAAGGAACAATAAACTTCCTATTCCAAACTTATTCTCTTTCTTTTCTACACAGGCATGCTGTCTCAGGTTACACTGAAGATATTCAGTCATGGGCTTTTAAAGCCCTCCCAGAGTTTTATTCTGATCTGCCCTTTCTCTGTATTTCACTGAGCACTTCTGGTATAGGTGTGGACTAGATATAACTAATTGGCATAGCCTCAGTTGACATCTGTACAATACTTAGGGCTGCTTCTCAGTTCTATGCTTTCCCCTTTTAGGATATTCAAGCATACCTATGCTCCTTCTTATGTAATAGGAAGTTTGACCTTGGGAGTTGTTACCTTCAGCATACATGGTCTAGGGTCTGTTTGCTGCCTAAACAACACAATGTTATGACTTGATGTCTTAAAATATTGAAACAAATAACTGTTCTAATTGTCTTGTCTCATGTTAAAGTTGTTTTTTGTCTTCTTTCCCTTTGATATATTGACATTTAAACATGTATGAAACATTAAATACAGGCAAATTTCAGTATTCATGGGAACGCTCTCCCAATACTATCCTACGCTTCTGCTTTATTAATTTCACTCATGCCTTCACACTCTTTACTAACTTTTCTCACCCCCATGCCCTTACTCTGGTAATTGGCATCTTTGTCTAATTGAATCTATGACATTTTTTAAGTATTAAGGATGTCTTATCATTAACTCAGGTGGTTTAGAGTTGTGTTTCTTCTCAGTCTTTGGCCTCATATCCTCAGAACAGCCAATTCCAAATTATTATAACATTCACATTCAGTAATCTACTGCATATGGGAAAGACTGGCATTCTAGAATGAGAACTTATAAATTGAGTCATTGGCCAAAATCACTCCATGGAAATCACAAAATTACTCAGAGTATTGCCAAGGTTATTGGTTTCTCTTCACAATCTGATGGTAGTACCCTATTGCTAAAGACAACACTTACATATTTCACTGAACATGGAAAATTTGAGTTTGTGCCTTACTTAAGGTCTCATTTCCTCTCTACTGTTCATAGTAGTTGGAAGTACTTAGCATGCTCTCAGAGGGGAAATATAATAATAAACCTAACAACAAACTGTGGCCTACAATGCTGATTTGCCTGTAAGACATGATAGTGCAGTAATGGCAAAAACATTGTGAGAGTAATCAACCATTCTTTGAATGGATGGATAGAAAGCCCACTCCATGAGTGTAAACCATCCTTGAAACTACTAGTAAGTTCTAGGACCTGAGAATAGTTAGACTATGAGCTTATGGAAAAACCAATGTTCTGCTTAAGCAGTCATTTTCAATCTGTGGGGCATAAGCCCTTAGGGTATTGAATAACATTTTATGGGGGTCAATGAATCTTTCAAAATGTTCACATATCATATAAGCATTTAAGATATTTACATTATGATTCATAGTGGAAAATTACAGTTATGAGGTAGCAATGAAATAATTTTATGGGTGGGATTCACTATAGTATGAGGAGTCATAGTAAAGCATTGCAGCAATAGGAAGGTTGAGGACCACTGTGCTAAAGAAATATAACAATGAAATAATTCCCAAAGATATGCCTGTATATGCATATTAATCTGTGCTTCACAAACTACCTGAAAGACTAATATCTTTTTTTCTGAATCTGGGAAATAACAGAGAATCTCAAATGGACAATCTATAGAGCATGAGCAATATTGGACCACTCAGTTAAAAATGGGTTTTCTTAAGAAAATTTTCTCTTCTGAACTCAGGAACTGATGCAGAAAAAGAGGTAGAAAAATTTTAATAATCAAAGGTGTTGAATGAGTCCACCAAAGCTGTCTCTTCCAGACACCATAGGATTGGTACACACATGAACTCACTCTACTCTGGAAGTAATCACAGGGCTTGCACAGCTTCATGCCACAGGGGATTCTAGTGCTGAGTGGAAAATAGAACTCCTAGCCCTAATCAAGATACTGTCTGCAATTTATATGAGCATGCAGAGGAATATTAATGTACTTCAGTGGAATTTCATTGGCTTTATTAAACACCCTTGACAGTTCTCATACTAAGACCAATAAATAAAATAGTGGTATTTTGGTTTAACCACTTAACTTTATTTAGGCCTTTTCTTGTCTTGTTGGACTTCTGTTTATATTATTGTGTTTTTTTGTGAGTTTGTGTATGTGAGAAAGAGAGACAGAGTCAGACAGACACACAGAGAGGGACTCTTTTATAAATATTGTGAGAAATAAAGGCTGTAGAATTCAGTGATTAGGAAGATGAGGAGATTCAAAAGTACTTGCAAAAAAGAATAACTATGATAAGAATGTATTGTTTAAGTACAAATATTTTACTTAAGAATAATTAAAATAGAACACACTAAAATCCCCATTTAAACTTGTTTATTGATTATTATGCAACAGTTTAGGATTTTGTGTATAGACAAAACATATCTCTTCCCCTTAGAGTCTTTTTTGAACATTTATTTTTTCACAGTACTGTACAAAGGAGCACACACGATTTTATGTTATCAAGAAATAATTTTGACTGGCAGCACTTGGAAAAGGCAACATTTCTTGGTGTGACTGGAAAACCCACTACCATCAGCACTAGAATTCAATACAATGTAATAAACACTGATTTTTATCTCCAAGCTAACTTCGTTGTGTCTCATTACCCACTAATAATCAGGAATCACTAATCACCAGATGGGCTAAAAGCCAAATTCAGCACCCTTTTATGATAAAGGTCTTGGAGAGATTAGGGATACAAGGGTCATTCCTAAATATAATAAAAGCTATTTACAGCAAGCCGACAGCTAACATCAAATTAAACGGAGAGAAACTCAAGGCTATCCCACTAAATTCAGGAACACGACAAGGCTGTCCACTCTCTCCTTATCTCTTCAATATAGTGCTTGAAGTTCTAGCAATAGCAATAAGACAACATAAGGGAATCAAGGAGATTCGATTTGGAAAGGAAGAAGTTAAACTTTCATTATTTGCAGATGATATGATAGTGTACATAAGCGACCCGAAAAACTCCACCAAAGAACTCCTACAGCTGATAAACTCCTTCAGTAACATGGCAGGTTACAAGATCAACTCCAAAAAATCAGTCGCCCTCCTATACACAAAGGATAAGGAAGCAGAGAGGGAAATCAGAGAAGTATCACCTTTCACAATAGCCACAAATAGCATAAGATATCTGGGAGTATCTCTAACCAAGGAAGTGAAGGATTTATTTGACAAGAACTTTAAGTCTTTGAAGAAAGAAATTGAAGAGGATACCAGAAAATGGAAGGATCTCCCCTGCTCGTGGATTGGGAGGATCAACATAGTAAAAATGGCAATTCTACCAAAAGCAATCTATAGATTCAATGCAATCCCAATCAAGGTCCCATTAAAATTCTTCACAGAGATTGAGAGGACAATAATCAACTTTATATGGAAAAACAAGAAACCCAGGATAGCCAAAAAAATCTTTTTTTTTTTTCTCATGGTTTATTTTTTTTTTATATTTAAAAATTTCCATCTCCTTCCCTCCTCCTCCCCCCTCCCTCCCTTCCTTCTCCCCTTCTCCTCCCCTCCTTCTCCCCCTTCCCTCCCCTCCCCTCCACCCATCCCTCCCCTCCCTCCCTCTCAAGGCCAAGGAGCCATCAGGGTTCCCCACTCTATGCTAAGACCAAGGTCCTCCCAACTCCCCCCAGGTCCAGGAAGGTGATCGACCAAGCTGAGAAGGCTCCCACAGAGCCCGTCCATGAAGAAGAATCAGAGCCCAGAGCCATTGTCCTTTGCTTCTCAGTCAGCCCCCGCTGTTGGCCACACTCAGAGAGACGGGTTTGGTCGCATGATCCATCAGTCCCATTCCAACTGGAGTTGGTGATCTCCCATTAGTTCTGTCCCACCGTCTCCATGAGTGAACGCACCCCTCTCGTTCCTGACTTTCTCCCTCATGTTCTCGCTCCTTCTGCTCCTCATCAGGACCTTGGGAGCTCAGTCCAGTGCTCCAATGTGGGGCTCAGTCACCTTCCCCATCTGTCGCCAGCTGGAGGTTCCCTCACGGTCCTGACTTTCTTTCTCATGTTCTCTCTCCTTCTGCTCCTCATCAGGACCTTGGGAGCTCAGTCCGGTGCTCCAAGGTGGGGCTCTGTCATTTTCTTCATCTATCGTCAGGTGGAGGTTCTATGGTGATATGCAAGAAATTCATCAGTATGGCTATAGGAACTGGCCTTTTCAGGCTCCCTCTCCTCAGCTGCCCAAGGAAAATCTTATACAATAAAGGTTCTTCTGGAGGCATTACCATCCCTGACTTCAAACTCTATTACAAAGCTACAGTATTGAAAACGGCTTGGTATTGGCATAAAAACAGAGAGGTTGACCAATGGAATCGTATAGAAGACCCGGATCTTAAACCACAAACCTATGAACACCCGATTTTTGATAAAGGAGCCAAAAGTACACAATGGAAGAAAGAGGGCATCTTCAACAAATGGTGCTGGCATAACTGGATGTCAACCTGTAGAAGAATGAAAGTAGATCCATATCTATCACCATGCACAAAACTCAAGTCCAAATGGATTAAAGACCTCAATATTAATTTGAACATATTGAGCTTGATAGAGGAGAAAATGGGAAGTACTCTACAACAAATGGGCACAGGGAACCGTTTCCTACGCCTAACCCCAGCTGCACAGACATTAAGGGCAACATTGAATAAATGGGACCTCCTGAAGTTGAGCAGCTTCTGTAAAGCAAAGGACATTGTTGCTAAGACACAAAGGCAGCCTACTGACTGGGAAAAGATCTTCACCAACCCTGCAACTGACAAAGGTCTGATCTCTAAAATATATAAGGAACTCAGGAGACTAGACGGTAAAATGCCAATTAACCCAATTAAAAAATGGGGCCCTGAACTGAACAGAGAATTCTCAACAGAAGAAGTTCGAATGGCCAAAAGACACTTAAGGTCATGCTCAACCTCCCTAGCTATCAGGGAAATGCAAATCAAAACAACTTTGAGATATCATCTTACACCTGTCAGATTGGCTAAAATCCAAAACACCAATAAAAACCTTTGCTGGAGAGGATGTGGGGTAAGGGGTACACTCATCCATTGCTGGTGGAAATGCAAACTTGTGCAACCACTTTGGAAAGCAGTGTGGCGGTTTCTCAGGAAATTCGGAATCAACCTACCCCAGGACCCAGCAATTCCACTATTGGGAATCTACCCAAGAGATGCCCAATCATACAACAAAAGCATATGCTCATCTATGTTCATAGCAGCATTATTTGTAATAGCCAGATCCTGGAAACAACCTAGATGCCCTTCAGTGGAAGAATGGATGAAGAAACTGTGGAATATATACATGCTAGAATACTACTCAGCGGTAAAAAACAATGACATCTTGAATTTTGCATGCAAATGGATGGAAATAGAAAACACTATTCTGAGTGAGGTAACCCAGACCCAAAAAGATGAACATGGGATGTACTCACTCATATTCGGTTTCTAGCCATAATTAAAGGGCATCGAGCCTATAAATTTGGGATCCTTGAGAAGATAATAAGAAGGTGAACTCCCAAAAAAAGATATAGTAATCCTCCTGGATATTGGAAGTAGACACAATCGCCAGGCAAAATTGGGAACTTGAGGGTTGGGCAAGACTGGGCCAAGGGAAGATGGGGAGAGAAAAGTGTGAAGGGGAGAACGGGGGGAGCTCGGAGGAATGGGGTGCTTGGGATATAGGAAGGGTGGATATGGGAGCAGGGAAGCATATATCTTAATTTAAGGAGCTACCTGAGGGTTGTCAAGAGACTTGACCCTAGAGGGGTTCCCAGGTTTCCAGGGAGATGCCCCCAGTTAGTTCCTTGGGCAGCTGAGGAAAGGGAGCCTGAAAAGACCAGTTCCTATAGCCATACTGATGAATTTCTTGCATATCACCATAGAACCTCCACGTGGCGATAGATGAAGAAAATGACAGAGCCCCACATTGGAGCACCGGACTGAGCTCCCAAGGTCCTGATGAGGAGCAGAAGGAGAGAGAACATGAGAAAGAAAGTCAGGACCGAGAGGGAACCTCCAGCTGGCGACAGATGGGGAAGGTGATTGAGCCCCACATTGGAGCACTGGACTGAGCTCCCAAGGTCCTGATGAGGAGCAGAAGGAGCGAGAACTTGAGGGAGAAAGTCAGAAACGAGAGGGGTGCGTTCACTCATGGAGACGGTGGGACAGAACTAATGGGAGATCACCAACTCCAGTTGGAATGGGACTGATGGATCATGCGACCAAACCCGTCTCTCTGAATGTGGCCAACAGCGGGGGCTGACTGAGAAGCAAAGGACAATGGCTCTGGGCTCTGATTCTTCTCCATGGACGGGCTCTGTGGGAGCCTTCTCAGCTTGATCGATCACCTTCCTGGACCTGGGGGAGTTGGGAGGACATTGGTCTTAGCATAGAGTGGGGAACCCTGATGGCTCCTTGGCCTTGAGAAGGAGGGAGGGGAGGTATGGGTGGAGGGGAGGGGAGGGGAGGGAAGGGGGAGGAGGAGGGGAGGGAGGGGGGAGGAGGAGGGAAGGAGATGGAAATTTTTAAATATATAAAAAAATAAACCATGAAAAAAAAAAGACATGTCATAGTAGAAGAATAGAGTCCCTACTGCCTCTGAGAATATTGCTGGCAAACAGTACCTCAAATTGGGCAAAACAGGCTTATACTTGGAAATTTTGTCATTATGAAGATACAAGGAGACAGCAAGAAAGGTGCTATACAGCTACCTGCTACACATACCATTTTTACCCCTTCAGCAACTCTGCTCCATGCATTATCAACACTCAAAGAAGACACCCTCCTTCCAACTCCAGGAAATGGGTCTCAAAACAGAGAATGGAGAATGAGGATTGTTTTGAGAAAATCCACCAAACCCACCATGCAGAAGTCAACAATAAATGTTTACTACTCACAGCCCACACTGTAAGCCATATGACTCTCCTAATCTCAGAATTCAGTCTCTATCTCCATAGCCTAAGTCTCCAGTTCATAATTTTGTTGCTAAAGTTATATTCTCTGCCAGCATTTAATTTTGAATAACAAACACATTTGCTTCCATTAGAAAGAAATTAAACCTTGGTATTCCTATAATTTGTAAATATTCAGATTGCAATAGAGTGACCTGTTTATAGCTCAGCTTCTGTTAATGTTTACTGGTTCAAGGCTCTCAATATGTAATTATCCCTCATTGTTTCTTGGGGGACCCCCAATTAGTGACTGTAACTGAAAGTAGTATCCTTACCCATATATATATATATATATATATATATATATATATATATATATATATATATATATATTGCTTTCCCTATGCATAAATATCTACATATACAGCAAAGATTACTATGTAAATTGGGTACAGTAAGAGACTAATAGAGTAAATAATAAAATACATGCAATATACTGCAATAACCACTATATGAATATGTTTGCTCTCTCTCCATCACCTCATTCTTTCCTTGAACAACTTACTGTGCCACTCGCATCCTCCTTTTTTTCTAATATTTTTATTACTTTGTAAATAATACCATTCAAAATTTCCAATTTCTCCTCTCCTCCTCCCCCAGTCCTAAGAGCGGGCAGGGTACCATGCCCTGTGGGAAATCCATGACCCTCCCCACTCCATCCAGGCTTAGTAAGGTATGCATCAAAATAGACTAGGCTCCCAAAAAGCCAGTACATGCAGTAGAGACAAATCTGATGACATTATCATGGGCTTCTCAGTCTGCCTCAATTGTCAGCCACATTCAGAGGGTCCAGTTTGATCCCAGGGTCATTCAATCCCAGTCCAGCTGGATTTGGTGAGCTCCCATTAATTCATGCACACTGTCTCAGTGGGTGAACCAGCCCCTCATGGTCCCTCCCTCTGCTCTTCAACTGGACCTTGGGAGCTCAGTCCAGTGTTCCTATGTGGGTCTCTGTCTCCATCTCCATCTGTTGCCTGATGAAGGTTCTATAGTGATATTCAATATATTCATCAGTCTGACTATGGGACAAAGCCAGTTCAGGCACCCTCTGCTCCACTGCCCAAAGTCCTAGCTGGGGATATCCCCATGGACACCTGGGAAACCCTCTAAAGTCAAGCTTCTTGCCAATGCCACAAAATTCCCCCACTAAATAAGATATCTCCTTCCCTACTCCCATATCCGTCCTTCCTCCATCTCAACCATCCCACACCCCAAGCTCTCTCCAACCTTCCCTTTCTCACTTCTCCCTCCCCCTCTCTGCTTTCAACCACCTGCATGTTCCCAACATTTGCCTGGCTATCTTGTCTACTTCAATTTTCATGAGGATCTATATGTTTTTCTTTTGGTTCACCTTATTATTTAGATTCTCTAGGATCATGAACTATAGGCTCATTGTCCTTTGTTTATGGCTAGAACCCACCATATTCATATTTTTGGGCCTGGGTTATCTCACTCAGGATAGTATTTTCTATTTCCATCCATTTGCATCCAAAATTCAAGATGTTATTGTTTTTTCCTCTGAGTGGTACTCTAATGTGTATATGTGCCACACTTTCTTTATCCATTCTTCCACTGAGATGCAATAGGTTGTTTCCAGGTTCTGGCTATTACAAATAATGCTGCTATGAACATAGCTGAACAAATGCTTTTGTAGTATAATTGGGCATCTCTTGGGTATATTACCAAGAGTGGTATTGCTGGATCCTGAAGTAGGTTGACTCCTAATATTCTGAGAAACCGCCACACTGATTTCCAAAGTGGTTGCACAAGTTTGCATTTCCACCAGCAGTGGATGAGTGTTTCCCTTATTCCACATATTCTTCAGCATAGGTTATCCTTGGTGTTTTTGATTTTAGCCATTTTGACAGGTATAAGATGGTATCCCAAAGTTGTTTTTATTTGCATTTCCCTGATAGTTAAGGAAGTTGAACATGTCCTTAAGTTTTCTTTGGTCATTTGAAATTTTTCTGTTGAGAATTCTCTGTTCTGTACCCCATTTTAATAGGGTTATTTAGAATTTTAATCTCTAGTTTCTTGAGTTCTTTATATATTTTGCAGATTAAATGTTTGTCTGATGTGGGGTTGGTGAAGATATTCAATTCTTAGTTTGCCTTTTTGTCTTATTGATTGTGTTTTTTGCTTTACAGAGGCTTCCCAGTTTCTGGAGGTCCCATTTATTCCTTGATGCTCTAATTGTCTGTGCTACTAGGGTTATACATAGGAAGTGGTCTCCTGTGCCCATGTATTGCAGACTACTTCCTCACCGTCAATTTCTTACCTGCTGGTCAACCTTCTGAAGGTGGTCTCAGGGGTCCCAATCTTGCTGACGGGTCTGTAACTGTAACACCTGCATTCCTCTCTGTGGTACAGTTCATGCTACTGTACCATTCACAAGCTGGGCAAGGGCCTGGAGTTAAAGTAACAGACAACAGACTTGGGTCAATCATGAGGAGATGATGCTGAATGCCATTTTTTTCATGCATAGGAAATCCCTTATATAACTACCTGCTACACAATGGAAATCCCCCTCTGGCTGGTGGGAAATTACCAGGCCCAAAATGGAACAAACAATGGCACTATAGCAACCACAAGAGGGGCAGAGGGAGCACAGGAACAAAAAGGATGTTTTTGCCATAAACTGCAAGCTATCCTAAATATGAGCTCAGGGAGGAGGGATAGACCAGTGGGTCCCACATTCATGGTCCAGTAAAGATCTCTAAGATTCAGAATCTTCCTACTGTTTGTCCATTTTTATTTTCTCTAAGTCAAGTTGCCACACAGTATCCATTCTTGGAAACAGAGGCCTGTTTCAGTACTAAGTTCAAAATTGTTTCAGCTTCTAAGAGTCCTCCAGGCCTGAGATGGATCAGTATTTACACATTTACATCAATGTTCTCATTCACCCATGAAATAATGTGCAATTATTTACTCTGTATATAAAAAAGTGCAAGGTGAGTGATTTATCATAAACAGAAATTAATTGGATCATTATTCTTCAGATGAGAAGGTTGAAGATATCACTATTTGACAAAGACAATGATGTTCTTGTCCTTGCTGATGCTGATTCATGAAATTCATAAAGTTTCCAAGATAAAAACCTGCAGAAGTTGTTTGTAACTTCTGTTTAGGACATTGTACAGCTCTCTAGAGACATATCCATTTTGTCCTGCACCCGAGGCATATAAGTACTGAGGAACTCATGGTGTATTAATCTTTGAGTGAATCAGAGAAAGGATATCATAACTAGGCTCCAGATACAATTCTCTTTGCAAAGAGTCTTGTATGTTGGGTCCAGGGGGTTTGCACAAAGATGAGGACAGACCACCAAAGTCTCATAAACCAGAAGCAAACTTAAAAATAAAAATAAAAAAAAAACATCATGGGGCATAGAAGTTTCTCAGCTAGCTGAGACCACAGGCAGAGATGGTATTTGTTAGGCTTTTGCAAAAGGCTGGTTTCTGAACCCATCTATTCATAGTATGGGCACCTACCAATAGGTCCTAACAAAGTATTTTTATGATCTTTCCCTGTCCTGCTCGTTAGTCAACAGAGACCCTAAGGGAGAAGTGAGTTCTAATGAACAATTAAAATAAAAGGCAATAATCAAATGTAAGAAATAAATACAAGAACTTATGTACATATAACCCATAACATTACTCAACTATGAAACTATGTTATAGAGGTAAAAGATGAGTAAGACTGAAGAAATGTATCCTGCAAAGATTTTTACTCATATCTATTCTACAGGGTACTGCAGAACCCTGGACATGGACTTGAAAGGACTGGATGGAAACTCCAAGCATTAACAGAAGAAAGCATGGGCAGAAGTTTGAGGAGAGAACACCGCTGGATGTAGACACAATGCCTAAGACTTTCAACATGGTGCTCAGAGGCCTGATGTGAATAGTCTGCCATCAATTACTGTGTAAGACACAGTGTCATGTCCAGAGCTGAGATGTTTCAGAAACTCTGAAGGAGCAGGAGGCTGTCTTGGGATGAGAGGACAGGAAAAGGTAACCTAAAAACTTCCTCAAAACTTGTGGTTAAGTATTGATGAAAGAACTAGTAGGATTAAATTAAATTCTCATTGCATAAGGAAATTTCCTAATCACCATGCATGCAAAAATCAGTTTTAAATTTGTAAAGTTGACCCACATATTCCCCTGCCATTGGCAGTGTCAACACATGTGTCTGCCATGATTAGGTGAAGACTTTGGAACAGAAATGTTTGATCACCTATTAAATAAATGTCTAATTCTTAAGATATGACCAATATTGCTATTGGGATATTAATAATACTGATTCATCAGTCCAATTCATATTTGTATGCTTTGAGAAATAGATTCGGAGATTAAGCACTTCACATAGTCTTCTCCAGTCCCAATAACTTTCCCTGTAATCAGAAGCCTGTTACATATTGTGATACTCAATTTGTCCACCTTAGGAGAAGATGCTCCTATTATTTCTCCACAATCTCACAGAGTCCAGGACTTTGTGAATGAATTCCCTTATGAGAAGAGAATGTCTCTGTGAATCTATACTGCTTAATCAGGCAAGTATTTCTCTATTATCACCCATGATAGGCATCAGCATTGCACCATATAGTTTTTTTTCCTTTCTTCCTCTCCCTCCAAGCCCTACCTACATTTTCCCCAGTTCCCCTATCCACTCTTCCATTTCTATTCAGTGGAGGGCAGGTTTTCCATGGATATCAATAAAAAACAGTATAACAAGTTGTTGAGGCAACTTAATCTGAGGAAAAGGGTCCCAAGAGCCAATAAAAGTATGAGAGACAGCTGCCATCCCACTTTTCAGAATCCTACAAGAAGACCAAGTCACATAACTGTAGCATATATAGAGGGCCTAGGTCATCTCAGTGCAGGCTCTGCTTTTCAGTTAAGACTCTGTGAGCCCTTATCAGCTTACATTGATTCTTTGACTTTTCTGTCGTGGTCATGACACCTCTGGAATCTACAATCCTTCCTTTCCCTCTTCTACAGGTTTCCCTGAGTCTGTTTAATATTTGACAGAGAGTCTCTTTGTTTGTTTTCCTTAACTGCTTTATGAAGCCTCTCTGATGACAACTGGGATAGGCACCAATGTATGAGTACAGCAGAATGCTATTAGTAATCATTTCATTATTTTTTTCACAGTCATATGTGGTTTTATCCTAGGTCACTAGGCTATTTACACTCTGAATTCTGGCCCTCAAAGCAGTGTCAAGAGTTGGCTCTCTTGCATGGCATGGATCTCAAGCTGGAACAGTCATTGATTGACCACTCCCACAATTTCTCTGCCACCTATACACTAGCATATCTTGTAGCCAGGACAAATTGTAGGCTGGAGGTTTTGTGAATGACTGGGTGTCCCAGTTCCTCCACTGAAAGTCATACTTGGTTATGGGAAATTGTTAGTTCAGATTCTATATCTCCCAGTGTTATGATTCCCTGTTATGATTCCCAGTTATGGTCACCTTCATAGATTCCAGGCAATTTCTATTGTGATAGGTGTCTATCTTGTCCCTGAAATGCCTCCCAAATCCATTTGTCTCTTCCAGTACTCTCTCCTCTCCATCCTCCCTACACTTGACCCCTTCTGTTCCTGTCCCATTTAGGCCTCACCTCCAACCATGCTGTCTATTCTATTTCCCCATCCCAGGGAGATTCATGTGGTACCCCTTGAACTCTCCTTGTTACTTTGATTACCTGTGGATTGTAGCATGGTTCTCCTTTACAGATAAGATCCACTTACAAATGAGTACATACCATGTTTGTCTTTCGAGGTCTTGGTTACTTCACTTAGGAGTATGCAAATTTCATGATGTCATTATTTAATAGCTGAGTATTCCACCATTGTGTAAATGTATCACAATTTCTTTATCCATTCTTTGTTTGAGGGCCATCTGGTTTGTTTCCAGTTTCTGGCTATTATGTATAATGCTGCAATGAACAGCATTATACATAATATATTTTCTAGTGCAGGAAGGCACTATGAAGCCTGCAGGGCAAGAAAGATATCAATAATCTTATACAGAACCAGACCTTGTATTCTAATCTATCAGCCTCCAGGTAAGATATCTGGGGTTCCTGTTACATGCTGAATAACTGCCTTCTAATTGGATTTCTGACTGCTCCACAGGAGAGACACCATCCCAGGTAAACATGTTTAAAAAAAAACCTCATGACTAGAAATGATATCTCAAGTAGGCCCTAATTGTGTTGCTAATGGTCATGTTGTCTCACTGTCTATAAATATATATGTTTATATATAACAGATTAGTGCTGCTTTCAGCCTTGATCATAGAAGCATCTGTGTAGTGTATAATGATCATTGTAGACATTCATGACTGGTCAAAGTGCAGAGAATGAATGACTGAGTACTCAGCCTCAGTGAATCCTCTGTATCAACCTCCTTGTTCACCCAAAGCAAGGATCATCATGAAAAAGAGAAAAGAAAGAATGTAAGGTTCAGAGAATGAGGTTTTAAGTCATGGAATTCTATCTACAGTGATTGACATCTTATTCCACAAAAAAACATCTTAGCAGCTGTTGTTACTAGCATAAGACCTGCACAAAATCAAATCAGTTAAAATTACAGCATAAAAGAATGTGGAATGACTAAGCAGGAAAATGTGTCTCTTGGCCAAACTGAAAATACTCTTTGCATTTCTGAAAGCCACCTCTTAGATGAAGAGAACTGAATTCCATAAGTTTTCTTCTAAGTTCCTTGGCACATGTGTGTTCTGTCCCCTCCTCCTACTAAACAAAGTATATCTTAAAAGACTACAACACAGTAGCGAATCCCCATGGATCACTGCAAGCTGAGGAGCTGTTAGGATTGGAAGAATGCATAGGAACTTAGAACCACTTTTTTAGAAGTATGCCCACTTGGAGGTCACTTATAAGGTAGAGGATAACAACCACCATATCCATACAGAAAGCATTTATTATACTTACTGAGTTATTCATTAATAAAACAAAAGAGATCAATATGATAGAAGAAAGACCTTTTGTTTTGGAGATCATAAGAAGAGCAAGAGGGACATAGTGGGTAAGAATATAATCAAAATACATTGCATTCATAATTGAAAATTGTAAGGGATGAACAAAATCATTCTGAAATTACAATATTCCATGTGTTTAGAATTTTCATATAGGTTTATAATGTCCATTGTAAATATTTACTCTATAAAGTCAACCTATCATTTTCTTGCCCCTACATATACATTTTCCACTTTTATTCCATTGGACATTCTCAGTTCTATATCCTTACATATGTCCATTCACAATTATGATAACTATATATATCTAAGGACTACAAATGGTACTCAGACAATATCTGTTTCTGAGAGGGTCTTAAATTACTTAATAATGTCAGCACCAATTGCATTCATTTTCATCAAAGTGATATGTTTCTTGTACATTACTGATGAAAAATTCTGTTTTATACCATATATACCATGGTTTCTGATATGGTCATTTGTTCAAAGACATGTAGTTTGTTTCTATAATTTATCTACTCTAGACAATGCTTCAATAACATTTGTGTGCAAAAATTTCTGAGACATTTTCACTTTTGATCATTTGTGTGTTTTAGTATGCAATCTACTGGAGAAACACTTGATAATGTCATGTATATGAAAAAAGACTAGAAGTTCTCATAATTTACAAGTTTTGAAATCCTTTTCACAACTACTAACTGTAAATCTTTTGTAACAAGAGGAACAACTGTCTCTGGCTGAATTCTCTTTTTTTTCAAGACAGGGTTTTTCTGCAGCTTTAGAGCCTGTCCTGGAGCTAGCTCTTGTAGGGCAGGCTGGTCTCAAACTCACAGAGATCCACCTGCCTCTGCCTCCCGAGTGCTGGGACTAAAGGCGTGCGCCACCACCGCCCGGCTGGCTGAAGTCCTTTGTAAACTGAGAGCTTATATCTTGATGTTACATCTACAGGTCTGGACAAGGCTTGGGGATATAGCTTGGGTTTCATTTCCTCAGAGCGGTTTAGAACTGAACTTTAGCATCCTGCTGACTGACCCAAGGTCCTCTACTTCTTTCTTCTAAAGCTGTACTAGTACTTTATCTAAGATGTACTCTGTTCATGGATATACAAATCACATGAGTCTATGGCGGTAAATACAGAGATGTCCACACTTCAGAACAACATATGATCAGTGTCCTCTCCACAGTCACTGAGCACACAGGTCCTTACCATGGTGTGGAGCTAGATCGCTCTCTTCCTCCTGTCACTAACTACAGGTAAAGGGGCATTCCAGTTCCAAATCTGAAGAAGAAACAGGGAGAGAGGTGCAATGACACCTAAACTGTCTTTTCTCTACAGATGTCCATTCCCAGCTGCATCTGCAGCAGTCTAGGCCTGAGCTTGTGAAGCCTGGGACCTCAGTGAAATTGTCTTGCAGGATCTCTGATGGTATCACTTATAACTATATTTACTGGGTGAAGCAGAGTCCTGGTCAGGGCCTGGAGTGGATTGTGTGGATTTATCGTGGAAATGGTAATACTAACTACAATCAAAAGTTCTAGGGTAAGGCCACACTGACTGCAGACACATCCTCCAACACAGCCTACATGGAGCTCAGAAGCCTGACTTCTGAAGACTCTGGGATCTATTACTGTGCAAGACACAGTGCTGCAACCACATCCTGAGTGTGTCAGAAACCCTGAAGGAGCAGGAAGTTGCCCTATGACTGAGATGACAGAAATGATTAGGCTGAAGATTTACACAGAAATAATCTTTTGGAGTGTCTGTTTTCTGTCTCATTCTCTATAAATAAAATGATCCTAATCGACCTCCATTTATAAGTTTCTCTGTAATAAACCACTAAAGAAAGGAAAACTGTGTTAATGCATAGTGACAGAATTATCTCTGGAGCTGAAGAGACTTGAAATTTTTTGAGTAGCATTGAATAATGTATAATATGAATTTTACCAGTAAAGTTCTCATAAACAGCATCTGACCAACCCAAAACTCCTCTACCAGTCTTAAGTAACTTGGATGCGTTTTTTTTTTGGGGGGGGTGTCTATTTCTCTTATTTTCTACTGTATTTCTTTTTTTAATTTTTTTGTTTAAAAAATTTCCATTTCATCCCCTCTACCTCCCCCTTCCCTCCCCTCCCTTCCCACATACCCTCCCTCCCTCCCTTTTCAGGCCAAGGAGCCATCTGGGGTTCCCTAATCTATGTTAAGACCAAGGTCCTCCCAACTCCCCCAGGTCCAGGAAGGTGATCAACCAAGCTGAGAAGGCTACCACAGAGCCTGTCCATGCAGAAGAGTCAAAGATCAGCACCTTTGTCCTTGGCTTCTCCGTCAGCCTCCACCGTTGGCCACATTCAGAGAGTCTGGTTTGGTCTCATGTTCCATCAGTCCCAATCCAACTGGAGTTGGTGATCTCCTGTTAGTTCTGTCCCACCGTCTCCATGGGTGAACGCACCCCTCACGGTCCTGACTTTCTTTCTCATGTTCTCTCTCCTTCTGCTCCTCATCAGGACCTTGGGAGCTTAGTCCGGTGCTCCAATGTGGGGCTCTGTCATTTTCTTCATCTATCGCCACGTGGAGGTTCTATGGTGATAAGCAAGAAATTCATCAGTATGGCTATAGGAACTGGCCTTTTCAGGCTCCCTCTCCTCAGCTGCCCAAGGAACTAACTGCGGGCGTCTACCTGGAAACCTGGGAACCCCTCTAGGGTCAA
Source organism: Arvicola amphibius (assembly GCF_903992535.2). Taxonomy (NCBI): domain Eukaryota; kingdom Metazoa; phylum Chordata; class Mammalia; order Rodentia; family Cricetidae; genus Arvicola; species Arvicola amphibius. Next base: position 63,436,212 of record NC_052053.1, read on the forward strand.
GTCTCTTGACAACCCTCAGATGGCTCCCTAAATTAAGATATATGCTTCCCTGCTCCCATATCCACCCTTCCTGTATCCGAAGCATCCCATTCCTCAGAGCTCCCCCCATTCTCCCCTTCACACTTTTCTCTCCCCATCTTCCCTTGGCCCAGTCTCGCCCAACCCTCAAGTTCCCAATTTTTGCCTGGCGATTGTGTCTACTTTCAATATCCAGGAGGATTACTATATCTTTTTTTTGGGGGGGGGTTCACCTTCTTATTATCTTCTCAAGGATCCCAAATTATAGGCTTGATGTACTTTAATTATGGCTAGAAACCGATTATGGGTGAGTACATCCCATGTTCATCTTTTTGGGTTTGGGTTACCTCACTCAGAATAGTGTTTTCTATTTCCATCCATTTGCATGCAAAATTCAAGATGTCATTGTTTTTTACCGCTGAGTAGTATTCTAGCATGTATATATTCCACAGTTTCTTCATCCATTCTTCCACTGAAGGGCATCTAGGTTGTTTCCAGGATCTGGCTATTACAAATAATGCTGCTATGAACATAGCTGAGCAAATGCTTTTGTAGTATGATTGGGCATCACTTGGGGAGATTACCAATAGTGGAATTGCTGGGTCCTGGGGTAGGATGATCCTGAATTTCATGAGAAACCGCCACACTGCTTTCCAAAGTGGTTGCACAAGTGTTCATTCCCACCAGCAATGGATGAGTGTACCCCTTACCCCACATCCTCTCCAGCAAAGGTTTTTATTGGTGTTTTGGATTTTAGCCAATCTGACAGGTGTAAGATGATATCTCAAAGTTGTTTTGATTTGCATTTCCCTGATAGCTAGGGAGGTTGAGCATGACCTTAAGTGTCTTTTGGCCATTTGAACTTCTTCTGTTGAGAATTCTCTGTTCAGTTCAGCGCCCCATTTTTTAATTGGGTTAATTAGCCTTTTAAAGTCTAGTCTTTTGAGTTCCTTATATTTTAGCGAACAGACCTTTGTCAGTTGAGGGGTTGGTGAAGACCTTTTCCCAGTCAGTAGGCTGCCTTTGTGTCTTAGTGACAATGTCCTTTGCTTTACAGAAAGCTGCTCAGCTTCAGGAGGTCCCATTTATTCAATGTTGCCCTTAATGTCTGTGCAGCTGGGGTTAGGCGTAGGAAACGGTCTCCTGTGCCCATTTGTTGTAGAGTACTTCCCACTTTCTCCTCTAACAGGTTCAGTGTGTTCAGATTGATATTGAGGTCTTTAATCCATTTGGACTTGAGTTTTGTGCATGGTGATAGATATGGATCTATTTTCATTCTTCTACAGGTTGACATCCAGTTATGCCAACACAATTTGTAGAAGATGCCCTCCTTCTTCCATTGTGTACTTTTGCTCCTTTATCAAAAATCAGGTGTTCATCGGTTTGTGGTTTTAGATCTGGGTCTTCTATACTATTTCATTGGTCAACTTCTCTGTTTTTATGCCAATACCAAGCTGTTTTCAATACTGTAGCTCTGTAATAGAGTTTGAAGTCAGGGATGGTAATGCCTCCAGAAGTACCTTTATTGTATAAGATTTTTTTGGCTATCCTGAGTATCTTGTTTTTCCATATAAAGTTGATTATTGTACTCTCAAGATCTGTGAAGAATTTTGATGGGACTTTGATGGGGATTGCATTGAATCTATAGATTGCTTTTGGTAGAATTGCCATTTTTACTGTGTTGATCCTCCCAATCCACGAGCAGGGGAGATCCTTCCATTTTCTGGTATCCTCTTCAATTTCTTTCTTCAAAGACTTAAAGTTCTTGTCAAATAAATCCTTCACTTCCTTGGTTAGAGATACTCCCAGATATCTTATGCTATTTGTGGCTATTGTGAAAGGTGATACTTCTCTGATTTCCCTCTCTGCTTCCTTATCCTTTGTGTATAGGAGGGCGACTGATTTTTTGGTGTTGATCTTGTAACCTGCCACGTTACTGAAGGAGTTTATCAGCTGTAGGAGTTCTTTGGTGGAGTTTTTGGGGTCTCTTATGTACACTATCATATCATCTGCAAATAATGAAAGTTTAACTTCTTCCTTTCCAAATCGAATCCCCTTGATTCCCTTATGTTGTCTTATTGCTATTGCTAGAACTTCAAGCACTATATTGAAGAGATAAGGAGAGAGTGGACAGCCTTGTCCTGTTCCTGAATTTAGTGGGATGGCCTTGAGTTTCACTCCATTTAATTTGATGTTAGCTGTCAGCTTGCTGTAATATGATTGTGCAAGGAGAAAGTGTGTTTTTAATTGTGTTTTTTATTCTATCTGTGTTGTCCAGCAGAATTTCAGTTTCTCAGAATGGAAGAAATAATTACATCATGATTTACTACCACATAATGATAAATTTGTAAGTCGAGAAAAATAGGATTAAAATACTTTTCATAGAACTGATTTATTACCCAGTGTGTATACATGTTAGTTAAGAATAGGATTGAGATTATTAATATTAATCTGATGTTAAGTTTACTAGCTTTTCAAACCAGTACCCTGACCTACAGTCTCAGGCTTTTACAGACACTGACTTATTCTGACATGCTGTCAACCTTCATGTTTTCTGGATATGATGAAGTCACTCTTGTTCAATAGAATGATTGGTTTTAGATACCTGGGCCAGTAACTAGCAACATAGATTCCTGTGGTAGTTGATAATCTCAAGGCGTTGGTTCAGTAAGAAATCTCTGTAGTGCAAAGGGTTAGTTTGACATGTTCCTGTAACTGACATAATCCACTTGAAATATGAATGATATGTACTGAATATTGATGTCATGATATTCACATGTTGTTGTAGGCAGAAATCTCATTGGCCTATTCTATGGTAGAGACATTTAAACCTCTGTTGAATTTAAAATACTGTTTGAATTTAAAATACTGTCTTCATAAAGCACTCTCCAATCTCCACCAACAGAAAAACATTAATGATCAGCTGGCAAGGGAATCATCTGGTTCTGTCCTCTTAATTGAACAAGACTCAACAATGTTACAGCATCAGTCAATTGCCTGTAAGACCTTGATTCAAGCAGTTGTTTGTTGCATGCTGCAGATGCATTTTGAAGTGCCCAAACCCCTTATACTGTAAACTTATACACCTTATACTCCCCACTCTGTACAGTCTCTGTGGTTTCAGTGTGACTGCTCCAGAGGAAGATTGGAATAAACCTAACCCAGCATCCAGCTGTACCACTCTGGAGCATATATGCAAATGAGCATATATAGCAAATACTAGAGAGACTCACTCAATAATATTCACTGCTGCTCTACAGATAATAGCCAGAAATTGTAAAGAGCCCCTTTGCTCCTGTTATCATCCATTCCAGGATTCTTTTTAACTACTCCCTGCCTTTGATGAGGACATTTATGATGATCTTTGACATTATCATGGAGAAAATGTCAGATACAATCCAATTTCAATATATATAATTTAATCATAAATGAAAAGTCATTGTGACATTGAAATGCCCTGTAAAATGAACCAAGTGTATATGCAGGTCTTATTCCCCTCCTTCCATGAGGGTTCAGTGCCTCAGCTGGCTCTCAGCATTGAGGGGTTTGTTTCTTTATACAGTGTTACTATAACTTCATGGTAACCACAAACTCATGGTTTAGATACATCTTGATGTCTTTATATTTTAAACATTTAAATAAGAAGATAGTTTATTTATAAAAATAAGTTGATAATTTTGACATAGATTTATTTAAAGAAATCAGTTTACTCAATTTTTATATTTTCAGTCATATTGATAGCACTAAGTCACTGTGAATGGTGTTCAAAGTTAGGCAAATCATTGTCTCTCTTAACTCTAAAACATCCATACTAGCAAAGAAAAGACTGCATTGTGTTTTAACATCACAGTTCCCGTGAATGAAATCCTAGGCCCTGTGTGATGACTTTCAGTGTTTTCTGTGCTTATGGCCCTCCTTCAGGATGCTCGAGGTCTGAGAGAAATGAACTAACTAATCATGACTTTGCCTACAGTTTATGTTTTCTGTTAGTGCTGTTTTTAAAGAATCAGAGTGAAGTATAAAGATGAAGCTACTGATATTGAATAAATAGAAATATTCAATAAATGAGGCAGGAATTAATTATTAATATTAGTAATCAATTAAATATCTCTCTCTTCTATACAATTATAGACTACATAACTGCCAGCCTGCAAGGTCACCTACTCTTCCCTGCTGCATTCCCACAGTACCCATCAGATGTGTTGTATACTGAAAGCCCTGACTTCCTGATACACAAATGAAGTCCCTTTTAAAAATTATTCAGAAATGAGAATCTGTTCCTAAGATTTTTGTGGAGGCCCAAAAAATGTGAACCTAGTTCCACCTTGTCACAATGTCAGAGAGTTTTTGCTTGTCCAAAGTTGTTGACAACTGTGACTGCACATCCTGACCTAGGGTGTGGTTACTTGGTCCTTTTGACATTAAGATGGTCCATGTAGATAGATCCAATCCAACCTGAACAATGATAAGGATTTTCAAGCAGAACTCTGCTTGTTATTTTGAAATTGGAATTTTCATTTTGAGAGTGTCTGCCTTCAGGATACTTGGTCTAGAGTGAGTTCACTGCCTAAACAACAGAGTGCTTGACTTGATGTCATAGCACTCAAGCAAATAACTGTTCCAGTTGTCTTTGGTATCATGTTAAAGCAGTCTTTTGGTCTTCTTCCCCCTGTTGTATTGGGTTATTAAAGTGTATGAAAAAGTAAATGCAGGCAAATTTCAGTATTCACTGGTACTCCCTCCTGATACTATCCTATGCTTCTATTTTATTATTTTCATGCATGAATTTATACTTATTACTAACTTTTCTAATCTTCATGCCCCTACCCTGGTAAGTGTTAACTTTTCTGAAGCTGGTCTCCATCAGCTTCTAAGTGTTAAGGATTTCTTGTTCCTAACCCAGGTGGTTTAAAGAATTTTTTGCACTCATTCTTTGGCCTCAAATCCCCCAAAATGCAGATTCCAAATTATCACAACCTTCAGTAAACTATTGGATATTTGGAAGATTGGCATTCCTAGACAAACATTCATAAATTTAATCATTGGCCAAAGTGGCTTCGTGTAAATCACAAAATAACTCAGGATATCGCCAAGGGTATTGGATGCTCTCCACAAATTGATGGTAAAACCTTATTTCTAAAGGCATCACATATATTTCATTGATCATGTAGAATTTGAGTTGACACCTTAGTGGAGGCCTTATCTACTGACTACTGTTCATAGCAGTAGAAGGTACTTGGTAGGATCTCAGAGAATAAGTGTATTAATAAACCTAACAATAAACTGTGACCCACAATGGTGATCTGCCTGTTAGATATGCTTGTGTATTCATTAGTGGCACAAATATTGGGGGAGTTGTCAGCCATTTATTGATTAGATTTAAAGACCACTCCATGAATGTAAGCCATGTTTGAAACTACTAGAATGTTCTAGAAATTGTAGTGAGGTTGCTTATAGGAAAACTAATGTTATGCTAAATCCATGATTTTCAACCTGTGGAGTATGACCTCTTTGGGAATTGAACAATCCTTTCACAGGGGTCAAATACTCTTTAACAGGGTTCACATATCAGGTACACTGCCTGCTAGATATTTACACCATGGATTGTAGTGAAAAATTACAGTTATGTAATAGCAACAAAATAATTTTATGGTTGGGGGTCATTAGAACATGATAAATGATATTAACAGGTTGCAGCAATAGGAAGGTTAAGGACGACTGTGCTAAAGGAATGGGAAAATAAAATAATTACCAATGTCATGCCTGTATATGCATACTAATCTGTACTTCACACAATTATCATTAGTGTATCTTCTTCTTCCAGAATATGAGAAATAATATAGAGAATCTCAAATGGACAATCTATAGAGCATAAGTGATATTGCCACTCAGTTATAAATGTGTTGTCTTAAACAAACATTCTCCTCAGGAGTCAGGGACTGATGTAGAAGAAGAGCTGGAAAGATTCTAAGAGCCAGTGGTATTGAATAAATCCAAGGAAACAGTCTCTTCCAGACACAATAGGATTGATGCACATATGAACTCACTAGACTGTGGAAGAAGACACAGGTCTTGCACATGTGCAAGTCACATGGGATTCTACTCCCAAGAGGGAAAATAGACAGGACTCCCAATCCTAATGAAGAGACAATCTGCAATGGGTATGAACATTTAACAAAAAAATTAGTACACTTAAGGGGAATTTCACTGCCTGAATTAAACACACTTCCCAGTAATTCTTATGCTAACATCAATAAATCACAAAGTGGTATTTTTATAGATGTTTCTTTAACTGCATAACTTTATTTGGGTGTTTTCTTGTCTTGCTGATCTTTTGTTTATATATTTTGGTTTCTGATCCTTGTGTTTTTGTGAGTCTGTGTGTGTGAGAGAGACAGAGATAGAGAGTCAGAGAGACAAAGAGAGATGGGGTTGTTTTTTAAATATTGAAAGAAAGGCTGTGCAATTCAGTTAATAGGAAAGTGAGGAGGATCTAGAGACAGTTGGGAAAAAGAATAAGTATGATCAGAATATATTGCTTAAAAATAATTTTAACTAAAGAATATTTAAATGAAACATGCTAGAATCTGCCTCCAAAATTGTGTATTGAATTTTTTCAATAAATGAGGATATTGTGTATAGACTAAGCATGTTTATTAATATTTTTGATATGAATGTGAAGCTGGTTAGAGAGTTCTCAACACTTTCTGGTGCATTTCCTACTTCACTGTTCATTCCATCTCTTATAATCTGGTAGAATCTATGTTAATTTCTAAATGTTTTGCTGTTCAGATGTTTTATCACAACATGGGCAGAGTAATTATAGAAAAGGGCTCCTTTCCAGATGTACTCAAGCACAATCACAGTCAAGCAAATCTTTGTAACTGACATCAAAGAATATAATTCAGTTTCCATCCACATATTTCTCATTGTCTTACATGACATCACCAGGACAGGATTCATGGTCCAGTGCAGATCTCTAAGATTCAGACTCTTTTTATTGTTAGTTCATTTTTATTTTATCTAAGTCAAGTTGCCACTCATTGTCCATTCTTGGAAACACGGGCCTGTTGGGCTGGGCTATGAAGCACACCGTCATTCACTTTACCCTGGACAGCAGAGATGCTGAAATCCAAGGGGAGCACCACCGCCGCCTGCAGTACCCTGTATTGTAGGGATAACTACTCCTCTACATGAAAAGAGAATCTTGTTCTCAGGGTGTTTCTCAGTGTTCTGACAGTCCAGAGGACATCATATAAATTTTGACTTGTCATTGAAGAGAAGCCATGCATTGGACTGGTCCCAGTATACCCTATCCTGCAATTTTAGGTCCATAGGATTTGTGATCCTGAAGTTAGAGAAAATCATACGTGAATAGCCTCACTTTCTATAGCCACAGTTTTGTTTTATTTTGTTAAGCTCCATTTTTGACATTTAGCCACACATGCACACAAAATCTTTTTTTTTTTTTTGGTTTTTCGAGACAGGGTTTCTCTGCAGCTTTAGAGCCTGTCCTGGAGCTAGCTCTTGTAGACCAGGCTGGTCTCGAACTCACAGAGATCCGCCTGCCTCTGCCTCCCGAGTGCTGGGATTAAAGGCATGTGCCACCACCGCCCTGCTCATGCACACAAAATCTTACATAGTGCTGTTAGCTTCTCTCATTCCTTGGAGGACAATCCAAAACAGTCTTCATCAGTGAAAACATTCAGCTTTTAAAAAGCTTTACTAACACATTCTCTGCCAGATATTATCTAAACAGATTTACTTCTTCATACATCAAATACCAGGTCTAGATATTAGCCATATCTGGTATTTGAACTATTGACCATAACTGAGTCAAGGTAGATTGGAACCATACTTATGAGCCCTGTCAAAAGTGCAGCATGAGAAACAGATTGAGGCACAGTATACATTCGTTGAGTGTCCTCATATCCATCCCAGCCTGTTGTCCAATAGACCTTGAGAACAAAGGGGAATAAATGTTGAAAGAAAGCTGTTTAAGAGGCCTTTAATGGGAATGGAGACAGCCCTCTGAGAGACTGTTTTTGATGAAACAGCTTAACTTTATTCCAGAGTATGGGAATATGGAGAATTGGGTTGTCTGGGGAGGTACCATAATTTACATTAAGTTGCAAGCTTCTATCATACAGTTAAGTTAGTAGAAGCATGGCCATATCAAAATTTCTAAAGCACTTGCCTATGTCTGTCATCAAAGGAAGAACATTTGCAGGAGATGTGTTAAGAGTAACACTTGACATAAGTCAGGAATTCTGGGCCTCAAGACATCTTCCGGATAAGCTTAAGCAGAAAGCAAGAAACTTTTGCTGTGTGGAGGGAGACTTCCATGTTGCCCAGCTTAGAGAACGCTGCCAGGCTATGGTAGACTATAACATCTGGTCAGCCAGCAATGTCTTACAACACATTCACTAGATTTCTACTTCCTTCTTCCTTTATTTTTTGAAGATTTAAAGTGATCTATAGGTACCACAATGGTGCCTCTTGTTCTGTTGGCTCTTTTGTCTGAAAACAGGTGGGAACATGAACTAAGTTCAAGACTGTGTCATCCCCTGACTTCAGGTGCTCTGCCCCCGGTATAGAATAATGAGGGCAGCCAATATTCTGTTCTTTTCTGTGGTCACCATGTTATAATGGAGGAATTGCTAGAGTTGGATACATATAACTGTCACTAGGGTGAAACCTAGTTTTGAGAAGGACATTGATAATTATATAGGCATAATATAAAATCAATTTCTGAAACATCTATTCAGCATTTCCAGGTTAATCAAAAGCCATCTACATATGCAGCTGAACTCTGTATTTAATGCCTATGTTACAAATTAAACCAGACTGTGCAACTTCAATGCAGGCTGTGACAAATCAACTTAAAATGGAGCAATGGAGCAGCAAGGGGCAGAAGGAAACTAAGAATCCCCATTAGAGGGATGAGGTGAAGTGTGGAAGGGATTCTGTATCCTCTGTGGTTTCCTTTCGTTTTCTTTTCTTTTTTTTTTCTTTTTTTATTTAAAAAATTTCCATCTCCTCCCCTCTTCCTCCCCCTTCCCTCCCCTCCCCTCCCCCCATACCCTCCCTCCTTCCCTTTTCAGGCCAAGGAGCCATCGGGGTTCCCTAATCTATGTTAAGACCAAGGTCCTCCCAACTCCCCCCAGGTCCAGGAAGGTGATCAACCAAGCTGAGAAGGCTACCACAGAGCCTGTCCATGCAGAAGAGTCAAAGATCAGCGCCTTTGTCCTTGGCTTCTCCATCAGCCTCCAACGTCGGCCACATTCAGAGAGTCTGGTTTGGTCTCATGTTCCATCAGTCCCAATCCAACTGGAGTTGGTGATCTCCCATTAGTTCTGTCCCACCGTCTCCATGGGTGAACGCACCCCTCACGGTCCTGACTTTCTTTCTCATGTTCTCTCTCCTTCTGCTCCTCATCAGGACCTTGGGAGCTCAGTCCAGTGCTCCAATGTGGGACTCTGTCATTTTCTTCATCTATCGCCAGGTAGAGGTTCTATGGTGATATGCAAGAAATTCATCAGTATGACTATAGGAACTGGCCTTTTCAGGCTCCCTCTCCTCAGCTGCCCAAGGAACTAACTGGGGGCGTCTACCTGGAAACCTGGGAACCCCTCTAGGGTCAAGTCTCTTGACAACCCTCAGATGGCTCCCTAAATTAAGATATATGCTTCCCTGCTCCCATATCCACTCTTCCTGTATCCCAAGCATCCCATTCCTCAGAGCTCCCCCCATTCTCCCCTTCACGCTTTTTTCTCCCCATCTTCCCTGGGCCGCGTCTCGCCCAACCCTCAAGTTCCCAATTTTTGCCTGGCGATTGTGTCTACTTCCAATATCCAGGAGGATTACTATATCTTTTTTGGGGGGTTCACCTTCTTATTATCTTCTCAAGGATCCCACATTATAGGCTCGATGTCCTTTAATTATGGCTAGAAACCGATTATGAGTGAGTACATCCCATGTTCATCTTTTTGGGTCTGGGTTACCTCACTCAGAATAGTGTTTTCTATTTCCATCCATTTGCATGCAAAATTCAAGATGTCATTGTTTTTTACCGCTGAGTAGTATTCTAGCATGTATATATTCCACAGTTTCTTCATCCATTCTTCCACTGAAGGGCATCTAGGTTGTTTCCAGGATCTGGCTATTACAAATAATGCTGCTATGAACATAGATGAGCAAATTGACCTGTACCAGCTGTTACTGACATATAATGTGTCCATGGTCATACATAGTAGTTTCTTTGTCAAACTCCACATGAGTTTGTATATTCTTTTAAAATTTTATTCAGTTTGTTCTTTTTTTAATATCAATGAGATATATTGGAAAGAAGCTTCTGTTTTATATATATGTGTAATATGATTATGGGGTTTTTAGGCCTGACAGATATGTGGAGACCATAAGACAACATTGTGCTGTCTACCTTTGGCTCTCTTCATATGGTGATCAAGAGTAGGTTACTAGCTTTGTACACCATACACATTTCTCACTGGGCCATCACCCTGAGAAGTTGAAACTTTAAGTCAGTAAAATATTGACTTCTTTTCAGATTGGAAACATGTTTTCATTGGAGGACACTTGGAATAATAAAACTTTTGCAATTGAAAATGATAAACTGCTATCACTTTTTTCCTTATTCCTTTTTTTGTGGAATATGTTTTTCTGTGAACTAAACACTTGTTTACAACATTTTCTCAGAATCTGAAATTAATTCTTAGTATTGTCTTAGTGGATAAAGTTTGTTGCTGCTAAGCCTGATGACTTGAGTTTGTCAGTGTATATGCCAAGTGCATGGCAAGTACTAGTGGAGGCCACAAGAGGGTATCTGTTCCCCTGTAAATGGAGTTAAAGAGAGTTTTGAAATATCTGTTGGTGCTGGAAAACACAATCAGGTCCTGTGGATGAGTGTTCTCAGCTGCTGAGCCCCTTTTTCAGTAAAGTGAATATGTTATTACAGCAATGAGGAAAAAAAAGAGCGAGTTCCAGGATAGGCTTCAAAGCTACAGGAAAAATCCAGTCTCGAAAAACAAACAAACAAACAGAAAGATTGATGTAGAGATGAACTCAGGATCATCCATTCAGTATTTTCTTTATACATTTTAGAAAAAAATGTACAATATATTCTGATTACTGAATATCCTCCCCAATTTCAGACCCTCTCCTCTTCTATGTAGAAAGCAATCAGTCAAAAAAGAAAAATTAAAATAATTCTTGTTTATGTAAGAACAAAAACAGGAACTTAGATACATATAACCCATAACAACACTCAAAATGAAATTATGCTATATAGGTAAAAGTTGAGTAAGACTGAAGAAATAATGCACAATGTGAAATCAGGGAAAATATCTGTAAAATATTGCATTCATTCTGTGTTAGCCATCTACGGCTGGAATCGTGTGCAGTCCTGATTGAATTAAGTACACCCAATAATACTTCAACAGAGAAAACAAACATTTCCTTTGCAAGGAAGTATAAATTATAGAACTTCTTGGTTAGGGGATGAAAGCCTTTGTCCTTGTTCTTCTCTCAACTTTGGGACCCCCATTAGTGTCGAATCTGTGCAGACTAGGCATGCTTTCCAGTTGCTGTGACTTCATATGTGCATCAGTCCTGTGGTGTCTGGAAGATACTCTTTCCTTGGTGTTATTTACCACTTTTACCTCTTAATATTTATTCATATTTTAAATTCTTTCTCAAAAACAAGGTCTAACTATTGAGCTAATGTAGACAAATAAGAACATTGGCAATACCTCATACTGGTCTCAACACTTGACCCCTCTGTTCCTGTCCCATTTAAGCCTTACCTCCAGCAATGATGTCTATTCTATTTCCCATCCCAGGCAGATTCATATGTTACCCCTTGAACTCTCCTTGTTACTTTGATTGTATGTGGATTGTAGCATGGTTCTCCTTTACAGATCATATCCACTTAAAAGTGAATACATACCATTTTTTTTTCTTTCGAGGTCTTGGTTACCTCTCTAAGGATGAATTTTTCTAGTTCTATCCATTTTTTTTCCACAAATTTCATGATGTCATTTTTTAATAGCTAAGTATTTCTCCATTGTGTAAATGTATCACAGTTTCTTTATCCACTCTTTGTGGGCCATCTAGTTTGTTTCCAGTTTCTGGCTATTATGTATAATGCTGCTATTAACAATACTGAGCCAGTATCCTTGTGACAAGGTGGAGTGTCCTTTGCATATATGCCTGAGGTTGTATAGGTAGATCTTGAGGTAGAGGTTTCCCATTTCTGAGAAACTGACACATTGATTTTCAAAGTGGCTGCATAAGTTTGCTCCCTCATAATCAGTGGAAGAGAGTTTCTCTTGCTCTACATACTCCTCAGCATGATGTCTTACTGTGATTTTAATGTTATTCATTCTGACATGTGTAAGATGGAATCTCAGAGTCAATTTGTATTGGGGACCTCTGAGTGCCAGCCTCAGTGTTCCCTTAGTGTTCATAATGGCTAACAATGTTGAAAAATTTTTAAAGTGCTTCCCTAACATTTGAGATTCCACTATTGAAGATTCTCTGTTTAGATCTATACCCTATATTATATTGAATTATATTGAATTTTTTTCTTTTTTATTTATTTTTATAGAGCTCTACATTTTCTCTGCTCATCTCCCTGCCTCTTTCCCACTTCAATCCTCCCCCAAAGTCCACATGCTCCCTATTTACCCAGGAGATCTTTTCTTTTTCTACTTCCCAGGAGATTAGACCTGCGTATGTCTCTCTTAGGGTCCTCTTGTTGTCTAGGTTCTCTGGGAATTGTGATTTGTGGGCTGGTTTTCCTTGCTTTATGTTTAAAAGCTATTTATGAGTGAGTAAATGTGATAATTGATTCTCTGGGTCTGAATTACCTTACTCAAAATGAAGTTTTCTATCTCCATCTATTTTCCTGCAAAATTAAAGATGTTGTTATTTTTTCTACTGTGTAGTAATCCATTGTGCAAATGTAGCACATTCCTAATCCATTTTTTTTGGTTGAGGGACATTTAAGTCATGTACTCAACTATGTTTATAGCAGCATTGTTTGTCATAGCAAGGACATTGAAGTATTTGCTTTTTATGTCTAGTCTTGAATTATTTATATATTTTGAATGTTAACCTTCTGTTTGATGTGGGGTTGGTAAAGATCTTTACCACTCTGTAAAACTGCCATTTAATAATTTTGATAGTTTCCTTTGCCTTACAAAAGCTTTTTAGTTTCATCGGGTGCTATTTGTTAATTGGTGATCTTATTGCCTGTGCAATTAATGGTCTGTTCAGGAAATTATCTCTTGTGCCAATGTGTTCAAGGCTATCCCTTACTTTATCTTTTATCAGGTCAGTGTACCTGGTTTTATATTGAGGTCTTTTAACCACTTTGTCTTGAGTTTTATGCAGGATGATAGATATGGACCTATTTGCACTCTTCTGTGTGCTGACATTTATTTAAACCACCATTGTTGAAGATGCTTTCTTTTTTCCATTGTGTAATTTTTTCTTCCTTCTCAAAAATCAAGTGTCCATAGGTGTGCAGATTTTATATGGGCCTTCAGTTCAATTCCATTGATCAACCTGTCTGTTTTTTGTCAACATAATGAAATTTTTATTATTTTTCTCTACAGTACAGATTGAAATTTGAGATGGTGATACCTCCAGAAGTTCTTTTATTGTACAGGAATCTTTTAGCTATCAACAACTTAATTTGTAGTTACTATGAAAATTTACACTTACATCAACATGTGATTATAGATTACCCTTTCCCCACATGCATGCCTGCATTTTGTCTTTTATTTTCTTGTTTATAGTCATTCTTACTAAGGCAATAATGTATCATTAGGGTTGTTTTAATCTGAATTTCATTGGTGAACTAAGGTCTTTGGTGGCAGGCTATCTTGAACTGAACAGGAAATTCACCATGCTGGTTTTGTTTTCTAGTGAAGGAAGGTGCTGTGAAGCCTGCAGGGAGAGAAAGATGTCAATAATCTCACACAGTACCAGGCCTTGCAGACTAATCTATCAAGCTCCAGGTAAGCAGTACCAAGTAGTGGTTCCTGTTACATGTTGAATAACTGCATTGTAATAGGATTTGTGTCCTATTCTACAGGAAAATCACAATCCCAGATAAACATGATCAAAACTCATGACTAGGAATGATATAGCCAAGTAGACCCTAGCTGATGGTCATGTTGTCTCACTGCATATAAATTATATATATATATATATATATATATATATATATATATATATATATATGTGCTGGTTTCAGCCTTGATCATGGACGGATCTGTGTGCAGTGTATAATGATCATTGTAGACATTCATGACTGTTCAAAGTGCAGAGAATGAATGACTGAATACTCAGTCACAGTGAATCCTCTATATCAAATTCCTCTTTCCCCCAAATCACGGATCATCATGGAACTGAGAAAAGAGAGAATGTAAGGTTCAGAGAATGAGGTTGAACGCCATAGAATTCTATCTACAGTGATTGATGTGTTCTCATTGCACAAATGACCTCTTAGCAGCTGTTGTTACCAGCATAAGACCTGCACAAAATGAAATAAGTTAAAATTATAGCATGAAAGCCTGTGGAAAGGTTAAGAAGGTCAATATGTCTCTTAACAAAACTGACAATATTAGTTTGATTTCTGAAAGCCACCTCTTACTAGAAGAGAACTGAACTCCATAAGTTGTCTTCTAAGTTCCTTGGCACATGTGTGCCCTGCCCCTTCCTCCTACTAAACAAAGTATATCTTAAAAGACTACAACACAGGTAGTGGAGGGACTCCCCATGGATCACTGCCAGCTGCAGATATGTTAGGATTGGAACAATGCATATAAAGTCAGTTACTTTTTTTAGAAGTATGCCCATTTAGTGGCTACTTATGACCTAGTCAATAACACATACCATATCCATACAGATAGCATGTATTAGACTTAATGAATTATTAATAAAACAAAAGAGATCAATATGTTAGAAGAAAGATCTTTTGCTTTTGGAGATCATAAGGGGAGCAAGAGGGACATAGTGGTCTAGAATATGATCAAAATGTATTGCATTCATAAATGAAAATTGCAAGGGATGAACAAAATCATTCTGAAATAACAATATTCCGTATGTTTAGCATTTTCCTTTAGGTGTATAATGTCCACTGTATATTTTTATCCTATAAAGTTATCTTAACATTTTCTTGCCCTTTCTTATCCATTTGCCACTTTTATTTCTTTGGACATTTTCAGTTCTACGTCCTTACATATGTGCATTCACAATTATTTCTAACTATATGATATGTAAGGAATACAATAGGACTCAGATAATATCTATTTCTGAGAGAGTCTTAAATTAATAATGTCATCACCAATTGCATTCATTTTCCTCAAAGTTATATAATTTCCTTATACATTACTGATAAATAAATTATGTTTTGTAGCATATATATCATGTTTTCGTGATAAAGTCATTTGTTCAAAGACATGTAGTTTCTTTCTATAATTTATCTACTATAGACAATGCGGAAATAACATTTGTGTGCAAAAATTTCTGAGACATTTTCTCATTTGATCATTTGTTTAAGTTTTTTAGTATGCAATCTTCTGGAGAAACACTTGCAAACTTCATGTATATGAGAAAACACTAAAAGTTCTCATAATTGACAAGGATTAAAATCATTTTCATACCTACTAACTATAAATGTTTTGTCACAAGAGGAACAACTGTGTCTGGCTGAAGTCTCTTTGTAAATTGAAAATTTATGACTTGATGTTACATCCACAGGACTGCACACAACTTGGGGATATAGTATGAGCTTTATTTCCTCTGAAAAGATTAGAACTTGAAATTTAGCATCTTGCTGCCAACAAAAGTTAGACTACCTCTTTATTCTAAAGCTGTACTTGGACCTTATCTAAAAGGTACACTGTTCATGAATATACAAATTACAAGGTAAATTTAGAGATGTCCACACCCCAGAACAACATATGATCAGTGTCCTCTCCACAGTCGCTGAGCACACAGGTCCTTACCATGGAGTGGAGCTTGATCATTCTCTTCCTCATGTCAATAACTACAGGTAAAGGAGCATTCTAGTTCCAAATCTAAAGAGGAAACAGGGAGAGAGGTGACAATGACACCTAAACTGTCTTTTCTCTACAGGTGTACACTCCCAGGTACTGCTGCAGCAGTCTGGGCCTGAGCTTGTGAGGCCTGGGACCTCAGTGAAATTGTCCTGCAGGTCCTCTGATGGTATCACTTATAGCTATATTAACTGGATGAAGCATAGACCTGGTCAGGGCCTGGAGTGGATTACGAGTATTTTTCCTGCTTTTGGTGAAACTAACTACAATCAGAAGTTCCAGGGCAAGGCCAGACTGACTGCAGACAAATCCTCCAACACAGCCTACATGGAGCTCAGAAGCCTGACTTCTGAAGACTCTGGGATCTATTACTGTGCAAGACACAGTGTTGCAACCACATCCTGAGTGTGTCAGAAACTGTGAAGGAGCAGGAAGTTGCCCTGGAACTGAGATGACAGAGAAGACTAGCCTGAAGATTTACACAGAAATAATCTTTCTGAGTGTCTTTTTTCCTGCCTCCTTCTCTATAAATAAAAGGATACTAATTGACCCCTATTTACATGTTTCTCCATAATAAAACTGTAAAGATAGAAAAATTGTGTTAAAACACAGTGAAAGAATTATCTTTGAATTCAAAGAGATGAACTTTTTGGAGTTGCTTTGAATAAAGTTTAATATGAATATTACCAGTAAAGTTCACATAAATAGCTTCTGACCAAACCAAAACTCTTACAGTCTTGGGTAGCATGAATTTGTGCTTCTTAATTTTTTTCTCATTTTTATTAAAAATTTCCATCTCCTCCCCTCCTTCCCCTTCCCTCCCCTCCCCTCCACCCATACCCCAACTCCCTCTCTCTCCAGGCCAAAGAGCCATCAAGGTTCCCTACACTATTTTAAGCCCAAGGTCCTCCTAACACCCCCAGGTCCAGGAAGGTGAGAATCCAAACTTACAAGGCTCACACAGAGACTGTCCATGCTGTAGAATCAAATCCCATCGCCATTGTCCTTGGCTTCTCAGTCAGCCTCCACCTTCAGCCACATTCAGAGAGTCCTGTTTGATCACATGTTCCATCAGTCCCATTCCAACTGGTCTTGGTGATCTCCCATTAGTTCTGTCCTGCCGTCTCAGTGGGTGAACATACCCCTCACAGTCCTGATTTTCTTTCTCATGTTCTCCATCCTTCTGCTCCTCATCAGGACCTTGGGAGCTCAGTCCAGTGCTCCAATGTGTGGCTCTGTCTCTGTCTCTATCCATCGCCAGATGAAGGTTCTATGGTGATATGCAAGATATTCATGAGTATGGCTATAGGATCTGGCTTTTTCCGGCTCCCTCTCCTCAGCTGCCTAAGGAACTAGCGGGGGACATCTCTGGGAACCACTCTGGAGTCAAGTCTCTTGACAACCCTCAGATGGTTCCCTTAATTCAGATATATGCTTCCCTGCTCCCATATCCACCCTTCCTCCATCCCAACCATCCCATTCCCCAAGCTCTCCCCATTCTCCCCTTCAAACTATTTTCTCCCCATCTCCCCGTACTCTCATCCCCGCCGGCCCCAAGTTCCCAATTTTTGCCAGGCAATCTTGTCTACTTCCAATATCCAGGAGGATAACTATATGCTTTTCTTTGGGTTCACCTTCTTATTATCTTCTCAAGGATCACGAATTATAGGCTCGATGTCCTTTATTGATGGCTAGAAACCAATTATGAGTGAGTACATCCCATCTTCATCTTTTTGGGTCTGCGTTACCTCACTCAGAATAGTGTTTTCTATTTCCATCCATTTGCATGCAAAATTCAAGATGTCATTGTTTTTTATCACTGAGTAGTATTCTAATATGTATATATTCCACAGTTTCTTCATCCATTCTTGCACTGAAGGGCATCTAGGTTGTTTCCAGGTTCTGCCTATTACAAATAATGCTGCTATGAACATAGTTGAATAAAGGCTTTTGTAGTATGATTGGGCATCTTTTGGGTAAGTTCCCAAGAGTGGAATTGCTGGATCCTGGGGTAGGTTGATCACAAATTTCCTGAGAAACCGCCACACTGCTTTCCAAAGTGGTTGCACAAGTGTTCATTCCCACCAGCAATGGATGAATGTACCCCTTACTCCACAACCTCTCCAGCAAAGGCTATATTTGGTGTTTGTGATTTTAGCCAATCTGACAGGTGTAAGATGGTATCTCAAAGTTGTTTTGATTTGCATTTCCCTGATTGCTAAGGAAGTTGAACATGACCTTAAGTGTCTTTTGGCCATTTGAACTTCTTCTGTTGAGAATTCTCTGTTCAGTTGAGAGCCCCATTTTTAAATGGGTTAATTAGCATTTTAAAGTCTAGTCTTTTCAGTTTCTTATATATTTTGGAGATCAGACCTTTGTCAGTTGAGGGGTTGGTGAAGACCTTTTCCCAGTCAGTAGGCTGCCTTTGTGTCTTAGTGACAGTGTCCTTTGCTTTACAGAAGCTGCTCAGCTTCAGGAGGTCCCATTTATTCAATGTTGCCCTTAATGTCTGTGCTGCTGGGGCTATACGTAGGAAGTGGTCTCCTGTGCCCAAATGTTGTAGAGTACTTCCCACTTTCTCCTCTATCAGGCTCAGTGTGTTCAGATTAATATTGCGGTCTTTAATCTATTTGGACTTGAGTTTTGTGCATGGTGATAGATTTGGATCTACTTTCATTCTTCTACAGGTTGACATCAAGTTATGCCAGCACCATTTGTTGAAGATGCACTCTTTCGTCCATTGTGTACTTTTGGTTCCTTTATCAAAAATCAGGTGTTCATAGGTTTGTGGGTTAAGCTCTGAGATCTTCTCTTCAATTCTATAGGTTAACTTCTCTGTTTTTATGCCAATACCAAGCTGTTTTCAATACTGTAGATCTGTAATAGAGTTTGAAGTCAGGGATGGTAATGCCTCCAGAAGTACCTTTATTGTATAAGATTGTTTTGGCTATCCTTGGTTTCTTGTTTTTCCATATAAAGTTGATTATTGTCCTCTCAAGATCTGTGAAGAATTTTGATGGGACCTTGATGGGAATTGCATTGAATCTATATGTTGTCTTTGGTAGAATTGCCATTTTTACTATGTTGATCCTCCCAATCCATGAGCAAGGGAGATCCTTCCATTTTCTGGTATCCTCTTCAATTTCTTTCTTCAATGACTTAAAGTTCTTGTCAAATAGATCTTTCACTTCTTTGGTTCGAGTTACCCCAAGATATTTTATGCTATTTGTGGTTATCGTGAAAGGTGATACTTCTCTGATTTCCCTCTCTGCTTCCTTATCCTTTGTGTATAGGAGGGCAATTGATTTTATGGAGTTGATCTTGTATCCTACCACGGTATTAAAGGAGTTTATCAGCTGTAGGAGTTCTTTGCTGGAGTTTTTGGGGTCGCTTATGTACACTATTATATCATCTGCAAATAATGAAATTTTAACTTCTTCCTTTCCAATTCAAATCCCCTTGATTCCCTTATGTTGTCTCATTGCTATTGCTAGAACTTCAAGCACTATATTGAAGAGATAAGGAGAGAGTGGACAGCCTTGTTGTGTTCCTGAATTTAGAGGGATATCCTTTAGTTTTTCTCCATTTAGTTAGATATTAGCTGTTGGCTTGCTATAAATAGCCTTTATTACATTTGGGAATGACACTTGTATCCCTAATCTCTCCAAGATCTTTATCATAAAGGGGTGTTGAATTTTGTCAAATGCTTTTTAAGCATCTAATGAGATGATTATATGGTTTTTTCTTTCAGTTTATTTGTATGATGAATTACATTGATAGATTGTCCTATGTTCAAACAGCCCTGATAGTAGTGGATAATTTTTTAATGTGTTTTTGAATTTGGTTTGCCAGTATTTTATTGAGAATTTTGTGTAAATGTTCATGAGTGAGATTGGCCAGGAATTCTCTTTCTTGGTTGAATCTTTGTGTGGTTTATGTATCAGGGAAACTGTAGCCTCATAAAAGGAATTTGGCAGTGACTCTTGTGTTTCTATATTATGAAATACCTTAAGGAGTATAGGTATTAGGTCTTCTTGGAAGTTCTGGTAGATTCTGCATTGAAACCATCTGGTCCTGGGCATTTTTTGATTGGGAGGTTTCTGATAACAGTTTCTAATTCTTCGCAACTAACATGACTATTTAGATTGTTCACATGGCCCTGGTTTAACTTTGGTATATGGTACTTATCTAAAAAAATGTCCATTTCTTTTACATTTTCCAATTTTGTGGCATATAGGCTTTTGTAGTAAGATCTAATGATTCTTTGAATTTCCTCTGTGTCTGTGATTATGTCCCCGTTTTCATTTCTGATCTTATTAATTTGCATGTTCTGTCTCTGCTGTTTGATTAGTTTGGATAGAGGTTTGCCAATCTTGTTTATTTTCTTCAAGAACCAGCTTTTTGTTTCATTGATTCTTGGGATTGTTTTCTGTGTTTCTATTTGTTGATTTCTGCCCTCAGATTGATTATTTCCAGTCTTCTACTCTTCCTAGTTGAGTATGCTTCTTTTTTTCTAGAGCTTTCAGGTGTGCTGTTATGTCTCCAATGAGTGCTTTCTCCGTTTTCTTTAAGTGGACACTTAGTGCTATGAACTTTCCTCTTAGCACTGCTTTCATAGTGTCCCATAAGTTTGAGTATGTCGTGTCCTTATTTTCATTAAATTCAAGAAAAACTTTAATTTCTTTCTTTATTTCTTCCTTGACCCATCTGTGGTTCAGTAGTTGACTGTTCAGTTTCCATGAGTTTGTAGGCTTTCTGGGGGTAGCATTGTTGTTGAATTCTAATTTTAATCCATGGTGATCCGATAAGATGCAGGTGGTTACTAATATTTTTTTGTAACTGTGGAAGTTTGCTTTGTTATCGAGTATGTGGTCAATTGTTGAGAAGGTTCCATGAGCTGCAGAGAAGAAGGTATATTCTTTCCTATTTGGGTGGAATGTTCTAGAGATGTCTGTTAAGTCCATTTGGTTCATTACCTCCATTAAGTCTTTTAATTCTCTGTTAGATTTCTGTCTGATTGACCTGTCCATTGGTGAGAGAGGAGTGTTGAAGTCTCCTACTATTAGTGTGTGTGGTTTGATGGCTGCCTTGAGTTCAAGTAATGTTCTTTAACATAGGTGGGTGCTTTTATATAGGGGCATAGATATTCAGGATTGAGACTTCACTCTGATGGATTTTTCCTGTTATGAGTATAAAGTGTCCCTTTCCATCTCTTCTGATTGATTTTAGTTTGAAATCAACTTTGTTGGAAATTAGTATGGCCATACGTGCTTGTTGCTTAGGTCCATTTGCTTGATAAACATTTTCCCAGCCCTTTACTCTGAGTAGCTATCTGTCTTTATGGTTGAGGTGTGTTTCTTGTAAACAGCAGAATGTTGGATCTTGTTTTTCTATCCAATCTCTTAGCCTGTGCCTTTTTATAGGTGAATTGAGTCCATTGATATTAAGTGATATTAATGAACAGTGTTTTTTTACTCCAGACTTTTTTTTTGTATTAGAGTTTGTATGTTTCCCTTCTTCTAGTTGTGTTGCTGAGGTGTCGCTTGATGTCTGAGTTATTGTGGGCATTGTTGGACTCCTTGGTTTGTGATTTTCATTCTATTACTTTCTGCAAGGCTGGATTTGTAGCTATGTATTGTTTAAATCTGTTTTTGTCTTAGAATATCTTATTTTCTCCATTGATGGTGAATGCAGGCTTTGCTGGGTATAGTAGTCTGGGCTTGCATCCATGTTCCCTTAGTGTCTGTAGCACATCTATCCAAGACCTTCTGGCTTTCATGGTTTCCATTGAGAAGTCAGGTGTAATTCTGATAGCTTTCCCTTTATATGTTACTTGACCTTTTTCCTTTGCAGCTCTTAATATCTGTTCTTTATTCTGTATGCTTTGTGTTTTGATTATTATATGGCATGGGGATGCTTTCTTTTGATCCAGTCTACTTGGTGTTCTGTAGGCTTCTTGTACCTTCATAGGAATATCCTACTTAAGGTGGCGAAATTTTCTTCTATAATTTTGTTGAATATGTTTTCTGGGCCTTTGAGTTGTAATTCTTCTCCTTCTTCTACCTCAATTATTCTTAAGTTTGATCTTTTCATGGTGTCCCAGATATCATTGATGTTTTGTGTTAAGAATTTGTTGGATTTGATTTGTTCTTTAATCTGTGAGTTTATTTCCTCTATAGTATCTTCAGAGTCTAAGATTCTTTCTTCCATTTCTTGAATTCTGTTGGTAATACTTGTCTCTGTAGTTTCTGTTCATTTATGCAGAATTTCCATTTCCAGTTTTCCCTCAGATTGTGTTTTCTTCATTACCTCCATTTCATTTTTCAGGTCTTGAACTGTTTCCCTTACCTGTTTGATTGCTTTTTCTTGGTTTTCTTGGGTATCTTTGAGAGATTTATTTATTTCATCTACCTTTTTGTTTGTCATCTCCATTTCTTTATAGCAGTTTTTTACCTCCTGTTTAAGGTCCTCTATTATTTTCGTAAAGTACTGTTTAAGGTCGATTTCTTCTATTTCTTCTGGAGTAGGGTGTTCAATTCTTGTTGTTTCCTGATGCCTGGATTCTGGTGTCATCACATTGCCTTTCAGGTTGCTGGAGGTGTTCTTGCATTAGCGCCTGCCCATCTCTTCCTTCAAATGGAGCCAGGAGTGACTTGGTGTCTTGGTCCAATCTTTGCTGTGACTGAATCTGGGTGGATCTCCTCAGTGCAGGAGCAGGAGATATCTGTGACTGGATGGAACTCCACAGCACCCAATCAGGGATTCCTGGTAGCCCAGGGATAAATGTTCAAAGGTTGGGGCAGGGAGGGGTGGAGCATCACACAGTGAACCTTGCAGCACAATCTGAAGGAGCCCTCTCTCCCTTGCTGGAATCCTCAGACCTGCCTGGAGGGCAGCCTCTCACCCCTTTGGGTGGATTGCCTTGGTGCAGGAACAGAACACTGTTTCTAAGCCCAGACCTTGAATACACTAGAGAAGGCTTGGGAGAGGCAGGGAGGTGTGTAACAAAGACACCCTGGACCAGGAGCTGGGGGAGGGGGGCTGTGCTCTCTTCCATGGCAGGTCGCCCCAGGATAGCCCACAATCACCCGTCCAGATGGAACTCCACAGCACTGAATCAGGGATTCCTGGTAGCCCTGGGACCTGCGGACGCTGCAGGGACACAAGAGCAAAGGTAGGGTCAGGGCGTGGTGGAGTATCACACAGCGAACCTTGCAGCACAATCTGAAGGAGCCAGCTCTCCCTTGCTGGAATCCTCAGACCTGCCGTGCTTCTTAATTCTATCTGTGTTGTGCAGCAGGATTTCTGTTTCTCAGAATGGAAGAGATATTTATATCATAATGTACTACCACATAAGTGTAAATCTATTAGTTGACAAAAATATTATTAAATTTCTTTTCATAGAAATGATTAATTTACCCAGTGTGTATACATGTCAGTTATAAATAGGTTTGAGGATATTCATAATAATCTGATCTTAAGTTTAATGCCTTTTCCAGGACCAGTACCCTGACCTACAGTCTCAGGCTTTTACAGACACAGATCTTCTCTGACACATCATCATCCTTCATGTTTCTCTGGATATGTTGAAGTCACTCTTGTTCTATAGAGTGATTGGTTTTGGATACCTGAGCCAATAACAAGCAGCAGTAACTCCTGTGGTACTTGATAATCTCAAGGGGTTGATTCAGTAAGAAAACTCTTTAATATAGAGGGATAGTTTAGCATGTTCCTGTAACCAACATAAATCCCCTTGAAATATGAATGCTATGTACTGAATATCTATGACAATCTTCATATGTTGTAGTAGGTAGGAATCACATTGGCCAATTCTATGGTAGAGACTTTTAAACCTCTGTTGAATTTAAAATACTGTCTTTTTAAAGCACTCTTCTGTCTCTACCAACAGGAAAGCATTAATGATCAGCTGGCAAGGGAATCTCCCGATTCCATCTTTTGAATTGAACAAGACTCGACAATGTAGGGATAAGTCAAGTGACTATAAGACCTTGATTCTAGCAGTTGTCTGGTACATGCTGCAAGCCATTTTGAAGTGCCCACACCCCTTATACTGTAAACTTAAACACATAATAGCCCCACTCTGTACAGCCAGTGTGGAATCAGTGTGAGTACGCCAGAGGAAGATTGAAATAGACCTACCCCAGCATCCAGCTATACCACTCTGGAACATATACCCAAATGACTCTACATCTTACTAGAGACAATCACTCAATCATGTTCGCTGCTACTCTACAGATAATAGACAAAAATTGGAAAGAGCCTCTTTGCTCCTGTTATCATCCATTCCAGGATCATTTTTTTTTCTTGTGGAACCATTCTACACCCTGCCTTTGATGGGGACATTTATGATGATCTTTGAATTTCATGGAGATAATGTCAGATACAGTCCTATTTCAATATATGGAATTAAATCATAAATGAAAAGTCATAAATAAATGTCCTGGAAAATGAACCAAATGTAGGTGTAGGTCTCATTGCCCACCCTTCCATGAGGATTTAATGCTTCAGCTGGTTCTCAGCATTGAGGGTTTTGTTTCTTTATACGGTGTTACTATAACTTTGTGGTAAGTGCAAACTCATGGTTTAGACACATCTTGATGTCTTTATACTTTAAACATTTAAATAAAAAGATAGTTTTTTTTCTTAAAAATGAGTTGATCATTTTTGACATAGATTTCTTTAAAGAATTCAGTTTACTAAGTATTTTTTTATAATTTCAGTCATGTTTATATCACAAAGTCAATGTGAAATATGTTCAAAGTTAGGCAAATCTTTGTCTTTCTTAACTCTAAAACATCCATAGTGGCAAGAAAAGATATTACATTGAGTTTTAACATCACAGTACCAGTGAATGAAATCCTAGAACCAGTGTGGTGACTTTCAGTATCTTCTGTACTTCTGGTCCTCCTTCAGGATGCTTGAGGTCTGAGAGAAATGAGCTAACTAATCATGTCCTTGCCTACAGTTTATGTTTTCTGTTGGTGCTGTTTTTAAAGAATTAGAGGGCAGTATAAAGATGAAGCTACTTATATTGAATAAATAGAAATCTCTAATACATGAGACAGGAAATTAACAAATTAGTAGTCAATGAAATATCACTCTCTTCCATGCAATTATAGACTGCATAATTGCCAGTCTGCAAGGGCACCTACTCTTCTCTGCTGCATTCACACAGCACTCATCAGATCTGTTATATACTGAATACCTGGCTTCACCATGTGGGGTAAAAGGTAAACTCTAGAGAGGTCTTCTGTGCCTCTCCTCACAGACTGACTCACCTTGAGTCCTAATACTTCAGTACTTAATCACAGTCAGCACCTGGCAATAAATGCAAATCTCTCCTGGATTACTCCAACTCTGGGTTAAAAAAAAAAAAAAACAAAGCTGGGTCTGGGTACTCACTGGTGTGCAGCCATGGACAGATTTCCTTCTTCATTCCTGCTGCTGATTTGCCCTGCATGTGATTGCCAAAGCTCACTACCGGGCAGACTTCTATATCATCACCTATTCCAACCTTATCTTCTGATTTCATTTCTCCACAGATGTCCCGTCCCAGCTTATGCTGAAGGAATCTTTCCCTGGGCTGTTGCAGCTCTCTCAGGATCTCATACTGACCTGTTCTATCTCTGGGTTTTCACTGAGCTATAGGTGTGGCTATAGGTGTGGGCTGGATCCATCAGCCCTAAGGAAAGGGTTTGGAGTGGCTTGCAATCATTTGGTGGGATGATACTGAGTTCTAAAATACACCCCTGAAAAGCCAGCTCACAGTCTCCAAGGACACCAACAACTGAGTATTCCTCAGGATCACCAGTGTGTATGCTGCAGATACTGCTACATACTACTGTTCACAGAGAGAACATTGATACAGCCTCAGCTGACAGCTGTGCAATAGTCCAGGCTTCTTCTCAGCTCTATGCCTTCTTCCTACAATTAAGGTGTTTGGGAATGGACACAGTTTTCCTGCTAGCCTCTGGGGATTCCTTTATACAATTTTTTCAGAGCCCTGGATTACACAAATGACCTCCCTTTTAAAAATTATTCAGAAATGAGAATCTGTTGCTAAGATTTTTGTGGAGGCCCAAAACGTGAACCTAGTTCCACATGTCTGAAAGTCAGAGAGTTCTTGCTTGTCCAATGTTGTTGACAAGTGCAACTGCACAACCTGACCTAGGGTGTGGTTACTTGGTCTTTTTGACATTAATATGGTCCACATAGGTAGATCCACTCCACCCTGAACAATGATCAGGATTTTTAAGCATACCTTGGCTCCTCATTTTGAAATAGGAATTTTCAACTCGAGTGACTTCCTAAAGGAGACTTGGAGGAAGTTGGGTGATAGCTCAGGCTGTTAAGCGCACAGCACTTTAGTGCGCGAGGTCCCGAGTTCGAATCCCGGGTCTGTGTGGTTCTGTGTCCCGTGTGTGTTGTGTTTTCCCATGCTTTCTTGCCGGGTGGTGGTGGCACACGCCATTAATCCCAGCACTCACGAGGCAGAGGCAGGTGGATCTCTGAGTTCGAGGCCAGCCTGGTCTACAAGAGCTAGTTCCAGGACAGGACAGGCTCTAGACACTAGAGGGAAACCCTGTTTCAAAGAACCAAAAAAAAGATATTCATCTAGGGTGTTCACTGCCTAAACAACAGAGTGCTAATGACTTGATGTCATAGTTTGAAGCAAATAACTGTTCCATTTGTCTTTTGTATCATGTTAAAGCAGTTTTTTTGTCTTCTTCCCCTCATTGTATTGGGGTATAAAAGTGCATGAAAAATTAAATGCAGGCAAATTTCAGTATTCACTGGAAATCTCTCCTGATACTATCCTATGCTTCTATTTTATTATTTTCATGAATGAATTTATATTTATTACTAACTTTTCTAATCTTCATGTCCCTACCCTGGTAAGTGTTAATTTTCCTGAAGCTGGTCTTCATCATTTTTTTATTTTTATTTTTTTTTTACTTTTCAAGCTCTTCCCATCCTCCACTTCACACTTTTCTCGCCCCATCCCCCCTCCCCCCAACCCACCCCACACCTATGTTCCCATTTTTTGTCCGGCAATCTTGTCTACTTCCAGTATCCAGGAGGATAACTATATGTTTTTCTTTGGGTTCACCTTCTTATATAGCTTCTCTAGGATTTTTACGAATTATAGGCTCGATGTCCTTTATTGATGGCTAGAAACCAATTATGAGTGAGTACATCCCATGTTCATCTTTTTGGGCCTGGGTTACCTCACTCAGGATGGTGTTTTCTATTTCCCTCCATTTGCATGCAAAATTCAAGATGTCATTGTTTTTTACCGCTGAGTAGTATTCTAGCATGTATATATTCCACACTTTCTTCAACCATTCGTCCACTGAAGGGCATCTAGGTTGTTTCCAGGATCTGGCTATTACAAATAATGCTGCTATGAACATAGATGAGCATATGCTTTTGTTGTATGATTGGGCATCTCTTGGGTAAATTCCCAAGAGTGGGATTGCTGGGTCCTGGGGTAGGTGGATCCCAAATTTCCTGAGAAACCTCCACACTGCTTTCCAAAGTGGTTGCACAAGTTTGCATTCCCACCAGCAATGGATGAGTGTACCCCTTACTCCACATCCTCTCCAGCAAAGGCTATCATTGGTGTTTTTGATTTTAGCCATTCTGACAGGTGTAAGATGGTATCTTAACGTTGTTTTGATTTGCATTTCCCTGATTGCTAAGGAGGTTGAGCATGCCCTTAAGTGTCTTTTGGCCATTCGAACTTCTTC